>NW_005871175.1:581638-614974 GCF_000147115.1 Myotis lucifugus | reverse complement strand
TCCTTTTTAAGCATCATCAGGAAAATCTGGAGGCACTGAAGAAAGTTGTAGAACTCCTGAGCCCAGGAACAGAAATATGTTAGTCTTATATAACATAATATTTAAAAATTTTTATAAGGTGTTTTGCCTTAAAAAATAAAGTTCAGCACCAAATGAAATGAAGCTTATTCCCTGCCCCTTGACAAAGGGAAGGGAAGAGTTAGACCAAGTGCTCTAGGTCCTTTCTCTAAAGTTAATACTCAGTGGGAAGGTGCAAAGGGTGGAAACTTCAAAAATTTTGATTTAAGTCCACCAGAGGACTGTCTGGCTTGTTTTAACATTGCCGAATTATTAAGAAATTTCCAGAATTTACTTTTTGTGGAAAGAGCAAAGGCTTTGGAATCTGACCGGTACACTAATCTGGATTTGACCACAGGTCATTCTCACAACTTTCCCAAGTCTTCATTTCCTTATCTGTGTAGTGGGGGTCATGATGCCTGTTTCATGGGAGGCTTATGAAAATTAAAACAGGATCGTATCACCGTGCCTAGCACAGAGGGGATGCTTGAGAAATGTTAGCTCCACTTTCTGTTCATCTTGCCTCAGGTTGGGTTCTTTTCCCCCCATTCCAGGACTCCTATGCACATTGTGTACTACGATCCAGAGGTCTTCAAAGTCAAGCCAGCTGCTCTGAAAGCACAATGTTCTCCGAGGGTCCTGGAGTTGGCAGAACCTCTTGCACGTTAAACATGGAAACCTATATCTCTTACTCTCTAGTTGTGTATCTAGAAGACATTAGATGACTTAATTCTCTACTCTGGTACTGTCCGTCTGTATTCACCCCACAACCTCAAAAACATATGAGATCTCCAGGGAACACCGCGTGGACCTTCAACAGCAATTGCTGCTGGGGGCTGGAATCACGTGTCACCCAGGTTTGGGGACTCTAGCAATAAAAGAGATAGCCTGCCTTATCCTTACTACCTTCTCACAAGCATCTTGGCTGTCTGGTTGTGGTGGCTGACCTGAAGAAACACTCTGCCTTCTATTGGCCGGTTTTGCTTCCTCATCCCAGTGAAATCCACATTCCCCAGTAGCTGATCTCGCCTCGGTCCCTTCTCTCATGAGTCCTAAGGATTGAAGACAGTCTTTGTGTTACTTGTCCAACCTTCCCTCATTTCCGAGAAATAACACTGAAATAGTGGAACTCGTTTGAAGATGTCTCAATGCTTTGTATAATCTGTAGGTGAAATTTAGGGAACAGGTTACCTTAAATCAGGGATGGGAAACCTTTTTTTCTGCTGAGGGTCCTTTGGATATTTATAATATCATTTGTGGGCCATACAAACTTATCAACTTAAAAATTAGCCTGCTATATTCAAACATTTCATTAACTCACCCCTAATGTCTTGGCAGGGTCACACCAAATGATTTCTTGGCCTTTCATGGCCCGAGGGCTGGCCCTTTCCCTCCCTTGCTAAATGATCACACCTCCACCAATTACCATTCCTTTGCTCATGCTTAGTGTCATTTATCATTTATCATAAACTAGAGGCCCGGTACATGAAATTCATGCACAGGGGATGTGTGTATCCCTCAGCTCAGCCTGCACCCTCTCCAATCTGGGACATCCCTCTCACAATCCAGGACTGCTGGCTCCCAGTGGCTCACCTGCCTGCCTGATTGCCCCTAACCACTTCCCTGCTGGCCTGGTCACCCCCAACTGCCCTCCCCTGCAGGCCTGGTCACCCCTAACTGCCCTCCCCTGCAGGCCTGGTCACCCCCAACTGCCTTCCCCTGCAGGTCTGGTTGTCCCCAACTGCCCACCCCTGCAGGCCATCTTGTGGTGGCCATCTTGTGTGTTGGAGTGATGGTCAATTTGCATATTACCTTTTTATTAGGTAGGATGACAGGAAAAGAGTTATAATTCTCTGTCAAATTGCATTTGCCCAGAGTTTTTTATTTAGTTTTTTTAATTCTCTCCAGGGATCAGTATTTTACAAATTAAACTAACTTTTATGACATATCTGGATTTACATGGAAATGGGTCCTGGAGCTGGCAGAACCTCTTACATGTTAAACATGGAAACCTCTTATTTAAAAACGAATTTTACAGATGAATGAGCTCTGTCTCTAAGGCTTTTGTGTTAGAAGATAACTAGCGTTATGGAGAGGCAATGCTATATCATTTCAAACTTGACTTTTGGAATCAGACAGACCTGGGTTTGTATTCCCCATGAATCATTTACCAGAGATGTGATTTGAACAAATTCCCTAACTCCTTGTGCCTCCCTTTCTTTATGTATAAAGTGGGTTCCTACTGCATTATTATAGATTAAATCTATACATTGTTGTATAGATTAAACTATATTTAAGAACATTATCTACTAAACTATGAATAGAAAAAATTGTTAAAAATTTAGCTACATTTGCCTTCTAAGGAGGGAATGGCATACTTTATCTCACTGGGAAAACAAATCTCTTTATGGCTTGATTCATACATTAAATAAATGCTTGTTGAGTATCTTTGCTTTGCCAGGTACTGTGCTAGGCACTGAAGACACCACTGTAAGCCAAACAAACATGGGCTCAGCTCTCCTGGACTGTTTAGACAATTGGGAGTGATGTATGTAATTCAAACACTAACAAATAAATGTAAAATTGCTGCAGTGGCAATTTTAAAGTGCTATAAAGGAGAGGTTATAGTACTAGGAAAGGACAGAATAGAGACCTTTGACTCCCATGGGAAGATGAGAGAAAGCACCTTAAGTGAAGAGACAATTGGGCTGGAATCTGAGAATGGAGTAGGGTTAACTAACCAAAGAGGGGGCAGAGAGTCAGTCCAGGTAGTGGGAGCATGTGTTTAGTGGGCAATTTGCTGATTTGGGGGGCCCACCCCCACTCATTCCTCTTCTTTCTGCTAAGAACTCCCATTTTCATTTTGGGAAGTTACTTTCTCTTCATTGTTTAATGCTTTATTGAGACTTTTGTTTAAGGTGTTCTGGCTAAGGGATGGACATATGACCCAAGCCAGCCAAGCCCTTTGAACTGTCCCCCAGGGCTTAGGGTCTAAAGCAGCATGGCACCAGGGGCAGGGCATAGTGGGAGCTGATGTTACCCAGTAGTGGTGCCCTGATGAGACTTCATATTGCTCCTGCTACCTGTGTCACTGGAGCTGCCCACAGCCTTCCAGTACCTCCCCCGTGACAGGTGAGCGGATGTGCGGTAGACTTTTTAGATGGACCCCTTGCGTCAAATTGAAAGACAAAAGGGCTTGTGTAATGCAGGAGGCATTAGAAGGATGGGAGCCAGCCAGATACACTTTAAAGTCTGTATCTTAAAACACTGTGAGTCCTCAATGTAATTACAGGGATGATGTGATCAGGGTTGCCTTTTGAAAAAGCTACTTGACAATAATTGGGAAGGGGGCAGTGGAGGAGGTAGACCAAGTTAGGAGGCTATTTAGCAGATCAGATGAAAGGTGAAGGCAGTTAGGTGGCACCCTGGTGCCGATGGAAAGTGACAGACTTGAGAAATATGTGGGAGGGAAACGTTTACAGGGTTTGGTGATGGATTGGATGGAAGGTGGAGAGGTAATTCCTGACTTCTAGCTTATGAAACAAGATTGGTTTTGAGCGCTTGAATATATAAATGGACAGTGGCCAGGCCACACGTGACAGTAGAACTCTGACTCACATCTTCTGTAGCAGTCAGCCCAGAATGCCCGGGATTTGGTCAATGGTCCTTCTTGGTGACTATTTTTTGCCCCCAGTGCCAACAAAAAGCCAAAGAGACTCCTTTAGGCGGTCACATAAGATTACCTGCTTCTGTTTAGCCTACTTCCAACTTCCCCATCAACAGCCTCTCATCAGAGCATCCCAGATCCTGCCGCCCTGGCCTCACTGTGGAGCTTTCCCGCTCCTCGGTCTGCCTTTGAGCCCCATCAAATGCAAGTGATGGCAGCGAACTCCCAATCTTGTTTCATAAGCAAGCTCTGAGTACACAGCCTGGTGTGTGCTCACTTGGGTGACCTTTACTTACACACCAGTGAGCCCTTCGCAGATGTAGAGAACCCTGGGAGAGGAGAGAGGAGACTTGTGTGTGCAGTTCTGGAACTTAGATTAGAGGACGCCTTTGGAGGACCTAAAAGGAGAAGTCAGGTACAGGGCTGCCTCAGGATGTTCACGGGCCCTGGGCACTTTTGCCTTTCTGGGTCTTTTCTTTTTTAAAATAATAGTAAAAATTATATTTTGTGATTGCATTGGTATAAAGATGGACATATTCACATTATATATGAAAGCATTTTTAACTAAATGTCCATTTTTTTCTTCTCATTTAAAAACTGAAACATCTTTTTGTGAGCTCCTAAAAATATTCTGGGGTGTAGGCACTGTGCCTACTGTGCCCAATGGGGCAGTTGTTATATGGGTCTCTATCGTTGCCACAAGAAGAAGCCTAAAGGGTGGAAGTGGGGGGTTGGGAGGGTGAGATGTGAGAAAGGAAGGGGTGGGGGGCGGAGGGTGGGATGTGAGAGAGGAAGGACCATGAGAGTGTGAAAACTGGCTTGATATTTACTGATATTGAGGGATTACTGTTAATTATATTTAAGAGGGTACTGGTATGGTGATTAGGCCTTTAAAATACTTTTTAAATTTTATTTATTTATTTAATGTATTTTTATAGATTTCAGAGAGGAAGGGAGAGGGAGAGAGATAGAAACATCAATGATGACAGAGAATCATTGATTGGCTGCTGCCCTCTACTGGAGATCGAGCCCACAACCGGGGCATGTGCCCTTGACCAGAATCAAACCTGGGACCCTTCAGTCTGCAGGCCGACACTCTATCCACTGAGCCAAACCAGCTAGGGCTAAAAGACCTTCTTTTAGAAACGCACGATGAACATTTGTGGATGAAGTGAAATCTGGAGTTTGCTTTGCAATAAATAATCTCGACAGGAGGAGTGGATGAGGGTACAGCTGAAAGGACTCATTGTGAGTGTTGAAACTAAGGGGTGGGAATGTTCAGTTCAGTATAATACAGTGGGGCCTTGACTTACGCGTGTCCCGAATAACGAGTTTTTTGAGATACCAGCTGTGTCTCGGCTGATTTTTTGCATTGAGTTGATAGAGTAATTTGAGTTACGAGCTCCTTAACGAGCTCCTTAACGAGCCCCTTAACGAGCTCGGTCTCGGAACGAATTAAACTCGTAAGTCAAGGCCCCACTGTATTCTCTCTTCTGTTAGACAGGTGGGTGTTGTACATAATAGAGTGCAAAGTGGGGATGGAGTGAGGAGGGACAGCTGCAGGTCTCAGCACAGGCTGCAGGGGCCTGAACAATGCACTCTCCTCCCCCCCTTGCATATTTGGTCAGGGCTGCTTCACTCCCCATGTTTGGTGTAAGGGCTGTTTAAGGGAGGAAATCAAGGCAACATGTCTGTAATCCATGTTTGTGGACAGCGTGGAGAGAAGTAGCACATACAAGATGCTGAGATAATTTATAATTTGGTGGAAGGAGGATCGTGGAGTTACAACCCACTAGGAATAGGTAAAATAAGATAGAGGGTGCTCCCACCCCAAATCCAGGGGAATGGGGGGATTCAGAACTCACCACATAATGGACTTTTCAAGGGTCAGCATGTCCCTATTGATTTCTGGGTTGCAAGTGCTTGACACAATATATGAAGATTAAATGGTAACAGAGAAGGTGTTGAAGGTTTGTTTGTTAACCTGGATTTGGTTGACGGAAGGAAAATGGTAACATAATCTTTTAATGGCTTAACACTGCTCCCATGGGAAGGAGGACATAGGGGTGGGTGAGGGAGGAAGGCAGGAAGTTCTTCCCTGGGAAATTCTTCCTCACCGCGTGAAGCAGGAGCCCAGAAATAAACGTTTGTCTCTAACATCTGCCTCATTGGGTTCTTGCCCTGCACTCAGCACCCCATCCAGTGCACAGTGAGTGGGTTTGTCTTTTGCTCCCTGTTAGTGATATCGAGAAGCTTCCAGCCCTGTCTGGATAATGGAGTTTGCTTCCTCTGGTGACTCCAGTTCCAGTCCCCGTGAAAGCACAATCCTCCTGTCGGGAGCTGGAGTCTGCGTCCCACTCCTTGAGTCTGGGCTGGCCTGCGATGTGCTTCGGCCAAGGGAAGGAGGCAGAAGAGACATTGTCTGACCGCCAAGCCCCGGCCTCAGGAAGCCTTGCGCTTCTGCTCTTGCCTGCTTGGAACCTGCTGTGGGACGGCAGGGGAAGAAGCCCACCCTCTTTGAGAGACCCTGGGGACAGGGGCCCAGGCCTCCAGACCTCCCCTCTGAGGCCAGCTCCAGCTCCCCCTCTGCCGAATGACAGACAGTTCTGTGGGTTAGGTGGGCCCACCTGCCTGGCCCCAGCCACACTTGCTGACCTTTGAAAAGTCCATTAGAATTTGTTGGAAACCCCTCCCCTGCCATACGTGGTGAGTTCTGAGTCCCTCCCATTCCCCTGGCAAGTGTGGCTGGGGCCAGGCAGGTGGACACCAATGGTGGGTTTGCTGGTCTTGCTCTCTGTCACGTGGCTGCAGAGGGAGATGGTATTGTGTAAGCTACTAGGTTGGGGTTGGTTTGTTATCTAGCCAGAGTTAACAGAGACAGTGCTCACCTGGTGGAACAACAGACTGAGGGGCAGGGAGGGGAGCAAGGGTCAGGGTTCTGACGTCAGCTGGCTGATTTCTGTAGGCGAGTGAGCATGTCCCTGGTTTGGTTTGCTAAACGAGCAGGTCAATCTTCTCCCTCCATTAGGTATTTTAAGTCCTTTCATCAACTTGTGTGAACCAACCCACAGCAGACATAAACTTAAGTGCCCCACGGTTGGCCAGTAAGAGCCCACGTGAGCACAGGCGTATGTTGTCAGAGGGTTTTGCTTCCCAGGGACCTGCCTGAAGAGGTCCTGGCCCATGGCCATGCGTGGCAGCAGCGGCATAGCACAAGCAGTAAGAGAGGGAGCCTGAAGACACACGTTCTTTCATACTTCGTGTTGATTTTTCGTTTCCAACTGGAAGGGCTGCCAGATGGAAACTTCCCCACCCCTAGCAGCATGCCTCTGCCTGCCTGCCTGCCCTTTGCTGCCAGGGTGTGGTCTGCTAGATCGCCCAGGATGTTGGGCATCTTGGGTTGAATTGCAAAATAGAGCAGGCAGGCATAAGGCTGGGGATGGAGAAAGGTGGCCGTGGGGGTCGGGGGAGCAGGAAGCAGCAGCTGATCTGTGTGTGAAGTTCCCCTGGGAAACTAGGGACACAGGGGTTGTGAGCAGGCAGCTGCTCTGGAAAAAGGGCAAGTGTGGCTGGGGCCAGGCAGGTGGACACCAAAGTAAAGCAATAGCAGCCACCATGTAACATACCGCTTTCTGTGCAATGATCTAAGGGGGCAGGAGGGCCCTGGGGCTTAGAGAGTTTGAAAGCACCGCAGTCCTGGCTTCAGTGACCTTCAGCACAGCGTAGGGCAGGGAGCCATTCCAAGGTTCAGCTTCTCTGGGATTGTTACCACATGGTTGACCATTGGTGGAGAAAGAATAAGTGACTGTATTGTATGATTTCAAATGTATAGGGAGCCCTGGACAGTGTGGCTCAGTTGGTTGAGCACTGAAAGTCTCTAGTTCGATTCCCAGCCAGAGCACATGACCAAGTTTCAGGTTTGGTCCCCTATTGTTCTCTCTCTCTCTCTCTCTCTCTTTCCCTCCCTCTTATTCTCTCTTTTAAAATAAATAAAGACACACACACACACACACATATATATATGGAGGCACTGTAGATATTTGTACTTTCTGGAATCAGAATGGCAGGATTTGAACCCTGGACCCACCACTTACTATCTCTGTGTCTTTGGATAAATTAACTAACCTCTCTGGCCCTCTTTTATATATATTCCTTTGATATTAATGAGGTCTCTGAGTTCTCCTTGCCCTTCACTCTGGAGCAAAGTGAGCAAGCGAAAGAGGTAGACAGAGGTCAGAGAAGTCTGAGGTCAGAGAAATAGCCAGCAGCCAGGGCTCTGCAGCCTGCAGCGAGATCCTAAATCCTGCAGGGGGCGTGGTAGACCACGCCAAGTGACTTCTCCGGGAAACGAAAGTCACGGCCCAAGAATCAGAACGATTCTTGCACAGCTAGGATGAAAACTCCTGAAACTAGTTGCTGTTGTCCAGCTCCTTGGAAGTTTTCATGTTGAAATAATAAAACCCCCGCCCAGCTGGCGTGGCTCAGTGGTTGAGCGTCATGAAGCAGGAGGTTGACAGATAAACCAGGAGGTCAGGGTTTGATTCCCGGTCAAGGCACATGCAGGAGGCAGCCGAGCAATGATTCTCTCTCATCGATGTTTCTATCTTTCTCTTCCTCTCCCTTTCTTTCTGAAATCAATAAAAATATTTTTAAAAAAAGAACCCTCCCCCCACAAGCTTACATTCATTCCAAAAGAATAAATAATTGATGATAAGATAAATGAGTTGTAGCTTTAATGGGAGAGAAAAAAACACCTAATACTAGTGCTTCTAAGGTACATGAAATTCAAAGGGACAGGCGCAGAGGGCTGCCTTCAGCTGTGAAAATGCATTATAAGCAAATTCAATTTTTGTGAATTTCAAGTGTGAGGGAGGAAAAACTTTCCTCTTTACCCTGCTAGTGTCTGGGTACTTCGAGTTAAACTGGCAAAGGCCGAATTGACTGGGAAAAAGGTTTATTCATAGGCCTATGGAAGCCAACAAAATAAGTAGCTGCCTTTTTAAATGGTTAATATAGAGGCTAACAGACCTAACTTTGCAGGGACATGAGAGGGAGGAAAAAGATTATGGGAAGAACAAATTCTTTAGGAAAGACGAATGGGATTTCACAAGAACAAATGGGAGATAAGAGTTTGTGATATGTTTGTTTATGCAGGTGCGGTGGTCTTGCTGGCTTCTTGGGGGCCATAAAACTCCCCTGCAGAGGGGATTATGTCGGTTTACTCTGTGAGTCCTTGCTGGGAGTAAAAGCCACCCAGAAGAGGGGATTTATGGCAGCCTCGGTTCCCAGAAGTTGCTGCTTCTCATCAGATAAGGGAAGCTCTGAGGAGGCTTCCTTCTGCATCTGTTGATTTTCAAGTGTCTTCAGCTTAAAACCATCTTCCAACGCCGGGTCCCCCAGGGTAGTAAGACCTAGAAATATGAAGTCTTGCTGTATAAGGACGTGACTTGTAAATTGTTATCTTCAATGGCAGTGCTTCTTTCGCTGGCAAACTGTAATTTCTTCATTCTCAGTGTCAGGAGCATAATCAGTATTTAAAAAGAATCTGAAGTTCCATGAGTGATTTCAGCAACTATTGCATTGTTATTCTAATGTTTAGTATTACTATAATTTAAAACATTTTCAGAAACACTGTAAAAATATTATTCAAGTGATATTGCTAAAACTAGGCTTGAAAAATGCAGCCATAAATCAAAAAGTTCAGAACAAAGGTCACATTGTAGGCAGTGGGAACAGCACCTGGTGTCTAACCGGTGGAGTCAGACCGGACCGGGTTCAGCAATTTCAGTACGTGGGTTCTGGCTAGGAAGGAATTCAGAGCCAAGACCCAAACTGTAAGAGAACATCTATTGGGTAAATCATAGAGGTAGAAAAAGTAATTCCTAGAAGAAATGGGCTTAGGAAACAAGTTATAGAAGTGAAGGAAGGGCCTGTGGAGCTTGGGAGTGAGGAAGCTGATGGTGTTGCAGAAGACCGGAGAAAAACCAAGCCACACTTAGAGAAAGGGAGTTACATTTTATTATTAAATTCTGCACAGGCCCAGAGAAAAATGTGTCTTTCAAATTCTGGGCCCCCCAACATGGAGGAAACTCTCTTTATTTATACTTTTTCCAGTCCTTTGCCTCCCAAATTTGGAAGGAGACTTCCGGGCCCTCTGAGAAAGAAGGCCTGCGTGCTGGGAAGGGGCCATGAGACCGTATCTCAAGGCCTGGCCTGGTGCCAGCACTGACAACTCTGTCTGCGGCATAGTTTACGGCCTCTCTGGAATGGAGTAGTCTTATTTTCCTTATTATTTAAGCAGGCAAGCATTTACAGAAGCCAAAATGGCAGGGTTAAAATTTCAAACAGCAGTTTATATATAAGATGAATGCTTCAATGGTATGGTTATGGGGGTTGGGGAGGGGAGGGAAAGGCAGGGGCGTGCTCCCTGTAGGAAGAGCACAGGGGCCCTCCATCCTAAGGGTTTTAAGGGTGGAGATTTTGGGGGAGGTCCCAGGGGAAGATTTCAATAGAATAGCCAGCATTTTCCCAGGTGTGTCCTTTCAGTGTGGTGGTCGCCACTGATTGATTGGCTGGCACCAGGGCAGGGGGTCATTATTCAATGCAGCTGGTCCCGGAGGTCAGCCATGGCTGGTTTTATTGCTCTTCTGGGCCTGGAGCTGAAATGCAACTGAGGCTTAGATGTTATCTCTAGGGAGGAACGGTCTAGGGGTCCAAACCGCAGGACCAGCAGTATGCTAGGGGAGGACAGGTCACCCTGGGGGCAAGGTCCCACCCGACATTTTGTCCTTTGCTGGGCACCCAGGGCTTTCCACCCTGATGAACTGTTTCTGGCCCATCATCCTCCCTCTGCTCAAGTCTGTCTAACTGCTCATCATGGTTAGATATAATAAAAATGGTATAAATAACGGCCAATCAACCACATTAAGACTGTGCTATTAATCTAGGAGACAGCCCTAAGGGAAAAATTTTAAATAATGCTTAAAAAATCAATAGCAACTTTAAAGTAAAATTGTGCTCTGCAATAGTTATGGATTTTTGTACTCCAGGAACTCGGCCCTTATACTCTTTATTTGTTCCTATGGGAAAATGAATCTTGAATTATACAAGATTTCTAAAAACTTGTTCTTAAGTAAAATATAGCCCTCTGTATAACGGAGTGGATTGAAGTTAGACACCATTTAGTTCACAATAATCAAATTGCAATTCAATGGCAATTGTTTGTGTAGAAGAGCTAGAATGTGAACAAATAGCTTAAACAGCAGCAATTCATCTTGAAATATTATGGTAACTATAAGTAACCTAGCCTTAAAAACTAAGGCAAGATTATAGATGAGAAGTCGATGGACTCTGCTTGTACATGGAAATAACTCTATGAAATAGTGTTGATTGAAAGCAATTAGAATTCAAAATTGTACACACAGTTATTATAGCTATGGAAAAAAATCTAAACTTGTCCACTGATATAAGATGGAGACTTAATTTAAACTGATGTAAATCATGCTTATATTCATTGGATCCCTCATTTTCTCCAGAGTTGTTTGTGTGAAGAATAAAAGCAAATTGGAGTGGCTAGCAGGCTTGGGAGGAGAAAGAAGAGGAGGATGAATTGGTGGAACACAGGGGATTTTTAGGGCAGTGAAACTGTTCTGCATGATATTGTAATGGTGGATATGTGTCATTATATATTTGTCAAAGCCTATGGGCGTCATAACACAAAGAATGAACCTTAATGTAAACTGTGGACTTTAGTTGATAATAATGTCTCATATTGGCTCATCAATGAAAACAAATGCACCACACTAGTGCATGATATTAGTAATATAGGGAATGGGGTGAGGGTGGGAATAAGAAGGTATATGGGAACTCTACTTTTCAGTTAATTTTTATGGAAACCTTAAACTGCTAAAAAAAATAAGATTCTATTAATTAAAGAAGAGAAGTAAATTGGTGGAAGAGGAGATTGCTGCACAATATATTCTTGGGGAAACCTCGAATCATCCAACACAAATCAGGCTAAAACAGGCTTTTAACTCCTTGTTTATTTAGCATGAAGGTGCATTATTATTATTATACTAGAGGCCCAGTACACAAAATTCCGGTGGCCCCTCAGCCTGGCCTGTGCCCTCTCACAGTCCGGGAGCCCCGCGATTGATTGGCCCAAAGAGGTAGGCCCTGCCCACCCAGCCGGAGCGCTGAGATAGATCAAACCCCCCTCCCCCTCCCCCTCCCCCTCCCCCTCCCCCTCCCCCCTCCCCCCTCCCCCCTACCCCTTCCTCGCAGAGAGAGCCCTGCCCACCTGCTGAAGCCCATCGGTTGGTGGCCTGGGCCTCCCTCTGCAGGACAATCATGGAGCAATGGCCAGACCCAATTACATTGCACCCGCCTTGGCTGGCCTGGCACCAGTGGGTGTCTTAGTGTGGTTGTCCTGACAGTCATTCTGCTGTTTGGTTGTTTGGTCCATTTGCATATTACACTTTTATTATTATAGATTTTAGTCCTCACCTGAGGATATTTTTTCCATTGATTTCTAGAGAGAGTGGGGGAGGGGAGGGAAGGTAGGGGGAAAGAGAGAAACATCGATGTGAGAGAGACACATTGATCAGTTGCCTCCAGCATGTGCCCCTACCAGGGCTGGGGAACCTGCAACCAAGGTATGTGCCTTTGACAGGAAATCAAACCCAGGACTCTTTGGTCCTGGGGCTGACACTCTAACCACTGAGCAAACTGGCCAGGACTAAAGGTTTATTATTTATTTTGCAAGGGCATAAAGATTAAGAACCAAATGAGAGCAATAAAATGTCTCACACCCGTTGCCAAAATAAACTTTCTTATTTGGTTGACTTTCATGAACTTTAAACCAATCTACTCAGAGGAATACATTTTACCCTTAATAGGAAAAGTTCCAAATTTCCCTCAGTTTATTTAGTCAGTAAACACTGTATCGTAGCAGTTCTCACTACAGGATTCATCACAACAACAAACATATATGAAGGAGTTTAACAAAGTGCCATATTGTTAGTATCTCGTTCATCCGAAATCACCCCTTGAACTTCTTCAGAACACACAACTTTTGCTCAGACAGAGCGCCAGGTCTTTAACTCCCCCTGCGGTGGAAATGTGATGACCCAGGAGAATTCCAGCTCACTCCACAGCCACACCCCACTCTCTTCCACCCCTGGGGCCACTTACCTTCTTCTTCATGCCACTCACCAGCTTCTCTGCCTTGAATCCTGGGCAGAAATTCAGGTCTATTCAAAACATGTCTTTATTCTCTATAACTCAGCTAGCTCTCTGACCTTGAGCCAGTGGAAAAACAACCTCACACCTTTCCGGGGTTCCAGGAGCCACCCAAGTGCCAAGATGTTGAGTGGTGGGGCTTGAGGGTGGGGTGGGGAAGAGGTTACTGCTAAGACATGTTATCTCTCTCGACCTGTTCCCGGCAGGTCCTTTAGATTTCTGCTGCTCTTCTGCTGTGACTGGAACGTGGGAGTCTTTGGCAGGGCTGCCTTTGATCTTATCTACTTAGACAGGGCTGTTTTCTCTCTGGGATTTTCTGTCCTTAATAGTGATTATGTTTCTGTCCTTAGTAGTGATCTGTCCTTAGCACACATCTCTTCTGCTCCTGGATCCATGATCTCTCATTTTCCCCTACTTTTACTCCCATCCATGGAAAATTCTTTCCAGTCTGGAATGACACAAGTTTTCTTTCTTTAATGTCCTTCACAATGGCCCACCCCTAGATTTCCCTAAGAGCGTAAGCTTTTGGAACAAAGAACAAAATTGCTTGAAACCGTATCTGTCTTCTCCTTTGCTCCATCCCTCCCTCAAAGCAATGAGGACAGACCCTGCTGGAATGGAAAAGAGAAAAGGGCCCTACAGAGAGAAAAAGGCAGAACGTCACATATCTAATATTATTTGGCAAGATATTTAATTTGTATGGAGGTCTGAGCTCCCATATATTTACAGCTACCTGATACCTGTGAAGGAAGCAGTGTGTCCCTGACAATTTCTAGTTGTTCTCCCTTAAGCCTTGGCCAGCTTTGAGGAAAGCTTTGGAGCTATCCCTTGGGTTCATGATGGTCACATCCCTGCTGCTAGGTCATAAGACTTCTTTTCCTAGTCACTGCCAACTATTTCATTTTTGGTCACCTAAGGAACATTGGATATCTTTGAACACCGTTCACCAGAATGGATGGAATTTTAAGTTTTTTTGTCAAATGGACAGATTTTGATCCAAATCATTCAAGAGGGTGGTGAATATAAATGATCATATTATTATGATGGGGGAAAGGGAAGGGGTACAAATCTTAATACATTGTGTCTCCTACCCCCAAATGCCACAGTGCTTATCCAAAATTCTGACATCCAGTACTCCGTTAAGCGGAGGCCCTGAAGGCCTACCTCAAAAGGTAAACGTGCTATTTAGTGATGCTCTTAGGTGGCCTCAGCAGTTACGCAGCAGGGTGCAAACCCAGAAGGAAGGAGACACAGGACAGGTAGGAAGAAAGCTGAGACTGGGAAAGGAAAAGGCCATCGTTTCCCATGGGAGCTTGGAGTCGGGAATGGAATATGAAGGGTCTCAGAAACCAACCCAAACGTCTATAATTTTGTCTAGTATAGGTAGGCCTTGCTTTTGTAGGAAGGGGGTGGTGTGAGTCTGTCCACTTGCTTTTTTGAGAGTTGTCTATGATAACTTTGTACATCCTCCACTCAGTAATGGAAGGAGCCTGCAGCTGCAGTATTTAGCTCCCCAGGATTTCTGCTGTGTGGACTGGAGTTCCAGAGCCCCAGGGCAGAGGCTCACCAATAGGAGGCGACATGCTGCTAAAGGAGGGAGAATAAGCTCTTTGTACCAACTGCCCAGTCTTCCTCTAACGTTTCAACCAACCAGAGCTGGAGGTGTTCTTCACAGATCCTCACCCCACCCCACCTCATCTCACCTCACCTCGCCCCACCCCCGCAGCCCTAAACCTTGTCAAGGCCATTAACTCTTTTTTTCTAAACCTGTCTATTTCTCTAGCATTTCCTCTCTACAGAAAGGTCCACACCTCACAGCTGGACCAAGACAAGCTATTTTAGTGCGCAGCCTTCTGTTGCCCACTGGGAATGGAGAATGGGGTAGAGTTATCAGCTTTTCCTCTTTAATTCCCACTTAAATAGGTGTAGGGTGTGCCCTGATCCCCAAATGGGGTGAAAACCACCCAAGGAGGCCCCGCTGGGATGTCTCACAACAGGGTGAGCTTATGCTCTTCTGTCTTTGCACCTTTTTAAAGCACGGAAGGCAAATACCCTCATTCAAACATCACGTACCTTAACCTGAGTTAACCTGAGTTCAGTTCTGAAGATGCACGCGGAGTTGGGGGGCAACTGTCCTGTACGAAGCGGCAGTACATGGAGCTCAGCTGAGACGCCGAGGCTGGAGGCTGAGCAATCCAGTGAGAGTGCGTTCAGGCCTGTGCCCAGCACTGTCTGCCACCTTGGAGCCACCCAGCCAGTATTTATCATATTGAAATGAAATTGCATTCAGTCCACATTTATGGAATTTGTGTCTACATTACCAAGCCTTTCAATATCCCTAAATAACTCTCAGGCTCCAAAACAGTAAATTAATTGTGTTAATTGACTCATAAGACTCTAATTCTTTGTCTTTGCTTTTCTTTGTTGCTCTCCACGCCCCAACCCCCAAGCATTAAGGAGTGCATAGTACAAAGGAGAAAAAAGTGAAGGGAACGGCCCCTTCTTATTGTCATTCCAGACACTCATGTGCTTTTATGGAATAAGTATTTTGTACCAGGACTGGACAACATAGCAGATTCCTTATGAGAGAAGATGAAAGGAATGGCAGTGCTGGCCAGGGCAGGAATACCAAAGGTTCTCTCTTCCCTCCCGTCAGCTGCTCAGCTCCTTGGAGCAAAACACCCCTCTGTCTGGGATTTGTGCTAGACTTGACCCTGCTGTGGCTTTTCCTCCAGACAGTGTCAGGCAAGTGCTTTGATTATTATCCTTGTTTAGACTCAGCAAAATCCAACAGGACCTCTTAGGTTGCTGCCATTGTTTTGGAACTTTCTTGGCTTCAGAGATAGTTTATGACTTGTTTATTAATTGCAGAATACGAAGCTATTTTTAAAAATATATTTTTATTGATTTCAGAGGAAGGGAGAGGGAAAGAGAGATAGAAACATCAATGATGAAAGAGAATCATTGATTGACTGCCTCCTGCACACTCCCTACTGGGAATTGAGCCCGAAACCCAGGCTTGTGCCCTGACCAGGAATCGAACCATGACCTCCTGGCGTACAGGACAACGTTCAATCCACTGAATATAAATAAAATATTATTTCTATTTTATCTTTATTCTAAATATATATAAGTATTAACTAAATATAAGTATACTTATATACTATCTATTAAATATAGTATTTAATTGGAAATTCCTTTAGTAAATAAAACCACTTGTGCTGTGATGGCTCAGTAAATACCATTTGGTTAGCCAGATGAATTCGAGTCATTTACTATCGTGAATTTCCTATGTAAATTATATCCCAATGAAAAATCTTTTTCTAGCTTACTATATCCTACAGCAACAAATATTTATTGAATATTTGGTAGTCTTCCAAGTACTCTTGTCAGGTTAGGTTCTAGAACTGAGGGCGAACCTTTTGAGCTCGGCATGTCAGCATTTTGAAAAACCCTAACTTAACTCTCGTGCCATGTGACATATAGAAATTTTTTGATATTTGCAACCATAGTAAAGCAAAGACTTATATTTTTGATATTTATTTTATATATTTAAATGCCATTTAACAAAGAAAAATCAACCAAAAAAATGAGTTCGCGTGTCACCTCTGACACGCGTGTCATAGGTTCGCCATCACTGTTCTAGAACCTTGATAAGTGGTTTTTGTTTGCTTTTGTGTTTATTGATTTCAGAGAAAAAGGGAGAGGATGAGCGAAATAGAAACATCAATGATGAGAGAGAATCATTGACCAGCTGCCTCTTGCATGCCCCACACTGGGGATTGAGCCCACAATCCTGTCATGAATCGTGACCTCCTGGTTTATAGGTCAACACTCAACGACTGAGCCATGTTTTTAAAGCCCCACACATAACTCCAAAATGCAGCCAACTTGAGCCACTGGCCTAGAGCCTCATGCACTGCTTAGCAAGTTGAGTTCACTCAAGAATCAACTATTCTCATGCCCTACTGTCTTCATTAACAGTAATCAGCAAAGAAACCTGCATGCCCTCAAGGACAGAATCCTCTTCCAAGTCAAGACAGCTCCTTAATTTTCCAAAATCAGCACTGTGTTCCTTTCTGTGGGCGATTCTGAATGTTCAGTACTTTGAAGAGGGCATGTTTTATGCTTTCCAGTTTCCCCCCCTCTTTTTGGATTAGGTTTCTGTGAGTCAACTGTGGGCAGAGGAACATTGGTTCCACTTTGGAACAAAAGTTGGATTCTGTCCAAATGGGTTGGCACTTTTGCCCTGAAAAACCTGGATTTTATAGTTTGTGAAGTTCTAAACAAAACCAAACCAAAAATATGATACAAGAAGCTGGAAATGTGAGGACTTTTACAATGGGCTTACACACTCTCTCTTGTATTTATTATCTCACTGTAGCACTTGGGTTTATTTCACAGTCTTTAATCTTGGCCTTCCGAGGGTTCTGATGTGAACCCTCCATTGCTAGCAGATCACCAGTTGCTTTGGCACCACATTCACTCTGTTTGGCAAACCTATCTGGGCTTGTATCCCAAACCACGTGGTCTTAATTAAATCCACCAGCTTATGTATTAACTTTTTTTCCATTCATCCCCATAATTTGAAGACAATTTGTGGAAAAGATAGAAATGGATGAAGAAATAGAAATTAGAAGATTTTTTTAAAAAAATCCTCATCCAAGGATATTTTTCCATTGATTTTTACAGAGAGTGGAAGAGAGAGGGAAAGACAGAGAGAAATATCAATTTGAGAGAAACGCATCGATTGGTTGCCTCCTACACGAGCCCCAACCAGGGCCCGGGCTGGGGAGGAGCCTGCAACTGAGGTATGTACCCTTGACTGGAATTGAACCCAGAAACCTTAAGTTTGCAGGCTGACACTCTCTCCACTGAGCCAAACCAGCAAGGGCCACACAATCATTTTTCATGGGGATATATCTATGAGTGAACTTGCTGGGTCATAAGTTAACTTTAGTAGATACTGCCAAATAGTTTTCCTGAAGTGGTTGAATTATTTTACACTTACATCAACAATGAGAATTCTAGTGGTCATTTTTGAGATAAAAAAAGAAGCCAACAACTCTCTTAACCCGGGCCAAGCTCCTGGCAGCATGAAATCTGCAAGGATCGGTAAGATAGGGAACCAGCAACGCTTTGCAGCTGAGTGATGAAAGAAAAACAATCAAATCAGAGGCCTGAGAGGACACCTGAGACTGCTCCACCCCAACTCAAACCAGCAGGAAGGAAACCCTGCAGCTTTATTTTGGGGTCGTTTCTTAGCATGGGCATTAGCTAGTTACAAAGGAGAGGGATTTGATGAAATGGGAGATGCTGAAATATTTTCCAGTTAACTTATTGTAAAACAGGAATACACACACATAGAAAAAGCAGGGAAGGTAGTAGTGTTTCTCATACTTTATTGAGCAGGAAAGAACTGGTTAAAAATACAGAATTTACATTTCTAAAGAGATACCCCAGGTGATGTCATTGGTGTTTCAAGAACCACGGAGAAACACGGGGATAACAGCAAGAATATTCCTGTCTCACTTGACTTTACATCACAGCACCTTGTTGACATCAGTGTTTTGTTGAGTGTCCTTTTAAACATATAAAAATTGGGAGAAAGCTTTCACTATTCCCTTTGTCCCCTGGGGTTCTTCTTCCCAGTAAGGCAGGTTCAAAAGCGAGAGAGGCAGCTTTTTCCTTCCTTTCTGGTTGCCAAGCAGGACAATCACCACATGTAACCCCAGCCACCTTTTAAAGGGATTTACTGTTCATTTCAATGTTGAGCTATGAGAAGGTATCAAAAATTACCAATATAGCAGTGCCAAGTTAAAATTATTTTGGGATTTGGTAGGTACAAGTCGATAGAATTACATTTATTTCATTAAAAAAATGTGTTAAGGGCCTAAAATGTGACACTATGCTAGGGCAAGGGATACCATGGTAAATAAGATAGAAGAGGCTTTTATTTTGAAGAGGTTTTCATTCTAATGGGGGAAGATGTTAATTGGGATGGAATAACTGCTGTAACACACACACACACACACACACACACAAATTCTCAGTGGCTTAGCCCATTAAAAAATGTACTCTTCATGCATTTCATCTGTTTAAAGTTGATAAGAGAAGAGGTATTCTGGGTCCCAGAATAGTCATTCTGGGTCCCAGGCTCCTTCCACATTGTTCTCTGTCCACAGTCTTCCATTCAGCCAGCAGATTGGAAAGAGAAAGCTAGGAGATTGCATGGCTAGTTTGTATGGCCAAGCCCAGAAGTGGCATACATCACCTTACCCACATTGCATTGACCAGACTCAGTCATATGGCCACACCTAACTGCAAAGGAGGTCAGGAAATGTAGCTGAGTACACGGAAGGAAAAGGAAACAGTTTGATGAACACATAAAAGCCTCTACTGCAAGGGCGAAGAACAAACAGGGAAGTATAATCTGGTGTGGTAAGCGTTGTAGTATAGGAAGGTAAAGGGTGTTGATAATACACAGGAAAGATACCTAATCAAGACAGGCTTTGGTCAGAGAGAGAATATCCTGAAGGAACAGATGCCCAAGCTGATGAGATACCCTCTTGCAAGAACAATTTGTTTAAATTCCAGAACATTAATTTTCAGAGTTACCATTAGAAAATAATGGTTGCTCTCATTCTCTGCTTTAAGAAGAAATACATAATGTGGCATATGCTGGTGGGGACTGCCCGATAGCCATTCCTTCTTCCTTGATAAGAAAATGCCAATTTTCTTGAGCCATCAACTGACAATGTGTTCTAGGAAAATGGATTCTAGGAAATGGACTGTAATTAGTGTAAGGCAACCATGGTAATCCAGTTCACCTTTTTTCATTCAATAAATATTTAATGATCTCGTGCTATCTGTCAATCTGTTGTAAGTGCTGACCATCTTGGCCAATTCTAGGCAAGTAGTAGGGAGGCATGTGATCCAATTGCAGACAATGAGGGGTAAGGGGAAGACTGCTAGGGGATTCTGGGAAAGGTTTTTCCTCCCTGATAAATTAAAATGAGAGTTGCTTGAAGAGACAACCAGGGCTTTTCCTTCCTGCCTTTGGATGATGTTGTGTGGGATGTGATGCGTGGGACTGGAGCAGTCATATTGTGACCATGAGGAGACCGAGAAGAGAATCTTAGGGGGATAACCTAGAGCTCTAGCCTAGCGAGGTGGTTGAATTAGCCAAATCTGAAGACACCTACCTTTGTTATATGAGAAAATAAAAAGCCACCTTCAGTTGGATATTCAATCCCTTGTAGCCAAAAGCATCCAAACAAATACACATGATTTTGCTGGCATTGTTTGTTTTGAATTAGAATGGGTATTTTAATAAATGAATGAAGAATCCGATATTTTTCATTTTCTTCTCAGCTGTGTTGTTTGGTCATAAAGGAATTTCTATTCCAGATATCTCTGTGGGTAAAAATCATCCTCCAGGACCTTATTGGTTCCTCTTTTGGCCACCGCAGATCCCCCAAGTTCACTCACATGGTTGTTAGCAGACCTTTGTCCTCACTGACTGTTATCAGCAGGCCTCAGTTCCTTGCATGTGGGCCTCTCCATGGGGCTACTCCACATGGCAGCTGGTCTCCCCTAGAGTAAATAATTTCTGAGAGAGAGAGAGAGAGAGAGAGAGAGAGAGAGACAGAGAGAGAGAGAGACAGAGAGAGAGAGAGAGACAGAGAGAGAGGCTACAGTGTGTCTTTTAGAACTTAATCTCAGAAGTGACATACCCCATTTCTGCCCTTTTTACTGGTCACACAGACTAACCCTACCTAGTACCTGTGAGAAGGGACTATAGAAAGGTGTGACTACCAGGGGGCAGAGGTGATTGTAGGCTGGCTAAAAACCTACCTATATGAGAGGTGAAAAAATTAGTCTTTAGCTAGGCAGCCATCTCCTCAGATAAAACTACAGAAGGAGAGACCGCCTGAGGGACAAACAGAACCTCTGCCTCAGCTCTCCCCTCTGGTCATGTCAACATTCAGGTGCACTTTCCTTCTCACATGCGAACACACTTCTGTATCCAGAATGAATCTATGCTTCTGGATTATAGTTCCTATGCCCCTGAGGATTCTTATCCTTAAAATCATTATCCCCAGAAATTTGCCTTCTTTACTCCCAGATGGTGTCAAGTTCCCATATTTAAAAAAAAATAAAATAAATAATAAAAAGGAGCAGGGAGAGGAGCTCCCATCTGGAGGAAAGAGAAAGAAAATCCTTCTGCATTGCTAATCTGGAACTCAAAGGATGAGTCATATGAACCATGAGTCAGTTTGTCACTGTCTTTAGTAGTTAGATTGAGATTTAAATCCAATGTTTCTTATGTTTTAAGTGCAAATGGTAAATTCTTATAGAAGGTACACTGAAACATATGCTTACAGGGGCACATCCCAGTGCAGCTGTGCTGAAATAGGAGGGCAACTGCTGGTGAAGGTGAGGGGAGAAGGGCTCTAGAAATCCTCATTTCTTCATGCCTGTAGTTGTTTTTACTATAAACCACACATCACAGCGCCAGGCTTCATAAAATCAAAAGATCTTATTCTCCTGTCTTGCCAACATAAGCAGTGGCTGGTGTCCCAGATCCTTGCCTGACGTATGTTCACTTCACTACCTCTCAGTTCTCAGTACTTCCATCATGGGGAAAGAATGTGAAGTTTCAAATTATTTTTCTTATTACCATTGTTATTGCTAGTTACCTTGGCACTGAGTTTGGGCAGGGATGCATTTGAAACAGTTGGCATGAGGTTTTCAAGTGACTGTTTAGTGGACAGTGGAATAATATGGAACAAGATTTCTAAATGGAGATGGCAAGGATTAAGAGAGTGTAGCAAGGTGTCCCCAAGAAGGTGACAACTCCTATCTACCATACATTTGTATAGAGTTCAGAAAAGTACATACTTGATATGTATTAAAATCTACTTGTCATCTTTTCCTTAGATTTGCAAAAGTAAGTTTTCTCAATCTCTGTCAACTGAGAAAAGCCTGCTTTTATGCCCAATTATTTTCAGGGTTTATTGGCCTATATAGTCCTGCTTCTTCTGGATGCTTACTCTAGTGGCTGGCATTCCTCCTTTGATGAATTCTTCTCTTCTTTTCTTCACTCTGCCATTAGTCAGGATTCTCCTTGCAAATGACAGATACACACTGAGAAGGGAATGCATTAGTTCACAGAGCCAGGAAGGCTGGGGTAGCCCAAGGGAAGAGTGGAAACCGGGACCTGGTCTTTCTTTCCAACTCCCATCTCTGCCTGGCTTCATGCTCTCACACTACAGAGTGGCCTTCTCTACGTGGCTGGGTAGATGGCTGCCCAAGACCCCAGCCCTCCATCCCCACAACTGTCTGTGCAGGAGACTATTAGAGAACTAACCCTGACCCAGCTGAGGTCAAGAGCCCATGCCTTGGTTCAGTCCCTGTGTGCAAAGGGATATGAATTGTAATTGGCCAGCCTGGGTCATGTCTAACTCGGAACAGGGTGGGGAATCTGGGGCACTGTGATTAACTGCTCTTCTAGGACACTTCAATAAAGTAGACATTCTCCAAATGGAAAGGGGTGCTGTTACCCCTTTACAAGAACAAGACAGCAGACAGAAATAAATGTTTCTGCAGTCCACTGCACACAGCAACCATGGCTCAAGCAGCTCCTTCCCTGCCCCACAAAGCGTCACCAGTGCTAGGGCATTCTGGGTGATAGAGCTTTCCTAAAGGCCGAGGAGAACAAAGAGCAAGGGCAGCAGGGCAGCAGCAGGCTCAGTGCTGCACAGATGTTAATTTAAAATAGAATATTTGAGCCTGGCCGGTGTGGCTCAGTGGTTGAGCATCAACCTATGAACCAGGAGGTCACAGTTTGATTCCCAGTCAGGGCACATGCCTGGGTTGTGGGCTTGATCCCCAGTGTGGGGCATGCAGGAGGCAGCCGATCAATGATTCTCTCTCATCATTGATGTTTCTATCTCTCCCTCTCCTTTCCTCTCTGAAATAAAAATATATTTTAAAGTAAAATAAAATAGAATATTTGACATTTTACAGTCCCTGTGCCAACTCCACCTGCCTCTGGGGCAGCTTACCTTTGACCCATGACCTTTGCAGATCATTCTCTTCCATCCCTTCCCTAAGTGTCCAAGGACCTCAAATATCCTCCTGCCTGAGCTTCCACGCGACACAATCCTAAATTCCTGCTGCTTTTTTGTGCACAGCCACTGAATTCTTCATTTTTTTTCTCCTACTAGACTTGCTTCAAAGCGAACGCCCCCAAAACAAAAACAAACAAACAAAAACACCCTACAAAACCCTCAACAAATCAAGGTGTTGTTATAAACAAAAGAGCCAGTTTTATTTTTAGGAAGAATCTTTCCATCTGTGATGTTGTGATTTAGAATAAGAAATCCATATATTTGATCTGCATTCTGCTCCTGCTACACAGCTCCTGAAAGCCCTGTAATATTCTAAGTAATAAGAGAGCTGGAGTACCTTTTGTTTTAATATTTGGTATTTTGCCCTCATATAGCTCCAGTTTCTGAAATAGTTCCAGAATGATGAAGGTGAAAGGAGGGTCTGGTTATTCATAACAACTGCTTTCAACCAGCCCTGAGTTTATGTTAATGAGGTGATTTTTGGAAAACCCCTAGACAGGATGGGAGCTGATTGCCAAGGGAGCCAACCTTGTGATTAGAGCAGCGATTTTCAACCCTTTTCATCTCATGGCACACATAAGCCAATTACTAACATTCTGCAGCACATCAAAAATTACATTTTTTGCTGATCTGACAAAAAATAGGGATGATTTTGATTCATTCACACCAGACTATTGTTGTGTTAGCTGTTGTCATTTTTTAATTTGACAATCTAAAGAAAAGAGGTCAGTGCCCCTAACTAAATGGTCAGGTATTTCATGTTTTTAAAATTCTGGCCATACACCATGTGTGGTGCATCTAAACGGAAAATCACTGAATTAGAGCGTGGGAACTTTCAACTCCACTCCCATCACCCTAGACCTCCAGATAGGGGAGCCAGAGGCTGGAAATTGAGTTTAATCCTGAATGGCCAATGATTTAGTCAATCATGCCTAAATCATGCCTACATAATGAAGCCTCCATAAAAATCCCTAAGGTACAGGATTCAGAGAACTTCTGGGCTGGTGAACATGTGGGTGGGTGCCCAGACAGGGTGGGAAAGCTACACACCCCTTTCCCCTTATCTTCCATCTGGCGGTGCCTGAGTCATGTCCTTTATAATAAGTAAACTGTTTTCCTAAGTTCTGTGAGCTGTTCTAGCAAATTAATCAAACCCAAGAAGAGGGTCATGGAACCCTCTGATTAAAAATTAAGTAAAAAACATGCCTCCTCTCAGTATAATACTATACTAATTAAGTTTAATATTAAGGTTACTTCTGGCTGGTGGGGTCATGGGTAATTTTTATGGCTAGTATTGTATGTCATATTTTTTTTGCTTATCTCTAGTTCTACAATTAAATTACACTGGTTTAAGTCAAGAAAGGAGAAAAGGACATAGACTGCAGCCTCTGTACTTTATTTTTATATATCTTTATGGATTTCAGAGAGGAAGGGAGAGGGAGAGAGCGAGATAGAAACATCACTGATGAGAGAGAATCATCGATCAGCTGCCTCCTGCACACCCCACACTGGGGATGAGCCCTCAACCCGGACTCATGCCCTGACCAGGAATCGAACTGTGACCTGTGATCTCCTGGTTCATAGGTTGAAGCTCAACCACTGAGCCACGCTGGCCAGGCACTGCCTCTGTACTTTTTACCAAGAAAGGCAAAACCCTTCTCCAAAGCCTCCCTCACTCCCACAAGTCTTCAACCTAAATGTCCTTGGCCAGATCATGTCACATGACCTCCACAGTTTCCATGTGAGGATGGAGGAGGGAGTATTCCAGCTTTTCAGCCTCTACAACCTTGAATAGAGAAAGGTGGTGACAGAGCAAGGGGTTGGAGATAAATATCAGCCTAAGCAACAGTGTCTGCAATGGTAAAATTTGGACAACACAAGGCAAAGAAAGAGAGACTGTGCAGAGTTTTTCTCAGTCTGGGGTGGGTATTATCACTCTGGTGTGTGACGTTGAGTGTTCAGAAGAGGCTCCTGATAACAGAACTCAAAGAGCTCTGGGTTCTCCTTAAGACTTATCTCAGGAGTCAAAGTGTACCTCACCCTGTCCTCGTTAGAACTTTGTAGCAATAGTAATTATTATTACTCTCTACAAAGTGCCTTTTTACAAGTAGAGTATTGCTACCCTTGCACTACAGTTGAAAAAGTAAACTCAAGAAGGTTGTTAACAAATTCACATTTAAAAGGCACTGATTCTTTCCTTGCCGCTGCCCAGCCGCACAGAAGCAGCAGCTCAGGGACATTCAGGATTTGGCTCCACTTGTAACTCACCTGCTACCCACCTGGAACCCACCACCATGGCCATGGCTGAGGGAGGCACTGCCGCTGGAGGGGTAATGGATGTCAATACTACTTTACAAGAGGTGTGGAAGACCGGCCTCATCCATGATGGCCTAACATGGAATTCGAGGAGCTGCCAACGCCTAGAGACAAAGGCCAAACCATCTGAGTGAGCTTGCTTCTATCTGTGATGACCCTGTGTATATCAGGTTGGTGGAGCCCCCAAACCAACTCATTAATATTGATGACAACAAAAAACTAGGGAGATGGGTGGGTCCTCTGAAAAATCGACAGAAAGGGAAAACCCCTTAAAGTGGTTGGTTGCACTTGTGTGGTAGTTAAGCGTTCTGGTAAAAACTCTCAGGCTAAAGATATCATCAAATGCAAGAAATGAGTGAATAAAAACTTGGCTCTTGTTAGAATAAATGAATGGACATGAGTCCTCATTTCCTCCCAGCATGGCCATTCGAGGATTCGTGGCTGTTGGCATGATAAGCACAGGAAGTGATCCTTCTGTCATAAACAGTTCTTCCCAGCACCAAGATAAAGGCACACTCTCTGCCCAGTTGGTCAACTCTTCTTGTCCTGGATGGATTGTTCTTGAATTATGTCTCTGTTATTCTAGAAAGTCTTCTGACAAGGGTCTTAGACCTGGTTTATCATCTCTCTCATTGCTTGACATGGACAAATCACCAAGCTCTGTGTCCACTTTGCCCACAGTCACGTTAGCAGCACAGTTCTTCCTCCTTATCTGTTAGTCAGGATGTGCACACATTCCTGTCTCGTTGTCACCTTCTCTCTTCTTTCCTTCCAGAAAGTGATGTCAGTATCCAGCCCTGGCTGCTGACAGATGCTCAGACCACCACTACTGATGGTGCAAGGGAGGGTGGCAGATGAGGCTGTTCCGTTCAGATCCTAGTTCACTGTGTATTGTTTATAGGAGAAATGTTTTAAGGTAGAGGAAGAGGAAGTGTATCAAGGATGTTTAAGGAGACCTTGTAAACATTTGTATTCTGGGTAACTGTTAGTGTTTCTTATTTTGGACTTTTTATTTTAAAGAACTGAAAAGACTGTGTAGGTAAGAGTTCAGAAGTGTCCTCTAGTGTCATTCCAGGCTGGGTTGGCAGACACTCATATAGCTTTTCCAATATCCACTCCACCTGCTTCTTTCCTACCAAAAACCCCCCCTGATTTTACTCAAGGCAGCAATACACCCAATTTAAAATACTCACCTTACCTCCCTAGCTGGTTTGGCTCAGTGGATAAAGCGTCAGCCTGTGGACTGAAGGGTCCTAGGTTTGATTCTGGTCAAGGGCACGTGCCTGGGTTGCGAACTTGATTCCCAGTGTGGGGTGTGCAGGAGGCAGCCAATCAATGATTCTCTCTCATCATTGATGTTTCTCTTTCTCTCCTTTCCTCTCTGAAATCAATAAAAATATATTTAAAAATAAATTAAAAAAATACTCACCTTACCACACTCACTTGAATTAGGAATGGCCATGTGACCCAATTCTGGCCAATAATATGAAGGTTGAAGTTGCTGGGTAGGGGGCTCCCAGGAAAACTTTTTAAAGGGGAGAGTCTAGTTGGCATTGGCCTTTTTCTTTTTCTCTTCCTTTATTTTCCCCCTTGACATGCAGACTCAATGACCAAGCATTCATCTTGCATCCATGAACACAAGAGCCACATGCTGAAGATAGCAAAGTAGGAAGACAAGAATGACCATAGGTCCTTGACAACATTAGGGAGCCACCTACCTGCTGGTGTTTTATGTAAAAACAATAATCATTTAAAGAAATAGACAAAAAGTCTATTTGGTTAATTCACTGTAATCAAGTTTCTGTTCACACAGTCAAACACAACCTTAATTAATAGACTGTTAAAACGTTTCATGTGCTATTATAGAAAACTAGAGGCCCAGTGCATGAAATTTGTGCACTGGTAGGGTCCCTAGTGGCCGCCTGCCGCCTGCCACCACCACTGGGGCCTCCCTCCCTTCCCCTGGCTGGCCCTGCTCCCTGGTCAAACTCCCAGACGAACTCTTGGTAGAGGGGACAATTTGCATATTATGTTTTTATTATATAGGATGGATGAAAATGTGCTGCAGAGTCTTTAGAACAGTACTGCTCAAACTTTCATGTGCATGTACACCCCGTGGGGACCTTGTGAAAGATGCAGGTTCCAATTTGGTAGGTCTGCACTGGAGCCTGAAATTCTGCATTTCTCACAAGCTTGCAGCTAATGCTGCTGATGCCAGTCCCAGACCACCCTTTGAGTAGCAAGAATCTGGAAAATGACAGCTCTTTTGTCAGTCTGCTCTTATGGTGGAGGCATTCTGTTTTTCTTTGATCTGCTTATTATTCAGTAAAAAAAAATTCAGAGGACTCAGTGCATTTTCAACAAAAAGTTAATGTTTTATTTAGAATATCATTTTAGAGACAAAAAGCAGTTCACTTTGGCTAGCAAAATAAACTTAACAAAAGCATTTAAATAATGTAAATCAAATACTTTAGTAGATTTTTTTTCTTAGTTACTTGCTTTTCTGTCTTATTACTTGTGCAGTTTCTGTCTTTTAGCCTAACTGGGTTCTTTCTAAGTTAATGCAGCTTTAATCCAAGGAACTACTTAATGAAATCGGAATGACTCAAATATTCCTCTGTATTCTCATTCAACTTCACTGTATTCAATGAAACACAAGGAAAACAACTTAGGGAAGTAGATTCAGAAGGAATGTTTCTCCCTCTTGGTCACGTTATCTTTTCAACAGAGCCCTTGCCTGCTCTGAAATGGATGTTGAAAGTAAATTGTTATTGGGAGGTGATGATCAAAAGCAAACTTAGATGATTTTCATACCATCTGTCATCATGACCCAAAGGGAAAGGCAAGCCACATCACTCGCCTAGTCAAGCCACTGCTTTACACAGAAGCTGCACATAGCTTCCTATTGTTATTGTATTTTCTAGTTATGTACATTAAAAAAATACAACATTGTGTTAAATAGCAGGACAGCTAACAGCGAACATACAACACTACACTGACAAACCAAAACAGCTTGGTTAAGCCGAGGAGAGAAACAGCAGGTGGTCTTCATGGAGGGACGCTGCCAATGCCCACCATCTCCTTAGTCCGTAACGGATCTGCTTTCTGAGGGTAGGCCTTCCGACTTCCGCCACTGGGCCAGGCGCTGCTTAAACCATTTCTGGAGGAGTGAAATGTGAAAAATTACCTGTCACATACTGAAAAAAATGATGTCCATTCCTTTCTAAAAGATAGCCTCTGTGGTCCAAATAGAAAGGAGGATTGCCTGGCCAGGGTTGCTCAGTGGTTGAGCATCAACCTATGAACCAGGAGGTTATGACACATAATACCCGGTCAGGCCACATAACTAGGTTGTGGGTTCAATATCTAGTTGGGGCATGTATGGGAGGAAATCGATTGATGTTTCTTTCTCACATCAATGTTTCTCTTTCTCCCTTCCTCTCTTCTCTAAATCATTAAAACATACCTTCGGATGAGGATTTAAAAAACAAAACAAAACAAAAAAAAACTTGGAAGAGGGACTAGTGAGAAATAGAAGCAGCAAGCATTGATGGACCTGGGAGAGGATGAGTTAGAGGACTCTATGGGGAGTCAGACTTTATTCTCTGTGGTACTTCCCAACCTTTCACACATCACGGTGTACATTTAGAATGCTGATATTTTCATGTCCCGCTGCTTGGGTAGATGACCACCGGGGGCCCTGCAGTCCCGCGTCCTGCCAACAGGAAGCTCTATTGTAACCAATTGGCTATGAGAAGTTGAGGAAGTTTCTAAAAATAGAGCACCCATCAGCTCAACTGTAAAAGAGGTAAGCTCAAGGGGTCGCAGTTGTCCCTTCTGGGATTTCTAGAATTTACCTGTTCTAGGGGTAAGCAGATGAGGGGACAGAAAGGGAGCAGAAAGAACACAGCTATGGGATGCTAGACCTGGACTGTGCTGATGGAAATGTTGTGAGAAATAAATCGGGGGTTCTGACTTAGCAGAGATGGACACCTGCCCAGCTGCACATGTAACCTCAGAACAAACAGGCAGGCTCTAGGGCCGTGCTGGGGAAGATGTCATCTCTGCAGAGATCGAGGGAGCTGCAAGGCAGTTTGGCATAAGCTCCAGATCAGAAGAAAGGGTGAGAACCACAGGAGAAGGAGCGTTTCTAAGGATCAAGGCCTGTGGAGATAGAAGGGAATGAGGCCGCAGGACACTTTAGGGCAGGGGTCCTCAAACTACGGCCCGCGGGCCACATGCAAATACAAATATTGTATTTGTTCCCGTTTTTTTTTTTTACTTCAAAATAAGATATGTGCAGTGTGCATAGGAATTTGTTCATAGTTTTTTTTTAAACTATAGTCCGGCCCTCCAACGGTCTGAGGGACAGTGAACTGGCCCCCTGTTTAAAAAGTTTGAGGACCCCTGCTTTAGGGCTCTGCACCACCAATGCTAGGTTGGCTGCCCAGCATGGGACCATACCTGCAACTCCCCCTAACTGTACAACAGAGTTTACACACTGAAATGCTGTACACAGCTGTTAAGGTCAGTTGTCTTATACACCTTGGCACTGTGGGGTGGCAACGAGAAAAGTCCTATAAAGCCAGGGACAGCAGACTACCCACCCGTAGGGAAGCCTTACTTTTGGGGACTGCTCTCTGGGTGCTACATTTCACTCCTGGGGATAACTAGCCTTAAGGAGAAGCGAGAGTTCATGTAACGTTGGTGGCTTTAACCAAAGTTCTATTGCTAAAGGTGGGCACCATTTTCTTCTATAATCCATGTGTGTTTAGTTAACTCTGAAATCTGGTGCGAGGGCAGCATGGCTCCAGCTTCATTAATGACGTAGCTCTATGGGGGTTTTCAAGGCTACAGGGTCTGATTCAATAGGATTTCCAGTTGCCAGAGCTGAATAAAGGGCAGAGTTTTAAAGACTAATTAAAACTTGGAGGAAGAAAGTCTCGTTTTTATCAGGATTCATTTAGGACAAAATGAGTGAGCTGGCTTCATTCAGAAGAGCCACCCACATCTTTACACTATTCGTGAGGCAGAATATTAATGTACAGCTACCGAAAATAACCAGCAAGGACCACAGTTGTGAATTGGTGAGATGGCATCTAGATGCTTAACCAACTGAACCCTCACACCAGGGGATGGGACAAAGTTCAAGAAAAGCTCGACTATTTTCTAAAGATATATATTGTAAACCAAATATCTCTCTATATAAAAGGCTAATATGCCCTGACTGGTTTGGCTCAGTGGATAGAGCGTCGGCCTACGGACTGAAGGGTCCCGGGTTCGATTCCGGTCAAGGGCATGTAACTTGGTTGCCGGCATATCCCCAGTAGGGGGTGTGCAGGAGGCAGCTGATCGATGTTTCTCTCTTATCGATGTTTCTAACTCTCTATCCCCCTCCCTTCCTCTCTGTAAAAAATCAATAATATATATATATATTTTTTAAAGGCTAATATGCAAAGTGTCCCCTCAGAAGTTCAACCGGGAGACTGAGAGTTTGATCACTCACTATGACGTGCACTGACCACCAAGAGGCGGTGCAGAATGAAGCAAGGCCCCGGCCTGCAGCTGGCAGCCGGCAGCTGGGGAAGCAAGGCCCCAATCGGCCCTGATCACTGGCCAGGCCTAGGGACCCTAGCCATGCATGAATTTCATGCACTGGGTCTCTAGTGTATATAATAAGTTAGCAAAGCAGTTGTTGTCTAACAAAAACCACTCAACACCTTGCTTGCTTTTTCCCCCTGTAGAGCTGAATCTTTCCACATCTCACTCACATCAATACTAATTTTCCACCTGGCTCTTCGTTGTTTCAGTCATCCCCTGGGGAAGACATTCATCCCTCGCTTGCTTATAAACGAATGCCCTCATTACCCTCACCCATTGATGGAGATTTATTTACTCCAAGTGAACAGATGATAATTAGACACTGTGATAGGGAGGGGCTGAGGCAAAATAACATTGTTCCTGTCCTTTTCTCTAGTAACTAACATTTCATCCCTTTCAGGAGGAGACCTTTAGAGGTCTTTATTCCACTGATAAAATGTCTACAACTAAAAACCATTGAGTTCTGGAAATAGTCCCAGGACACGAAGAGCAGATAAAAATACTGGAAACCTCTCTGAGAACCAGTGCCAGCTACACTGGGCTCGAGTTAGTGATAATAGAAAATGCCAGATCATCGCGACCTCCCAAGGGGCTGATGAAAGAGCTTTCCCAGAGGCTCCTAACACTGACTTCAAAACAATGGAAGACACAGGGGTCGGTATTCTGTCAGGTTTATCTCATTTAAATGTAGGAGATATCAAATTACTGCCATGAGAAAAACCTATTCTATTCAGAAAACGCAACTTAAAAAGTTATTTCCATTAGGTCACCCTTCACGTCATTCTGGGTTCCCATAGGCGCCCCCTCCCACAGCAGAGGACATTGTCCTGCAGTGGGACAGCTAGTGAGAGGTCATCAAAGCCCCAGTCAGAGAATGTGCCACCTTTTAGCCCCTCGTGCCCCTGCCGGATCATCAGCAATGGTTATTATCTCACAGGAGCATCTCCTGTTTATTTTTTCTACTGACGCATTACTTGTTCTAGGAAAATAAATAATATGATTCAAATTCTGGAGGTGGGGGTGTCAGGGATGAGGGAATCAGGATATGAAATAAAAATTATTTTGGTGCCCTTTATTAGTGGTGTAAAGGGACAACACTAATAAAGAATGGAAACTGGGTGTGCTGATACCCCGCTTATGTGGAGGCCTAGCACACCCTGGCCTCCAGGAGTTATTTAAAGGGCCCCTGCAAAGCCTGCTATAAATTAAAATGTTATTTATGTCTGAAAGTTCATCATTGGCATAATATCTCCAGAAGACACTTTAAAAATAAAAGATACTTTAAAAATGTAAATACTGTTTGAAAGATTAAAGATGAAATCATTCTCACATACCAGTGCACACTGGGGTTGAAGGGGGCAGGAGGGTGGGGGTGGAAAGAATGGGGAGTTGGAAGATGAGCCCCCACCTGAGGGGGGATGACAGAGGGATACCTTGGAAGCCTCTTTCCCCAACTTGCTGTTGCCTCTCTCTGAGCTCTGGGCTCTCAGATGCTTCCGTGTGGGTCTAAAAAGGAAGGCAGAGAGGCAAGCCTAGCTATGGCAGCCCGGGGAGGAAGAGGTGTTGCCCCCATGGCAGGAAAAGGAAGCCAGTGGCCCTGCTGTGAGGCTGACTCACCCCCACACCCACTCGTTTCAGGGCTGGGTCTACCATCTGTTCATTGGAGGGAGGTAGAAGAGAGGAAATGGGAGAAGGGGCAGATGCACCTGCTGTGCAGGGGTCTCAATCGGCTGACCTCAATCACAAAGAAGCAGGTGCCCTTACTTTCTTCCTGACCCACACTTGATTTCATGTCAGTTCTGTAATATAAGGTGAATCTTGAGGAAAGATTGAATATAGCTGGGATGGCTGTCATTTAATGCATGGATTTTACAAATTGAATTTCAGTCTTTTCCTCCCAGCCCTCTGAGGTGTCTGTGTTCTTCCTCTGTGGAGACAACATAGCATCCTGCCAGGGTTCAAATCCTAGCTCTGCTGCTTACTTGTGTTCTTGAGCAAATTATTTAACCACTAGAGGCCTGGTGCATGAAATTCGCGCATGGGGGGGGGGGCCTCACCTGGCCTATACCCTCTTCCATCTGGGACTCCCCCAGGGGATATCTGGGAGTTGGAAATCCTTTTCAAAATACAGGACTGGTGGTTCCTTAACGGTCGCCTGGCAGCCTGACTGCCTGGGCTGATTGCCCGGAACAGCTTCCCTGAAAGCCCTGAACTTCCCCTAATGGGCCCCAGATGAATTGAAAATCCCCTTAAATTGTTCCCTGACGGGCGAAGTAACCCAAAGGAGCCCCCAGAAAGCTGTGTAACACCGAAAGCCCC
>NW_005871175.1:579403-581074 GCF_000147115.1 Myotis lucifugus | reverse complement strand
TCCCTGAACAACAGGGCTAATAGTTGTGACAAATAAGCAATTTAATACTTGGAGGGGTGCATGGAACAATACCTGGCAAGTTTCAGCCATTACAAAGGTCAACATAATTATTCTGCCTTAAGGTAAGGGGAAGATGGTAATTCACCACGGGAGTATCAGAGGCTGAGAAGAGCTTAGACCCCCAGTTGGTACGGTGTCCACAATAAATCCACAACATTCTCTTTAAACGATGACTAATCACTGTCTCTGTGATCACTCTTCTTTTCTAAATATAGCATGGGATTTTAAATAATAAAACTTCAGCAGGCCACCTCCTCACGGGTTCCAAGAAACATGAGCTGTAAGACTTGGGTTACAGCAAATCACCTTCTCCTAAGTCCTGCTGTTCTCTTTGCTAAAACAGGTATGCTTGGCTTTCTATTTGACTTAGGAGTGAAACGATTTTCTAGAAGCAAGTTGTCCAAAGTGTGCCTGGCTCAATTCATAAAAATCATTTTGGAGTTGGGGTGGAGGGCCTTAGTCCATTACAAGCTTTGAAGCCTCATGTGAGTATGGTTCGTGGAGAGGAGAGGACAAGCCGTCTGATGCTCTGGTGTGTGCAATGGGAAGAACAAGAACATCTCTGCTTTAGAGCTGAGACTAGAGGTGTGAAGTGCTTTGGGCTTCCGTGGGAGAGGTGCTAGAGCAGCTCCAAGTAGTACGCATCATACATAACCCATCGTCTTTCCATGACCAAAGGGAAAATAAAGTCAGTTACCAAATAACACTGCACCTGGAGGTTAACAATCACGGATAGTGTTTCATTCTCTACCCTAAACAATTTTCAGGACAATGTAGGAGGCTTTAAAAATAGATTTAAAAATCCACGCATTGAAGGGGACATCTGCTCCCACCCCCTAAAAGATTAAACCTGAGAGCCCGGGAGTTTTCAGATATGCGAACCAAAGCTCCCCGGCTGTATGCAACCTTAGGACCCCTGCCGTCCTGGCAAGCCCCTCTCTCTGGGCCTCAGTTTCCTCGTTTGTCAACCCTGAGGACTGAGTTTATTGCTGGTCTCCAAGGTCCCCTCCAGCTCTGGACTGAGTTTATTGCTGGTCTCCAAGGTCCCCTCCAGCTCTGACACGGCCGCGGAGAGATTTGGGGGCGCCGGGCTCAGAGCGCAGGCGGCACCTCAGGAAGGGCGCCCAGGGGAGAAACTGAGCCCGGGCCAGCGAGGCCGGAGGGGACGGGGCTCCTCCAACCCGGAGAAAGGAGAGCGCTCGTCCCGGGCGGAGAGGAGAGGGAAGGAAGGACGAACGTGAGATTTCCAAGCAGCTCCTGGGGAGCCCCCGCGGGCTAGGGATAGAGGGGTAGACGGGTCGGGGGAGGGGGGGGCGCCAGGGAGCCGGGAAGGTGGGGTGCGGCGGTAGGAGCGATGCAGAATCGGGGCTCCCGGAACCGGCCCCGGAGCGCATGCAAGAGCGATGAGGGATCGGGGAGGGCGGCGAGGCGAGGGCGAGGGGCACCGTTATATTCGCGTGGGTGGCGCGCAGTCTGGGGACGGGGTCCCTCCCGGGCGGGGGTCCGGGAGCGCGGGGCGCGGGGGCCTCACCTGCGTCTCTTCCTCGGAAAGGCCGGGCCTCGCCGCGATGAGCAGCAGGCGTGGTGGGGTCCGGGTGCTTGTTGACCTTT
>NW_005871175.1:540404-579275 GCF_000147115.1 Myotis lucifugus | reverse complement strand
CGGTTCACGCGCTCTGCTCCGGGGAGCCCTCGGCAGGAGGGCTGTGCGCCCCACGCCTCCTCCTCCAAACGAAGGGCGCGTGGGACAGAAGTGACTGCTCCGACTTGGGCGGCCTTTCATCTCTCCCTTTTGCAGCGGTGGACATGGGTCCACGGAGATGAGCATCAGGAGAAATTTCCCCCTGAGGGCTGGTGTGAGTCCCTGCAGCTGCACCCTCCTCCTCCCCGCACCCCTCCACCCCGATTTTTAGGCCTGAGTCTGAGGCCAGGGGGCCACTGCTGCTCACTGCCCCGCGTGGCCTGGCCATTGTTCCACAGGACACGGGAGAGAGCCCACCTCATTGTGTCCCGTCTAGGTAAGGACTCCAAGACAGAGCCAAAACCTGACTGAGGAGCATCTACAGCAGCTGTCCTTTAAAAGCGCAGACTCCCCCTATGATTGTATTAAAATACACTGTTGCCCCTAGCCGGTGGGTCCTAGGTTGGATTCCGGTCAAGGGCACATGCCTAGGTTGAGGGCTTGATCCCAAGTAGGGGGCATGCAGGAGGCAGCCAATGATTCTCTCTCATCATTAATGCTTCTCTCTCTCTCTCTCCCTCTCCCTTCCTCTCTGAAATCAATAAAAATATGTTAACATACAATAAAATACACTGTAAAGTGAAGAGAACAGGTCCATTACAAGCTTCAAGCTCTCTTATATTTCCTTACTTTAGAACCAGACATTGCTCTAGCAGAGTTGGGGCAACATGACTTCCTACATTCCTAACTAGCCTCTGACTAAGGCCCTCCCCCCCGCCCCCCAAAAGCCAGCTGTGCACCCTTCCACTCCCTCTCCCAATTTAAAATATATAGAGGTGTAAATTTAGAGTCTTCAAGACCTTGGCTGTGGATTTGGTGCTAACAGGCCGGGACTTCACTTGCTGACAGTAAAAAACAAGTGCAAGTGTGGAAATCGCATTGGTTTGTTGTTGGAACAAACAATTGCAAAATCCTCAGCTACAATCCTGAGCACATTTTGATGTGGTTTGTGCCTGGGAAGGGCCACCCTCCACAGTTCCGCCTGCATAATGTTACCTGAACCTTTTCTATGGTGACCTGCATCCCAGGCTCCCTAAATAAATATTTTTCCCTCTCCTCTACGTCATTTGAAGAGGCTTTCCTGTAAGAGGGAATCTTGGGCTCAAGCCACTTGTCAGGTCACTGTAAAATCTCCCTGTGTTAGGGCTTTAGGCAAATAGCCCCTGCTATAAATACGCTAAATCTCCCTGTGTTTTAGGGAGCTCTGTGCTTCCCCTCCTAACAACCCCTAGCAGGGATTCCTGTCACAGTGCTGAGTCAGGCAGGGTCCAGCCAGGTCAGCAATGCCTCCTCTTCCTCGGGCACCTATCTCCCCGTTTCTTTGACACAGAACTTCCAACAGCCCAGGAGAACGAGGCCCAGGAAGACTTACTTTCCCAATGTCACCCAGTGAGCGACCAGCACCCTCGAATGGAAAGCCTTAGCTTCAGTTTCAGCCCCAATTCCATCTCCAGTTTGGCCAAAAAGCTCATGAGGGCAACAGTCTAACACAGGCAGGGCTTGTTGCCATTTTGAATGGGCACAGACTGCCCACTTAGGATACCCATTCAAGTCACAGCCGCCCATTGGAAACACCCACCACTGCTCATTTTGCCTAAAAGAACACAGGAGACAGGAAACTGCTGCCCAGAACGGTTCCGTCCTATTCCATTGACATAGTTATGCTGGCTCTTCCTTGAAAACGTGCTACTTCTTCGTGGAGCCCCCAGTCCTTCACAGAAAGATTAATCAAATGAACAGATTTCTAAACTGGACTCAGATTCAAGGACTGTTATGCATGTACTTTCCCTCTTTGTAAAATTTAATTGCTGTTATGTAATTCCAGGGCAGGCTAGTGCTCCTCGACTTAATCAGGTGCATTTTCTCTTATTACGTTTTTGTGGCTTCCTGTTACAGGCCTTTGTAAGAGGTTTCATGGGTAGGCCCGGGTTGACTTTGAAGTGTTCCCTGGGTTAGCTGGCTGAGGACCACTGGACTGGCTGGCTGCTAAGGAGATTTGTCGGAGAACCGTTTGAAAGTACCTACTTCTCCAAGGTACATCTAACAGAACTGATTTCTAGACATGAAGTTGGAAATTCTAACCTCTACTGTGAGCTCTACTTCGCTTCTCCACAAAACTCTGTCATTTCAGCCCTCTTTGGATGACAAGTGCTTGCTGCTGCTTCTTTGTCTCTTCTCTCTTTCTTTTAAAGGAAACTTATAAACCAAATCATTCTAGTGACCTTGGCCTTGCACAGCTTCTCAACGCTTGCCAGTAAGGAAACTGTTGAAAAGTTTCTCTGAAGGTAGTCTAAACAATTTTAGATGAAAAGAACTAAAAATATTTTAAAGCTTCTTAAACTTTAATTTTAGCACAAGTTCTATTGTTGCTGTGGTTATTAATGTCTTGTGAAATTTTCAAAGAGCAATTTGTCTTGTGGCTGTGTTTTCTTTTGTGGATGGGGGTGGGGGTGGGGAGATAATGCATAAACATTTCCAAAGTGGTTAAATGAAAGTTGCTGGCTTTTTCCTAAATCAACTCCAATGCCTGGTTGACAGCCTCACCTTTGTTCCCTATTTACCTGTATGAACTGGTTTACAGGAAGTGCGACAACTGGCAACTTGTAGAGATTGCAATGGACTCACACTTATCTTCTCTCTCGCCCAGCCGTTCTGACTTTTGTAAAGCCACTAACATCAAACCAAGAGAAAAAGATGATCAGTGGCAGATACTCCTCATAAACAGATTCCCATGGTGAGCTGGCCAAAAGCAAAAAAAGCAGATGAATCATTCTTCAGGCCCGTCTCCCAATTTTCTTTAGCTTGGAATTTCCTTTATGTTCACTGTGAACTTCCTGGAAGCAATGGACTCTTGAAGCATTTTTTATTTTCTTAAGTGGAAAAAAAAAAGATGTGCTGCCATTTCCCCCCCAAAAGTGGTGGTCTTTGGAAGGGGGTAGAGTTTTGCCACTCACCACTTACTAAACTACTCTGGATGAGGTGGGAGAGAAACCACCCAAGCTGTGTCTCTCAGAAGTTGACAGATAGGAGTGGAATACTGATCTGCCTCCCCACACTAGCACAGGTCTGGTTAAAGGACAGAGAGTTTTATTTTGGTTTTTGATTGGTTTAGGTCTTTCAGCTTAGGGCAGTAGTTCCCATGCTTGCCTAGGCCTCTGAATCACCTGTAGAAAGGTCCAGGCCCACCCCAGATCTCCTGAATCAGAACCACATTTTAAGAATCCAGCATGGAAGAGACATAAGAAGTTTTCCAGCTCTTATAAGATTTTGCAGTTTAATCCTTAAAATCAACTATAAATGTTTAGAGCTTCTTATATCTTATAGCTATAAAGATGCACTGAAATATCTTACTCTAACACTGTGTCCTCTCAGCAGTTGATGAGAAGGTAAGTTGAGGTAGTCTTAAAGGAATAAGTTTTTAAAAATACACATGGGGGAAATGTAAACAGCCTGCTATTACTCTTTTGTAAATATGGTCAGGAATAGGGAAATTGCCTTTAAAATTATGAATTGCAAAAGACTGTTTTCCATGGTTTCAAAAATTAGAAATAATGTAAAACCCTTTTAAAAATCTTTCAGAAAAAATGTATTCTTTTGTTGAGATCAGAGTTTAAGAAAGCAGGTCATCAAAAGAAAAATTCCTTCCACCCTAGCATACCAATTTCCATAATTGATTTAGAAGCTAAAAATTACAGTGAAAAAGACTTGGCAAACTTGAGTTTTGATTGTCCTCCTCTAATTCCTTAAATGTTCCAGTGAGGGAAATGCTGAAAGTTAAGTTGCCATTTATACAGACAATGTACATAATAGAACTTAAGACTGAATATTAGACTATGAATATACTATGTACACATAATGTCATTGCTGTCTCCAGGGAAACAAGATTCCAAACCTTTGTGAGCAAACAAATTTTTTAATGCTATATTGTTTCAAATTTTACATATGGAAAAAAATAAACTGGAGGAAAATATAACAAAAAGTTAACAGTGGTTATATCTAGGTTGTGGGACTTCAGATGACCTAAACATTTTTCTTCTTTATATTTTTTTTCTGGTTTTTCACATTTATTACTTGGAAATTAGAATTTTTTATTTTTTTTATTTTTTTTAGGAAAAGGCACCCTTGATCATATCAATTGTCTTCTGTTTCATCTGAGTTTTGTACCAAATTACATTTTCAGAATAAGCATGAGAGTTGCTTTCCATCAAGTCTATCTAGATGATTAGGGAAGTAAGAATTTTCATTTCCCACTCAAATATTATTAGGTATCTAAGGATATATATAATGTACATGTAAGTTATGAAGCATAAATTAAATTATTACCAGGCCTATGGAAGCTGCTTGTATTTCTTTCTCAATCCCACCCTCTGGCTTATCTGCCTCCAGAAGAAACCAAGGCTCTGACTTTTGTATTAATCATTCTCTTGCTTTTAAAATTAGTTCTATCACATATGTATGGTTCCCTAAAAGAACCCTTTTTTTAGAGGGTTCTTTTGTATGTTTTTGAAATGTATAAAAATGGTATCACTACATATAATTTTTTTTGTAAATTGCTTTTTTTGTCAACATGCTTGCAAGACTCATCCATTTTTCTACATTTAGAGAAGTTCATTTATATTCAGAGCTCTTTTCTTTTTGTGGATATTTGGGGTTTTCCAGTTTTTTGCGTTATTTTTTTTTTGTTATGATGAACATTTTCTTTCTGGACATTTTCACATATGCCTTCTGAGGCACATTTAGGAGGGTTTGTCTAGGACAGTGATGGCGAACCTATGACACGCGTGTCAGAGGTGACACACGAACTCATTTTTTTGGTTGATTTTTCTTTGTTAAATGGCATTTAAATATATAAAATAAATATCAAAAATATAAATCTTTGTTTTACTATGGTTGCAAATATCAAAACATTTCTATATGTGACACGGCACCAGAGTTAAGTTAGGGTGTTCAAAATGCTGACACACCGAGCTCAAAAGGTTTGCCATCACTGGTCTAGGATATATACAGGGAGTGGAACTGGTCATAAGGTATGTGTCTATCCAGTGGTTCCCAAACTTATTTGGCCTACCGCCCCCTTTCCAGAAAAAATATTACTCAGCCCCTGGAAATTAATTTTTTTAAAATTTTAATAGCAGTTACTCATAGCCCCCAAATGCACCTGTGGCCATCACTGCCCCCCTGGATCGCTGCAGCGCCCACTGGGGGGCGGTAGCGCCCACTTTGGGAATCACTGGTCTATACACTTTACAACGTAATTTTAACTTGTCTTCCAAAGTTGTTGAACAAAACTACATTTCCACCAGCGGTGCATAGAATTTCCTTTGTTCCACATCCTGATCAACACTTGTATTGCTAAATTTTTAAATTTTTGCTATTATTATTATTATTATTATTATTTATTTGTTAATCCTCACCGGAGGATATTTTTTCATTGTTTGTAGATAAGAATGAAAGGGAGGGATGGAGGGAGAGAGGAAAGAGAGAGAGAGAGAGAGAGAGAGAGAGAGAGAGAGAGAGAGAGACATTTATGTGAGAGACATATCAATTGGTTGCCTTCCGCATGCCCTGACCGAGGCAGGAACAAACCTGCAATCCAGGTGTGTGCCCTTACCCATGACCCTTTGGTGTGTAGGTCAACGCTCTGACCACCTACCAGCACTGGACAGGGTACTGTTATTTTATGCATTCTTTTTATCCATGAATAATATCTAAACCTTCCTGAAGCTATTTATATTTTCACCCTGTTTAACTTCTTGGGGCTAAAAGGTTCCAAATGTTTACTGTTTGCTTATAAGAGTATTTCCTGTTCCAGCCTAAGAGATTTGAGGTATTTTTAAAGAATTTAGATTTTGTCTCCAGGCTAGCTCATTATTCCCATTGGTGACCAAGAACAATACAAAAGATGTATGGAAAACTAATTACAGCAGACCTTGTCTGTATTATGTTAAAAATGTTACTATTTCCCCATCTACAGAAGTCAGAACTTGATTCTGCACTTTAAAACTGTGTTAACCATATCAATTATTGCCCTCTCCAAAAAAGTGAATATCGAAGTCTCCAAATAAAAACCACAGAGGTGAATTTAAAATGATTGAATGAAGAAGGAGAAAAGTTGTAGGAATAGACAGGAAGTATAAAAGAGATGGACTATTAGGCTGTGAGTTTAAAATAGGATATAATCATGTAAAATCAAATAATGTACTCAAGTGTTGGAATTGCAATACCACAATCATGGGGTGCTAAGCTACAGTTCAACAGCAGATAGACATTAGTTCTTTTCATTTCTCTCACAATCCTTTCTTAGGAAATAGAATGGGATTAGTCCTGTTTTGCAATCAGGAAAGGTTAACTAACTTGTCTACAGTGTCAGAAGAAGGCTCAGAAGTCTACCTTTTCTTTTGGCTACAGCAGTAAAGGCAGTTTGTGATGTCATTAGCATCAAGATCGATTTAGAGTCCAGCGGTTCTCAACCTGTGGGTCGCGACCCCTTTGGTGGTCGAACGACCCTTTCACAGGGGTCGCCTAAGACCATCCTGCATATCAGATATTTACATTGCGATTCATAACAGTAGCAACATTACAGTTATGAAGTAGCAACGAAAATAATTTTATGGTTGGGTCACAACATGAGGAACTGTATTTAAAAGGCCAGAAGGTTGAGAACCACTGATTTAGACCTACAGAATACTGTATATTCTCCTCATGCTCTACTGATGTCAGAAATTCTAAGATATCTCTGAATCCCCGATTTGAACCTTTGAGCTCTAATTTTAGTCATTGTCACTTTTAGTGAAGAATTGGGCCGGGGGTGGGGGCAGTCTTTCTTGTGTGGGCCAGTCCTACTGTGGTCTCTCCAGCCTCATTCCCTTTGCTGCGGCTGCAGCCTTTTCACAGACCTCCACACGTTCCCTAGAAAGCCCTAGTGTGTACTTCCCACCAAGGCAACAGAGATGATGGAATCACCCCTTTCAAGCTTTGTTCTGACTCCATTTTTGGAGGTGCAGATACACTGGGGAGATTGGTTCAAGTCTGTCCAGTAAGAGCTGAGCTCTTAACTGTTGACTCAGCGTAAAAGGTTAAGAGCTCAGGGTAAAAAGCTAAGAACCACCTGCCAGCTCCCTGACAAGCACAGTGTTCTCCCAGAACATGCTGCACTTGACTCCGTGAGTCAGGAAGACTGAGATGCCAACTCGTACTTGAATTCATGCCATTCCAACTGGACGCCAGGGACCATCTCATCCCATGTACTCTTATTCCCCCAAGTTTTGTCAGGCAGAGAAATCATGAGGGTTGGTTTTCGACATCTCCTCCCTGCTCTGGGATTGCATTGCTTCGTAGTTAATCCAAGGCTTCAATATAGGAAGTGCTGCCTTCTTTCCTTTGAAGTTCTGCATATCTGATGTGCACGTCTGTATGTGCTCTGTGTTGTGCTAATTCAGCTTACTGCTTTCGAGGCCCTCCTCTTTAAATTCGCTTTCCTGGTGCCTAGAAGCCCCGCCCCGTTTCAGGAAACCCAGCAGAATTAAAAGCAAAATGAAATTTAAGTTAATGGAGCAAAAGTTCATATATAGTTATAGGGACCGTGCTTCCAAACTGTGAGGTGCCTGCTTACAGAAGATATTGTTCTTTAAATGAGTGTGAGCTAGGCATTCAGTAGGGCATCTCTTGGGTGGCAAACTGGTCAGAACAGCTTATAAGTCTCACTCTTTCTGGGTAACAGTCCCTTTTTTAAGCTTTCTGGGCTGGCAAAGCACAATATTTGAAACCAGAACCTTAAAAAAATAAAATGCTGTATATATTGCTTCATGAGAATGTTTCCCTGGGCGGAATTTCTGAAGACTAACAAAGTGGGGGTGGGATCATATCTTAAGCATGTTTTCTCATTAGCACTTCGACATTGTGTATTGATTTCAACTTAATTATTGGTATTTTCACTAATTTAATGGTTTATTTGCTCATTCCTCTACTTCACTCCCCAATTTACCTTTTTATCTATTAATAAGGAAACATTAATAAGAAAGAAGTTGAGTAGTGAGAAAGTTAAAAATAAGCAGGAACAAATACACTATGAATTGGTGAGTAGATTTTTCTAGGCTCTCTTGTCCTATGAGAATAATGACCAAATGGAAATTGTTTTGAAATAACTTGTTCATGGGCCTGTCTTCCCCACTAAATTATATTCTATGGTGGATATGTCATCTCTTATACATTTAAATCTCTCCAGCTTTCATTAGAAGTATCTGGCACTTAATAGGTACTCATTAAATGTCTATTAAACTGAACTTAAATGATGCCATCTGGCATGACTTGATTCAGAACATAAGTTAGGAAGACACTGCTCGTGTTTTCAACAACTAGGACTGGCCATGTTCAAAACCAAAACATAACATTGAAGAAAATAACTTTCCAACCTTCTAATATCTCTTGGTCCTCACTGCCCCAAACAGTACAGAGTTGATTCATATTTTTGAACTGCATACAGAAACCTCACCCGTATTATAACAATAACAACAAAATATTTATTGAGTGATTACTATGCACCAGGCACAGTCCTAAATGTCTTAAATGCATTAACTCATTTAATCATCAGAGAAACAGGCCCTCTTAATATCTCCATTTTACACATATGGAAACTGATATAGATGAAAATTTATATAACTTTCCCAAGGGGATGTATATAACTTTCCCCCAATACAAATCCAATGAGCAGCAGAGCAGGGTTTTAAACCCAGCAAGTCTAGCTCCTGCATCCATGCTATTAACCACTACCCTGTATTTCTTCCTTGTATTGAGCAGTTATGCAGACAGAAGAGCCTTGATGGGCGATTGTGGAAAGAGGGGCAGTAAAGCAATGTGGTGCCACCCGGAAAGGAGTAATGTGGTGTCCTGTGTCTGCCCTGGCTCCCCTGTGGGGTGGGGCTAGTCTGGGAGCAGCGTCTCCTTCCCTGTGGCATGTTTCTCACGGCTGCTGACCAGACACAGCTCTGACCCAGCTAAATGGACAAGCCAGTGATTTCAGTGAATGTCACCAGCACCACTAGCCTGACTGGCTTTCTTTCCCCACATGCTCGTCTGTAATTGGCACAGACATAATTGAAAGATGACATTATGTTAATAATATAGTATACAAATGAGAAAAAGTTACTGCATCCAACAGAATGGAATAGAAAGCTCGGCTTCAACCAGACCAGATGGACCTTAATGACTATTTCTTCTATTTAATCCCTAGGTGTACAGAGTCTGGTTGAGTTGATTAAGGAACTTCCTAATACTGTTGCAAAAAGTCTCTCGGTGGCCCAGACTTTCTATGGCCACTTACAGAAAATAGCAATATATTATGGCAGCTACTGGAAGGGAGAGTGTCTGTGAATGACTACCAGCAGTGAATCAATAATTAATCCTGGACATAAAATTATTTGCATACACACTGAGTCCTTTTTACTGATAACTCATGTTCTAATCCAAAGTTTTGTATATGGAAACAAAAGGAAGTGGGAAAGATAATAATCAAACTTTAGGCTTCTTTTTTGAATGTGCTATGATAAAGTGGAGTATTAATCCACATCCTTAGAAATAAATAGGCTAATGAAAGAGGGCAATCTCATTTCCATGATCTCCTTATAAAAGATATCCATATTTTAAACAGGTTGCTTTTCCAAAGGTCTACCTCTATGATGATGGTGTGGAATTCAGAAAAAGTTTTATCTGGAAAGAACATTATAAATTGTAGTTAGACTCCGAGGCTAACCCACAAAAAGGAATGTAACTAAAATGGTACATATTTGTTACTGGGGTGGGGGAGGGAGGTAGAAAATAATCCTGTTCAAATATCCTAGTGAAATTTAATAAGAAATCATTTCATTTTGAAAGCAAATGCTGAAGAAAAAGCAGTTTTAGTTAAAATTTGGCTTAGAGAAAGGAGGCTTTGGTGCAGATATTGAAGAGGTTTTCAGGGAACTTTTGATGATCTTAGAGGATTATAGCACAACTCATGTATTTCAAGTGTCCAGAATAGTCTCTGACACATTGTTGGGTGTCCAGTGAATGCTTATTGAATGCATGTCGATTGAACTTTATTTTCACTGCAAAAAGTATGACTTTCCTTTATCGTATGAAGACAATAATTAGAGTTGTATTTGTGTCATAGATGAAGAGGGGGAAAGAGGAAGAAGGGGAATGTTGAAAAGCATGGATGTGAGCAGCAGGTTGTTTGAGACAGAATCAATGAACAATCAAGAGGAAGCCAGAGATGACTTCGCATGGTCCTCTCCTCCTCATCCTTCTACCCAAGGGACAAGGAGGAAGAGATTTTATGTGTCGCATTCCCCGAGCCAGCCACCAAGCAGCGCTGCCAGACAAGAACAGTTTAGTTGCTGGCCAGAGCTCTTTGTAGGTGGGAAGAGTAAGAGAGAAGCAGAAATAAAAGGTTTTTGAATATACAGTATTAGTTACAGAGGGAATGTTTGTATATCTTTAATGGGCAAATTGTATGTAGAAGATACATTTTATTTTATTCTTAAATATGTTTTTATTGATTTTTTAGAGCAAGAGGAAGGGAAAGAGAGATGGAAACATCGATGAGAGAGAAATATCATTGATTGGATGCCACCTACATGCCCCCTTCTGGGGATCCAGCCTGCAACTCAGGCATGTGCCCTGACCTGGAATCAAACCCAGATGTCTTGATTCTTGGGTTGATGCTCAACCACTGAGCTACGCTGGTAGGGCTATAGAGGATACATTTTAAATTCCCATACTGAATGAAAATATTACACTGGTATGGAGTAGTAGAAAAGCACTAGGCAAGGAGTCAGACCTGGATTTCAATTTTAACTCCCCTGCTTAATAGTCACAGGACCATGGGTGAGGTTTTAAGCTTGTGTGAAATGTAGCTCTCTTCTCTGTAAAATGCGGCCGAGAACTTCCTTCCTTGTCTGTTTACTGCAGTTGTGGTCCAGTGAGATTGTGCTCATGAAACAGCTTAGGAAACTAAAGTGATATAGCCATTTCCAGAATGTTACATTATTTCTTCATTCAGAAAAGTGAAGATGGGGGGATAAGGACACATATGCAATACCTTAATGAATAAAGAAAAGAAAAAAGAAAAGTGAAGATATTGGGCCAGATGACTTCTGAGATCATTTCTCCTCTAAAATGCTAATGATTAGAATGGCCTGCATTTTATTGTTATTCCTCATCAACAGTTTGCTGATGTCATTGGCCCGAGAAATGGGAGGACATGGGTCCAATCTACGCCATGTTCCTGATTTGCCAAACACTCTGTGCCGACTTTCTACTTCAAAGGACAACTAAAGAGCCCACGAGACATTTTCAACCTACATGCTTTTTAATGTTCAGTCTATCTGTTAAATTAACGTGAACATACAATTTGCCATCCAACGTGAAACATTTAAATTTAAAAGAGGTGCTATGAATAATTACACCAAGATACCAGGCACACATCACAAGTGTCCTAGGCAAACCTGGGCATCTGGTCCCCTTATCATAGGTAAAATGTTAAATTTGTCACTTAGGTGTAGAAAGATAAAAATGTTCCTGTTGAATTTAGGCATCTGTAATGCTGTCACAGATTAGTAAGATGCAGGTCTGTTAGGATCTTAGAGAATAAAACCACAGGAACAGGTTCTTTTTTACTCTTAAGAAAGCCTATTGTTGCAACTCTGTGTGGTTAAAAGTAAGGAGGATCCAGGATGGCTTCCAATTTCCTGACCTTTCGTTTTTATTGCAGTTTGAATACGCAGGGTAGAAATTTGTCTGGTAGGATGAATAATGCTTGGGCCTCTGCCTGCTTTGGGTATTGTTAGTAGGGTTGTGCTGATGCTTAATAAGTGCGAATATCCATTACATCTCAAACACAGTCCCATCCTATGATCAAATGGAAACAAAGGAACAAAAACGGCTCGTACTAGAGATTTCCATGGAGCACACCCGTGTGCGCAGGGCTTTTCAAACCAGATAATACCGGAGAGGTGAGACTTGTGAAGTAAACTGAATGATTGGATCTCCTCGTTGAAAATGTCTGATGCCCTAATGCAACAACAAATTTGACAGAAAGATTTTTTTTTCCTATGGAGGGGGCAGAGATCTCAGTATTTTCTAAAGAAAACCATTAAACAGAAAAAGAAATGTGCACTACTAAGCTTAGAAGCAAATAACAAAAAGATCAACTTTTAAAGCAGTTTGTGAAGGGAAAAAAATGGCGCAAATAAGTCAAAAGGACAAGTAATAAATATTCCCTTTATGTTTTAGAGTGTGTTATTAACTTTTGGTCACCCATTTAGCTTCCTAATTATACTTTATTTAGGAGGGCATTAATTAGATAAACTAGATTCATAGACTATAGGCTAGGAAGCTATATGTGTTTGTGACATAGAAGAGAAGGGGTGCTCAAAAACTTAAATACTGATGATAGAAATCATCCTGGTATTTTAAAAATCTAATACAGAATTGTCATAATGCTCTGCAGCCATTCAGTCACTTTAGAATGTTAAAACATAGCGTTTCTTTGTGAAAATGTACTCATTCCCAGTGCCTGTGAAAAGGGCTGTTCATTTGTAAGTTCATTTGCTTTTCTCATGTATGCTGGTTCTACAATGTGTTTGCCCAGGCCCTAATTGCTTAGTAAGGAACAGCAGTTAGAGGCCTTCGTAGTATTGCACGTGCATGACCTGTAGATGTTTAGGCTGCCCTTTCAAAGGTCATTGTGACCTGCCTAATGCAAGCAGGCATAATTTCCTCAGGTTGTTTGTACACATTGTGAAATGTACAAAAAAGACTCTGAGAAAAAGGGAATTATCTCTTTGCACAAATATACTTGAATCAATTATTATTTTTATGGTCCAATGACCATGCTTATTTTATTACTATAATTAGGCAACGGATAAAATGATACACACCTGGTACTTTGTAGAACCCCAGATTATGCCAAAGTCCAACCATACATGCTGTTTGTTACCATGTGGCTCAGTGATATGGGCCTTATTGAGTTGTTATTATGACTAATGAGACAAACAGGGGCGGTGCAGCTCTAGCCTACTCATTAATATCACAAAATCATTGAAAAGGACGGATATACCAGGAAGCCCAGCTCAGGGGATAACTCTGAACCTACAGTAGATTGTTTCCCTGAGGATCAAATATAATGTTGCCAAAGGAGGCTGGATGGAGCCTTAGAAAACCTTCATTCTCCTTCCAGCAGCATCACTTTGATCTCCAAGTGACTTTGGACAACTCACTTAATTACTTTGAACCTTCATTTCTTCATCTACAAGTGAAGCTATAATCCTTCCCTCACATATCTCACAGGGTTACTGTAGAGTTCAGTGAAATGGATTATGTTATGAATAGCACTTTAAATTATAAACACTATATAAGTACAGAGTACCATTATTAAGGTTCTAATCCAGCTTTCCCAGTGACTCAGGACATAATATTGGGCAAACGAATGACATCAGGTTTTGTAATCATTAAATTAGGGAAACATTTTAGAACCTTCACTCAACCTTATAACTAATAAGGTTGGAGCGCCCTGGCAAAGACCAATATGGAGCGCCCGGCTGGTGTGGCTCAGTGGTTGAGCATCGACCGTGCACCAAGAGGTCACTGGTTCGATTCCGGTCAGGGCACATGCCTGGGTTGTGGGCTTGATCCCCAACAGGAGGCATGCAGGGGGGCATTGATGTTTCTCTCACATCAATACTTCTGTCTCTCTCTCCCTCTCCTTTCCTCTCTCTCTAAAATCAATAAAAACACATTTAAAAGAAAAAAAAGAGATCAATATGGAGAAATAAAATGCTTCTAAAACTGACTAGCTCAAGTTTAAGAAAATAACACTGATCTCAGAAAATTATTTCAGTCACGATTAAAGTCCTAGTAAAGTCCTAAAAAAACCAGAGAAACTTCTAAATGTTTGAAATACTAGACTAGGACTTGTGATGTCATGTGTCTCCATTTCTCAAGGACAACTCAATATTTCATATTGCTTAAAGAAAATACAGGCCATCTAGCCCACGCCTTCCCTTCCCCTGTCTGCCACCAACCAGACCCAACACTAGAGGATTACATAAGCAAAGAGTGTATATAAATAGCAGATTATTAAAAAGAAGTTAGACATAATTCTTTAGAAATATTAGAAATATAATCAACCATGTAGATAGATCTTAAAAATATGGTGTTGAGGGGAGGGGTGGCAGGGAGAGGTCAATAGGGGGAAAAAGGAGACTCGTGTAATACTTTAAACAATAAAGAGTTAAAAAAATATATGGTGTTGAATTTAAAGAGAGAGCAAAAGGGATAGAAGAGTGCCAAAGAAATAGATTGAGATGTACAACTTAAAAAGGGTCTTGTGCCTAAAGACAGAAAAAGAAAAAAACTTCATAAATTAAAAAATTGTTCGTCTGCCTCATCTTTTGGAACTTGACTATGTAATTCTTTCCAATGTATTTTTTGCATGATGTGGGATACTTCATGGCTCACTCAATACCCTTCATGCTGCAGCTTACACCATTGCTGGTCTTTTTTTTTCCCTTCAAAGGGCAAGGTGAATAGCTCGCCATTGACCTTCATGACTACCCTATATACTTTTCCACACCATCATCAAATAGCTTTCTACCCTTATCTTCTCCAAGTGAAATGACATCAGGTCCTCTTGCTGTTCCTTACAGATTTGATTTTATTATTATTTAGTCGTCTAGGAGCCCTGTTGAGCCAGTTCCAAGGAATCTCCACCCTTTCAAGTTGTGGAATGTGAATCAGGTACAATGCTCTTGCTTTCTTCACTCCTGCTTCATAAACCCCAGTTCTAGCCATCTCCAAGCAGTGCCATGCCACTCCCCAGGCAGTGTGTGAAGAATACATAATAAAGTGTAAACACTCCCAGGCATAGGTTACTGAAGTAAAGTTTATTTCTAAAACAGATTTCAGCCCTAGCTGCTTTGGCTCAGTGGATAGAGCATTGGCCTGTGGACTGAAGGGTCCCAGGTTCAATTCCCATCAAGGGCACATGCCCAGGTTGCAGGCTCAATCTGCAGTAGGGGGCGTGCAGGAGAAAGCCAATCAATCATTCCCTTGCATCATTGATGTTTCTATCTCTCTCTCCCTCACCCTTCCTCTGTGAAATCAATAAATATATATATATATATATATATATATATTAAAAACAACAAACAGATTTCACTCCTAGGTATTGGTAGACCAGAAATTTGGAAAGGAGTGAGGAAATATAAGAGCTGAAGAAGATTGTTTATGTAAATTTCCTTATGGAGAACCACACAGGAAGGAAATGAAAATATATCAACAAAGACTAACTATCTAAGCATATCTGTCACGTCCATAAGAATTCCAGGAAACTTCAATCATAATCTGTCTAGATAGAATGACTGGCATTAGTTCCTGCCCAGTATGCACTAAGAGATTAGAAGTGGTAGATGTCTGCCTTAGGTTGTTTTTATTTTTAAAATTTTATTGCCTGGCTGGCATGGCTCAGTGGTTGAGGTTCGACCTATGAACCTGGAGGTCACGGTTTGATTCTGGGTCAGGGCACATGCCTGGATTGCGGGCTTGATCCCCAGTGTGGGGAGTGCAAGAGGTAGCTGATCAATGATTCTCTCTCATCATTGATGTTTCTATCTCTCTCTCCCTCTCCCTTTCTCTCTGAAATCAATAAAAAATATATATATTAAAAAATTATTATTTTAATTGATTTTGTGAGAGAGAGAAACATAGATGTGAGAGAGATATAGCCATCGCTTGCCTTCACAGGTGCCTGAACTGGGGATCAAGCCCACAACCTAGGTATGTCCCCTGACCCAGGGCACATACCGCAACCTTCCAATGCATGGGACGACACTCTAACCAACTGAGCCACACTGGCCAGGGCAGCTTTGTTTTTATCATAAAAGAACAAGGCAGTTCCGAAAGATCTGGCAGGGTTTTAATGTTTGGTCAACATTTTATCAAAATTACTGGAAGCAAATTACAAGAAATGATTTGAGGATGGGTAAAAATTAACTTCTCTAGTTCTAAAAGAGCTTTTATTGCTATCCAAACATGGCCATAAGCTAACACCAATCACTAGGCTTTTTAGAACGTGAAACAAATAAAGTAACTTGGCCTTGTGATGAACAATTCCCCCAGCATGTATACTGAACTTATTTTTGGCAAGACAATATAAATACACCAGCTTTCTGTCTGGGCAGTCCAGATACAAAGCTTTCAATAAGGAAACTGAGTCATGGTGGGAGTGAGTGACTTGGCAGAGAGGCCAGAATGAGGCCTGGGCAGGCCTGGGTCCAGACTCAGCTCAGCCACCAACAAATCCTAACATTTAGAGCAACTCACTTTACTGTCTTATGCATTGCCTTCATAGGAGACCACATAGCTCATTGCTCAGGCCAGGCATTTTTGAGAATAAAAGGAGGTGCTATTAATCCACTGGACAACTGATCTTTTGGGTTCCCTCCTGCTTTATTTGTTTATGGGTTTTTTCCCCCATTGATGCCCTCACCCCATACACGACCCTCCCAGGCCTTTACCACTCTATTGTCTGTATCCATGGGTTATGCATCCATTACAGCTGCAAATAAAACCCAGGTTCCTGATCACCAGCCCCACACTCTACTTCCCAAGACAGGCTATCTTCTGCCAGGACTTATCTACACTGGAGTTCTGTGGAAGGGTGTGTTCAACATAAGGATCCACGAAGGCACTTTCCCAGCAAATAAGGACAGGCTGACCTGTACCTGCTTGCTCGTGTACTCACACACCCCAAGCCCACGTGTGTTCAGAATCAATAGCGCTGGAATAACAAATCCACACCAGGGTCATTGAAGGCAGAGGCGGCCAAGGCAGCAAGGGCCAGGAAGAGAACAGTCCTCCCCACCCCCACGCCCCACCTCGGTGTATCAGGAGAATCCCTTTTACTTGCAGCCTCAGGGCTATTCTGCACCAGCCCACCCAAGGCCAGCAGGCAGGATGGGCGTGATCCAGGGGCTGCCTCAGGATCCGCAGGTGTTGGTTTTTAAATGGGCAGGTTAGTATTTTATAAATCACTCTGGGCCACAGCCCACCCATCTGCTAACAATTTCATCTTTGCATAGCCCCATCCACCAACCCCATTCACTTGGTGCTTTAAAAGTTTGAGGAAGCCATAACATTTTCTAAAAATGTATCCAGGTTAGGTTATGATGAGGCCTTAAAAAAAAAAAGTCTATGTAAATTAAGCCATTCCACACTAAGAGAATTTGGCAGAGATTCTGACACAGTTATACAAACCTGTTTTATCACCTGTGCAAACCCATCACTCACTTTTTAAATAAAAACATTTTTAAGTGAAACTTTGAATGGCAGAAAGAGGAAACATTTGGCTTCCAAACAGCAGCATGAAACAGATTTGGCCACCACCCCGACGCCAGCAGCCTAATCCTTTCCCCCAGAGCTGGAGTCCCCCCATCGCCCGGTGTCCCTGTCTCCTGGGGCTCAGGGTGGTGCTTACCTTCCCCGCCCCTCCTCGCTGCTGCTCTCACCAGCAAAGACTGTGCCCTCTGGCTGCCCAGCTGCCCTGGGCTCCCAGACGCCTGAGACTCTGCTTCAGCTCCCAGGGAGGTTAATTACACACCTGGCCACGCCCCTGTCAGAGGCAGGAGGTGCCACGGGCAGCCGCCACTTGCCAACAGGAGCTGCAGCAGTCTCAGCTCTCCAATGAAAGAAAGGGCTGTCAAGGGCCCACAGTCGCAGGAACTTAGGGGACCCCTTGCCCCAGACTGTAAGAAGGGGGTTCCTTGTCACTAAGGCAGGAAAACTGTTCTGCCAGGGGCAGCCTTCTGTTCCAAAGGAGAAACCAGGTAATATTTATAAAGCCCGTGAGAAGAATTTCTTGACATTTTAGTAACCTTAAGGTGGCTCTCCATCCCCCCCGCCCCAGAAAGATAAATTAAATGCAGCCACTTCCGATGAGGATGAATGCATTTAACAAAAAATAAACCAATTCAGAAAAAGAAATCTCTCAGGGCCCACAGTCTGTAGGGAATTCCTTATGGGATGTGATTTGAAGAATTCTACTGAAAACCCCCAATCTTGGTATATTTTCCCCCAGCAAGTTGCTTGGAATTCTGACTAGTAGAGATTATGAGTTTTGCCTGAAACTTTGATTTTCCTGATTGTCCCAAACGGTAATTACATTTATGTAACATTTTGGAAAACTCTCAGATGCGCTATCTTGCTGGAACCTACTTAATATACCAGGAAGAGACATAACTCATTAAGCAATCTTATCTATTAACATTATAACTTTAATTAGCTTTCCAAAATGACTAAGTAAAGCTTTGAGGATATTACACCCCGGAAATCGGGCACGTTTGGATTGGCAAAGGGATGGCAAACCATGAACAACATGGCCAGATGTCCTAGGCCGTGGGCACCCCTGCCCCCACACAGGTGCTGAGGTGAGGGACAGACAAGAAGAACAGAAGCCACAAGAACAAACTTCACCCACTCACACTTCTGCCCGGTGTTGAGATCTGGAAATCACTTTGAAAAGACCCTGTAGTGCCAAATAGACTCACCCCAATGCTGAGAACTCAGGCCAGTTCCTGAGAGAGCAACATGGCTGTCCGCCAGAGCAGGGCGCCTGGTGCGTCAGCCATGATTCTTTACAGTAATTACAATCCTCTGGCTTACACTAGGTATTATGTAGGGAACAAAAGGAAGCGTTGGTTTTGAAACATCCCTCCTCACCATCCCTTCTCATGCGCTAGCACAATCCTTAAATAATGCACCTCTGAGGCTCTGAGTAATTCCTCCTGCTGACCGCCCCAGAGCATATCTGGGTTTCAAGAATGTGCTTGAACATTCTGAACACCCTATCCTAGCTAGAGCTGGTAGTGTGGTTTTGAGGACCCAGAAGCGATGGCCTCAGGGGTCCTTCTTCCTCTGAGGTCCTGTTGCTGTCCTCCCTGGGCCCTGGGGTGTGTGGTCCAGTGGGTAGTGACCCCTCCTCTCTCTGGGCCTCACTATCCTCACCTGTGAAGTGAGGGGTTTGGGTTTTACATCAGAATCTCTTGGAGAGTTTCAAAAAAACAATGTCAGGCTACACACCCAGGGGTTCTGACTTGAATGGTTGGGGTGGGACCCAGTCCCAGGTTCAAAACTGAATTAAATGATCCCTGAGACCTTCCAAGTTGTACAAAAATCCACAGTTCTGCCCCTGTGGATTTATTTATTGAATTAATATTTTCCAGGCATACTCATTTTTTCATTTTCAGTATGTTGCATAGGATGATTTTTAGAGCTGCTTTTAATGATTAAAAAAAGACCTATTGCCTGGCTGGCATTGCTCAGTGGTTGAGCGGCAACCTATGAATCAGGAGGTCATGGTTAGATTCCAGTCAAGGGCACATGCCCAGGTTTCGGGACTCGATCCCCAGTTGGGGGCTTGCCAGAGGCAGCCAGTCAATGATTCTCTCTCATCATTGATGTTTCTAGCTCGCTCTCCCTCTCCCTTCCTCTGAAGTCAATAAAAATATATTTAAAAATAAATACATAAATAAAATTGTTTACTTTTAAAAAGATCTATTGCTCAAGTATTGTTTGTTGGGGTGTAATTGGCATATAATGCTGCAGTGTCTACAGTGTACAATCTGATAAATTTTCATTTATAAGAAATGGTTATCACAGTCACAATAACGAACACATCCACCATCCCCACATTTCCCTGTGCCCTTGGTAACCCTCCCACCCCTCTTCCTCGTGCCCTCCTTCCCCAGGTAACCACTGATCTGTTTTCTGTAACTATCAATTAGTTTGTATTTTCTATCAATGAAGTCACACAGTGTGTACTGTTTTTTGCCTGGCCTCTTATTTTGTTTTTGTTCTTTAGATATCAAGCTCTTTGAGAACAGGAGCTACCTTTCATTTGTTTCCTCTTCTTCCTGGCTCCCAACTTATCTTTGCTCAGAGAAGCCCCTTAATCATAATTTGCTTGATTGAAATCAGACCTTTATGACCTTCTAACTGAGCTTCAGTTTGGTGGCTAAGAAGTGCCTGCCAGTGGGTTAAGGGTCTTAAATCAGTAGCTTCAGCTCAGTTAAAAAAAAGCAAAAAATAAATAAATAAAATAAAAGCCTTGGTTTCAACTATGGAATTTAGGGTTTGGACTTCCAGCGGTCCAGAAAATGAACATCATGGTGTGTACTGGGGACAAGGGGGTGGGGGGACTACCTTCAAAAGGCTTTTGGCTTTCACCAGATTCTTAATCTTAGTCACAGGTTCTTGGCCCAAGGGAGGAACTATGGAATTAATGTCATCCTTATTGTATTCCTATATGCATTTTGTGACTATGATGTCTAATTATAAATCCTCTACCACCCGCTCCCCTCCCTCCCTTCTCTCCTCCCCCGTACCTTCATTTTGTTCCCTGCCTGCTCTGGTTATCCTAACCCTTCTTAACTAAACACACTACAGACCTTGTCGAGGGAAGTGCTACTTCATGGAAACTTTTTGCATTCCTCTTCTCTTTAAGACCGTCTCACCTAAGCTCTGTGGTATGTTGTGCCCTTTTTCCCACAGTAATTCTTGTTCCACTTTACTTAACAGTTTACCTGGGTACCATTGTGCTCAAATATCACAAACCTACATTTTCTCAAAACCCCAGAGCATGGGGTTCCTTTTCACCTTAAACAAGATCAATATTTTCATTTTCATAACTGAGAAGTATTATGAGAACCAGAAGTAACAAGAAATAGCACTGCAAATTTACAGTCGAGCCACCTCTACTCAAACCAGAGATACCTCCCCTTCCCCACTACATTGAACACAAAAATATTTTAAAATGATATTATGTCTAATTTTTTTTTTACAATTGTAAACACTTTATTGGTATACATATTTCTTAAATTGTAATACAAAATCTGATCTTAGTTCTAGAAAAAAAGTCCAAGCACTTTCCACAGCCATGATTCGCTTTACAACGTTATGTCTAATTTTAAACTGAGATGTAGCACAGCAATATTGGCTTTAAATGATAAACTCATGTGTAACTGAGCACAGTCATACAAGCGCTGGTTTCAAAGTGTCTTGCAGAGATAGGAGAGACTGAGAAAAACATCTCACCTACTGGCCAGCATATTGAATTAGACATAGACAGCCCCTCGCTCCAAATCCACCTCAACTCCAGGCATGTTTTGTAAGGATTTGATATCGTACATCCCTCAGCATTCTCTGGCTCCCTGCTTGGGACCAGCTCTTAGCTTTCATTCTCCCTTACACCTCCACCTTTCCCAACAGAATAGCAAATATGGTAACTGGAGCATTTCCGTCGCTTCTACACAAAGTTCATTCCTCCTACATTAAAGGTAGATCTTTGAAAGTTACTTACGTGGAAGTGGCGAAGGCTGGGTTTGGAAGCTGAGTTCTCTGATGCTGGCCTGCTTAAATAGCTGAGCTGCCTGACACAGGCGGTTGACAGCACGTTATTTACGCCTGTGAGTTCACTCTCAAGCAAGGACCTGAAAAGCCTGCAGCGTGGGCAGGAAGAAAACAACTACGAGTATGCCGAGGTTACATCGCTCTGGTTATTCAGGTTTGATATTCAGGCGGTGACTTCTGAGAGTCTCATGGAACGTTCTCAGCTCTACTGATTTCTTGTTCCTGATCTACTTCTTAGCCAAGCAAGATTCTGCACCGAGACTGGATGAGAGAGATGCAGCCAAGAGAAGGAAGACACACAGGACCCTGGAGCCTTGAGCCAAGTTTCTTATTTTGAATGGGCTTCCAGTTAGATGTTTTCTCATTTCAAAGCATAGGCTTGGTGAGGCTGATTTCACAGTTCTGGGGGCTGGGTGCCAAGCTAAGAGCCTGGATAATTGCCCAATCAATGAAAAGTTATTTTGTTTTCAGGCACAGAATGTACAAATAAAGAACAGTTATAAGGGAGGTTCAGCCTAGGATGACACAATATTAGGTCCCTTTGAAAACGATTGTCATTGCTTTCCCCCAGCGTCTATACTTTCCTCCTCATTTCCCCTCCCCTTCCTTTGTTAATGAAATTCCTATCTGAGAGTTGAGAGCTCAAATAAAAAGCCAGTGTGTAAGCAAGCCTGTGGGAAGATGCTCTCCAGGGGTGAGAGTGCTCAGTGGTTCGTGTGACCATCAGTGGAAATGTTTCTAAGGGTGAGGGTATGTGTGTGGGTGTGGGGACCCGATTAGTCAATGTTTATCTCTAGTTTCTAGCTAAATATGGCAGTTAATAGTCAATTGCAGAATACTAAACGCATTAAGCCGGTATGATTTCAAGAGGATGAAGGAAGACAGGGCTTGGTGAGGTCATTTACGGGAGTATCTGTGAATGTTTGCACAGACACAGGCCGGTAAGTGCCACCCAGATATGCACGTCCTGTATTTTTCACTTCACTGGAGAAAGAAAAAGCCCGCTTGATTCTCTTGGGAACAGCAGCTGTCTGTAAAAGAAGAGCAGCAATCATTCAGAATATTTCTTTCCTTCTTGGAAAAAGGGATAATGGTTATAAAACATGTGTGGGAGAAAAGTAGAGACAGGAGGCCTAGCCTACCCCATCCCTGGTTACCAGAGGAATTCTTTTGTTTCCTGCCTAATTCATTGCCTAACTTTTGACTGTTCTATGGCCAAATTTGAATTCTTGCCTCCCAGATTTCTTGAATGCAGGGTCTTGTTCATCCTTTGACACCCACAGTGCCTGGCACAAATTACTATGACAGTGAAAATGAGGATGAGGATGAGGGTGACCGTTATCACCCTGATCGTCATCTAGAATCTTGAGAAACTGACCATATGCCAGGTTCCATGTAAAACACTTTACAGTGGGTTTCTTGTGTATTTAATCCTCACAACTCTAGGAGTTAGTTTTTTATTATCATCATTTTAGGGCTGAGGAAACTGATTCTCAGATAATTTTTTTTTTGATTCTCAGATATTTTAAATCACTTTCCCAAGGTCACAGAAAATGGTAGAATTTGAATTTGAATCCATACTTATCTGCTTCTACTGTCTGAGTTTTCACTCAGGTCTAATTTGAACAAACACCAAGAAAGTTGCCTAAGTATATTTTCACCTATCCTTATTTCTCCACTTGTTATCACCTATCTTCCAGAATGTGACATCCATGATCTCAATGACCTTGCCTGACTTGTCCACTCTGGTGACCCCAGCACCCTGCACAGTGTATGACACATCGTAGGTGCTCAATAAATATGTGCTATTTGCTCATTTTCTAAATCCTTTGAAGGCTATGTAACCCCAGACAGAGGGCCTGGCATTATCAGAGTCTCATCTTGGTTCAAACACATTTCTTTCCCTCTTGTATGGTGTGTTTGCTTCAAGCTGTTTCTCTTTATCCAGCGTATTATGGAGATGAAACTAAAGGTGGAAAAACCATAGAGCAGCTTTACATCACTTAAGAATTCTGGGATTTCTAGGTAAGATGGCAGTGTAGGTAAACACGGTACTCACTTCCTCCCACAACCACATCAAAATTACAATTAAACTACAAACCAGCCATCATTCAGAACCACCTGAAATCTGGCTGAAGGAAAGTCCTACCACTAGCGAATTAAGGAAGAAGCCTCAAGACTGGTAGGAGAGTAACATCAGAGGAATGGCAGCATAAAGGTGCATCTTTTCCTCTCCCCCTGACATTTCAACAAGTTAACCATCTAGAATTCAACAAAGAAATTCCTGCTCAACACAGATACATGCCTGAGAGACTCATGCATGGAAACATCTAAAAGTGGGCATAGGGGAATAAACGGGGAGATGAGAAGGGAGGATGGCCCACAGACACAGCCCTGCAGCTGGCAGCTCGCGACTCGTAGAGAACATTTTATGAATGTAATCCCAAAGGCAAGGGAAGTAAAGGCAAAAATAAATGAATGGGACTATATCAAACTAAAAAGCTTCTGCACAACAAAAGAAAATGACAACAAAACAAAGAGGCAGCCAACCAGATGGGAGATTATATTTCAAACAGTAGCTCCAACAAGGGTTTAATTTCCCAAATATATAAAGAACTCATAAAACTCAACAACAAACAAACAACCCAATCAAAAAGTGGGCAGAGGATTTGAAAATACACCTCTCCCAAGAAGACATATGAACTGCCAATAGATATATGAAAAGATGTTTAACCTCACTGGCAATTAAGGAAATATAAATAAAAACTACAATGAGATACCACCTCACACCTGTTAGAGTGGCCATTATCAATAAGACAACCAATAACAAGTTTTAGAGAGGTTGTGGGGAAAAGGGAACCCTCATTCACTGCTGGTGGAAATGCAGACTGGTATAACCATTATGGAAAGCAGTCTGGCGATTCCTCAAAAAATTAAGAATAGCCAACATGCTCAGTGGTTGAGTGTCAACTATGAACCAGAAGGTCACAGTTTGATTTCCAGTCAGGGTACATGTCCAGATTGTGGGCTCGATCCCCAGTGTGGGGCGTGCAGGAGGCAGACAATCAATGATTCTCTCATAACATAGATGTTTCTATCTCTTTCTCCCTCTCCCTTCCTCTCTGAAGTCAATAAAAAATATATATTTTTAAAATTAAGAATAGAGCTACTATATGACCTAGCAACCCCTCTCCTGGGTTTATTCCCAAAAAAACTCAATCATGTATTCACAAAAATATGTACACCCCTATGTTCATTGCAGCACTATTCATAGTGGCCAAGACATGGAAACAACAAAGTGTCCCACAGTAGAGGACTGGGTAAAGAAGTTGTGTACATGTACACAATGGAATACTACTCAGCCATAAGAAAGGATGAAATAGCACCATTTGCAACAACATGGATGGACTTTGAGAACATTATGCTAAGTGAAATAAGTCAGTTAGAAAAAGCTAAGAACCATATGATTTCACTCATATGTTGGGATATAAAACTGATACTCAGGAACACCAACAGCAGTGTGATGGTTAGAAGAAAGGTGGTAGGGGGAAGAAGAGGGTGTTAATATAAGGTGACTTTGGGTGATGGGCACACAGTGCAATATACATATCTTGTAACGTAGAAACCCACACCTGAAACCTATATGTTCATGTTGACTAATGTCACCCCAATCAATTTAATAAAAAATAAATAAAATAAGACTGGTAGGAGGGGTGAAGATGCAGAACAGGCTGGTCCCACACCCACATGTGGCAGATAAAAATTAGGAGGGATATCTTGGCTTGCAGAGGTATTCCCTGAGGAATACCTCTGCCCCACACCAGGGTTCCAGTGCAGGAAGAGAAGTCCCCATAAGGTCTGGCTCTAAAAACCAGCGGGGATTGAAGCTGAGGGAGACAGAGGCTACTAGAGTCCTAAGCAGTTCCTCTTAAAGGGCCTGTACACAGACTTACTCAGACTCACACTCTCTGAGCTCCAGAGACAGATAGGAAGGGACATGGGCTTTCTCCTTAGTATCTCTTTTTGTTTGTTAGAGAGAAAAATCTTTCTAGAAGCTACTAAAAAAATTCCAGTTTTGTCTCCTTGCTGAAAACTGGGCCAAATGACCACCACATTGGTTAAATCCATCATTTGCAAAGAGAAAGTGAATCAGGTTGATCATGGTTCATTTCATGGGTCCAAGAGAAGGATCCACCTTCTCCTGACAAGTTTTGTGGTATGTGAAACAACACAGGATTCAGTTAAGAGAGAAGAAGTAGAAAAGTGCTACCAACAGCCAATCCAAGAAGTCCTTTAAAGTCTGATAACCTAACTGCTTTATTGCCTGGCCACCAATCTTAGCCATTGCTACTGGGTTTCACTATATCAGTTCTCTGATTCTGTGCATTTTGTTTTTAATAAAAAAAAGTTTGCTTTGGCTCTGAGCAAAATTAAAACTATTTCAACAACCCACAATTAAGAGAAGTAGCTGGCCACAGTGATTTTTTTATGCAGGTGTAAATGCTAGGTCTTTTCTTTTTTAAAATATATTTTTACTAGAGGCCCAGTGCACAAAAATTTGTGCACTCGGGGGGGTCCCTCAGCCCAGCCTGTGCCCTCTCGCAGTCTGGGACCCCTCGGGGGATGTCCACCTGCTGGCTTAGGCCTGCTCCCCAGGAGATTGGGCCTAAGCTGGCAGTCAGACATCCCTCTGGCAGCCCGGGAGCCCTTGGGGGATGTCCACTTGCCAGCGGGGAGCAGGCCTAAGCTGCAGTCGGACATCCTTAGTGCTGCTGAGGAGGTGGGAGAGGCTCCCACCACCACCACTGTACTGGCAGCTGTCAGCCTGGCTTGTGGCTGAGCAGAGCTCCCCCTGTGGGAGCGCACTGACCTCCAGGGGGCAGCTCCTGCATTGAGGATCTGCCCCCTGGTGGTCAGTGTGTATCATAGTGACCAGTCATTCCCAGTCGTTCTGCTGTTAGGGTCAATTTGCATATTACCCTTTTACTATATAGGATAGAGGCCTGGTGCATGGGTAGGGGCCGGCTGGTTTGCCCTGAAGAGTGTCCTGGATCAGGGTGGGGGTCCCGCTGGGGTGCCTGGCCAGCCTGGGTGAGGGGCTGAGGGCTGTTTTCAGACTTGCCACACCCCCTTCAGGGTGGGGGTCCCTGCTGGAGTGCCTGGCCAGCCTGGGTGAGTGACTGATGGCTGTTTGCAGGCTGGCCAAGCCCCCCAGCGGGGAGCCTCACCCCATGAGGGTGTGGCCATCCTGTGTGAGGGGCTGATGGCTGTTTGCAGGCTGGCCACAGCCCCTTCAGGGTAGGGGTCCCCGCTGGGGTGCCTGGCCAGCCTGGGTGAGTGACTGATGGCTGTTTGCAGGCTGGCCAAGCCCCCAGAGGGGGCCCTCACCCCATGAGGGTGTGGCCATCCTGTGTGAGGGGCTGATGGCTGTTTGCAGGCTGGCCACGGCCCCCAGCCACCCAAGCTCCCAGTGGAGGCTGGCTGGAAGCAGGTATCTGGGATTTATTTTTCTTCTATAATTGAAACTTTGTTGCCTTAAGTGGAGGCCACAGCTGGCCAAGGCAGGCGGGAAGCTTGGCTTCTTCCATCGCCGGGGCAACCAAGCCTCCTGCTTGCTCCAGCTCCATGGCTGCCGGCCGCCATCTTGGTTGGGTTAATTTGCATATATTCATTCTGATTGGCTGGTGGGCATGTCTTGGGGCATAGCAGAGGTGCGGTCAATTTGCATGTTTCTCTTTTATTAGATTAGATTGATTTCAGAGAGGAAGGGAGAGGGAGAGACAGAAACATCAATGGTGAGAGAGAGAATCATCCATCAGCCTCTCCCCGCCCCAACCCCCACATCCCACTGGGGATTGAGCCCGCAACTCGGGCATGCACCTGACTGAGAATTGAACCATGACCTCCTGGCTCATAGTTCGACGCTCAACCACTGAACCACACTGGCCAGGCTAGATACTAGGTCCTTATATCATTACTGGTTTTCTGTATGTCCAGGGAATAACACACAATCATTAGCCTCTTGTCTTCTCTTATGTCAAATGGGATTGATAATGCTGTTGATTTCTTAGAAACATGAACTCCAATACTGCAAGTAATTATAAGAAGATTGCAAAACCATCTGTAAGCTTGAAGGCTCACTTTCCTGCTCCTCCTCCTATCTATTATATTTCAGTGGACTTCCATAATCCCACATGTTTACATCTGTCTCTGCCTGGGAGCTCCAGCTACTGCCTGGGATGCGTAAACTAGAAACATATGGCTGATACAGTAATTCTCACATACTTCCTTTCCTCTGAGTGGTTAGCAAGTTTCAAATTAACACCTGCAGTTAGATAATTATTTTCCTTCTCTTTGCTGTTCTTGCAATGCACTTCAGGAACTTTCTCCTCCATTGCTACAGATCAAGAGAATTAGGATGAAGGATGAGGTGAGCTAGATGTTATACTCCACAAAGAAAGAACACTATCTGGGAGATGGTATGTGCTCAATAAGCATCTGCTGAGTGACCAGAAGAATGGTGGAAAGGAAAGGAGTACAGGCTTCTGAATCATGTAGACTTGGGTTCAAGTCCCACCTCTGCCACTTACTGTCTCTGTGATCCAGGGCAAGTTATTTAACTCCTCTCAGATTCAGTATCTTCGTCTATAAAATGGGAACCATGACGCTTATCTTACAGGTTTTCTGTCAGGTCTAGAGATAATATATGCTAGTCACTTAGCATAATGCCTAGGACATAGTATATGCTCAATAAATGGTACTTAAGAAGCCAGATTTCCCCAAGTCATCTTTGTGCAATGCACACATGGTAGCTAGGCATGAAATAGTTAAACCTAAAACCCAAAGTACTACAGCAAACGGGGGTGTTTGGTAGAGCCACAGAGAAGGCAGTGATATGTGGACAATGGAAGAAGCTATTTTTGTCCTGCCAAGAGCTGGAGATCACTGAAGTGCTGAGAGCCACTTCATGAATGGGGAACACATGGAACCAAGCAATGGTGCAGAGACAGAAAAGCCATTCCCTGGTGAACAGAAAACCACCAAAGGCATTTAAGAAAACTCACTGTGAAGGATATAACCCCACCCCTAAGGGGGTTTGACTTGTAAAGAAGCAAATTAGGAAGTGGGGTAGCCAGAATATAGAAGCATACTTGATGAACATTCTGTCCTACGATATGAACTTATAGAAAGACTGGGAATTCTTTGCAGATGGCGTGGAAATTCTGACTCCCTGAGCGCCCTTCCTCACCCAGCGTCCTGGGATGAGGAGCCGTGTGGGAAATAGAAGAGGATCAGAAATGACAGAGAACTGGGACACAGAAGAGGATGCCAAGTGGCCTAGGTTGGAGAGGTTTCCCTTGGCTGTTCCTGAAGGAGGGTTTCACAAGTTCCCTGGTGGAGGGGGACTGGAAGTTTTAACATCACCTCTCTGTGTTCTTTGTAGTTTTTGTATATCTAATAATGATTAGGTCATCCTTTCGGTAAGCTATAGGTATCTCATTCTAATCACGGATTCCATCATCTTACCTAACCCATTTGTCCTTGTGGCGTCTGAGTCAGCTGGTGACTGGGAGTTAGGATACGTTCACCCATAGCAACGCTGTTACGGAAGGTGCCTGGGGAAGGCTGCTCCATCTGGTGTGACCCATGTTGCCTTTGCTCTTTGGCTTAAGAACCACAGTTCCTTCTTGTTTCATTTAGTTTCATCTGGAGTCTAATGAACAGGGAGGCCACAAGCTTTGTTTTCCTGCCAAAACCCACTCGTGCTATTGATGGGAAGAGGGGAAGGCCTTTGCTCATAGCGAGTATCACCCTGTCTGTGGAAGGAGGAAGGAGGGAGGCATCTCTCTTCACCGTGAACACCTCACTTCTCACTCTCAGCCTTAGGACTTGCTGCTGCTGGCGGAGCTGCACCCGAAGCAGCATGGTGACATTCTCCAGAGGGGTGGGGGTGGAGTCTCACCTGAGAGGCTGCCTCTTCCGTGAATGATGGGAAGATATTGTAATTGGGGCCACTGCAGCCTGACTGTAATCCCTTAACACACAGGGTGAGGACAGAGTGTCCCCACACCCACTCCTGAACTTTCAGGGATGGGCCCTGTGCTTTTAGAAGGCAGGGGGTGGGGAGCTCTCTGGTAGAAAGCTTGCTTGATGGGCTTCACACCCAGGCAATAGTTTGTGCTCCTAACTATTGTGAAGCTCGACCTTTGCAACCAAGACTCACCATGCAGGAGAGGAAGAGCAGGATCCATTCTGCCTATGGAGTACGCCCAACCCGGAACTCTGAGCATCTTTATTTAAGACTCTCAATTTCTGTAAATGGTTTTACTTGGGAACAGAGAGGAATAAGAAAGAACAGAGCTAACAGAAATATAAAGTTTGAAGACAAAACAATATATATATATATATTTCTTGTTTGACATAGTGGAGAAAGTTTTGAAAATAATCTGGGGTAAAATTGTGGATCAGCTGAAGGGAACGAAGGAGTTTTAATTAGAAACTAAAGACCTTTTTCTTCCTCTCTCCTGCTCTCCACCTCAGAGGCCTCTGAGTGGTCTGTGTGGGACTTTGGAAGCTCACATCTCCTCTCCATGCCGTAGCTCCCTCTGCATAAGGAAGGAGTCAAACTCGATGATCTCTCTGAGGTCCTTTCTGTCTTAATGTTCTGTCCTCCAAGGGGAAATTCAGGAGCAGGTTGATGGAGAAGAAGGACCCCCACGCAACCATGGGGTGAGGTCGGCGACCCCCCACTTAGGACTGAGAGAAAGTTTCAGGGCACAGGTGCAACCTCAGCAACTGTTAGAACATGAAACACTCCACTCCCCTACCATTGGTGAGGAGCCACTCCCCAAGGGTCCTGAGTCCTTCCCCTCAACAACGTGGCCTCTTTAGACCTCCTAGGTTCCAGCAACAAGAAGGTAACATGTGGCTGTGTGTGTGTGTGTGCGTGTGTGTGTGTGTGTGTGTGTGTGTGTGTGTGTGTAGGTGGAAGCAACCAGGATTCTGCTCCAGCTGCAAGGATTTCACCAGGTGTTTGGTCAGTTCCTGGCCCTCCACTGCAATCCAGGGAGACAACTTGAAAGAGAAAACCCTTGGTGGGAGGGGTGGGTGGAGGGAAGGGAAGGAGAAAGGAAGGAAAGGAGCCAAGGGGAAGGGATGGAGGGAGGAAGGAACTGTAGATCATCCTTAAAAAAAAAAAAAAAAAAGGTCTGAATGTCTTGGTTTCTTCTTTTGGCAAAAATAAGCCACAATCTGATTTTGTTGATTAATTCAGTGCAACTCTGCTCTGTGCATTTCAGCAAAACCCTGCCTCCTTCAGGGCCTTCTCTGAGACTTCTGTAGTGAGATCCTGGCAGTGCGGTGGGTAATGATTTGGGGTCTCTTGTAAAATGTCCTCTGATGTGGTGAATTACATACATGGTGGTACGCACCCTTGCATCTGGCTGTTACATCTCTGGGGAATAAGCACCCAGACTGTTCCTGGCAAGATGGAAGAAAGCTTTCAATCAAGAGACAAAGTGTAGCAAAGTAAGTAAGAATTTATTGGTTGCAACAAAAATATACTTAGGACAGTGAAACAAGGAAGGGCATAGAAGAAATAATAGGAGAGTCTAGGCCGGGCTGCTTTGGCTCACTGAGAAGTCAGAGAAAAGGGGGAGACAGGTTCAGGGGGTTAGCCCAGGACGAGTTTCCACTGCCCATTGCTCCCCTGGCTGCAAATCTCATGGGGTCCCTTAGGGGGAAGAAGGGGGGAATGGAATAGCTCGTAGGTGTGCCCTGGGGGAGAGCATGAGCTGGGTCTTTCATCCTGAGTGTATTTATGTCTCTTGCAGATAGAAATCTTAGGGGAGGTCTCAGGAGAGGGTCTCAACAGACTACTCATCAGCTTTCCAGATGTGCTTTTTCAGGTTTCCCCTGATTGGTCGATGCCATTGCAGGGAATCATTAGTTAATGCAGCTGGTCCTGAGGCAGCCACAGCATCACTTGTCTGGTTTTGCTGCTTTTCTGGGCCTGGAGCTGAAATATAATTGAGGCCTAGATGGTATCCTGGAGCTGAAATATAATTGAGGCCTAGATGGTATCTTTAGGGAGGAAAAGGTCAGGGGTCTAAATCGCATGACCAGTGATATGCTAGGGTAGGATAGGTTACCTTGGGGGCGAGGTTCTTGTTTTCCCAGTTTTTCCCCTTGCTAAGCTTCTGCCCTGGTGAGTTTTTGTACCTGGCCCATCCATTGTCCTTGCTCTGCTCATGTCTGACTAACTGCCTAGACTAGTATTAATAAGACTAGTATTTCCAGTGGGTTCTGAGTAACCTACAAGCGGCCCTGGTGTCCTGGTTAATCTCCCAGAGCTGATGCCCCTGACTTTGTTCTCTGACTCAGAGGGAAATGAACTCTTCATGGTGCTGCCAGTAGCTGCCCAACCTGTCCCAGGGCCAGATCTCAGGCTGACAAGTTCGGATGGTGTCAGGGATCAGATGAAAGGCTTTGGAGACAGTGTAGACCTGGTTCAAACCTAAGGTGACCAACCTTCCTGGCTTCCCCAGAAGTGTCCTGGTTTTAGCACTAAAAGTCCTGTATCCCCCCAACTCCCCAATCCCAGGTGGTTGGTCACCCTGTCCTAGGTATGTCACTTCATAGCTGGCCATTTAACCTCTCTGAACCTTAATTTCCTCATCTGCGAAAGGAGGGTAATGGTAACCTCATAGGGTATTTGAGGAGTAAGGTTGATACCTATTCAAAGATTGTTCATAAAGAAAGGAGAGGATCGGGTGATGAAAATAATGTCTTTCTGCCTCTGCTCCAAAAAGGAGTAATTGTCTCCTCTCCCCAATGAGTTTTCAGAACTCCAATGTGTTTCCTGAGACCTCCCCTAAGATTTCCCAAGTGTAGGTGTGAGGACAGCACGTGAGGATTCTGGAACAGTCTTCAGAAAGCCTGGCAGGCCCTGGCTCATGCAGAAGGTGGATTAAGGACTCTCCAGGCCCTGTGATTATCTGATTAAGGGTACATGGCAGAAGCTGCTGCCCGCTTGCCAAAGTCACTTTTAGCAGCTACTTCTTGGGAGTCACAAATAAGGGATTATGGGGCCTTTTCTTTTCAGGGTCTTTGTTGCCCCTCAGCTATTGTCTGCAGAGATGCTTAACTAATAGCTGTGTTCTGAATGACTATTTGCCACTAACTACTGTTTCAGGGCTGAAAAGGGAAAATAAGTCAATTTTCCAAAGGACTCCCTTGCAAGGCATTTGCAGCACAAGCAAGTGTGGATTTCACAGGCATCTGAATCCCCGGCAGTACAGGCTGAGGGCTGTCTTGGAGACCAGAAGCGGCAAGCAAGAACTCTAATAACAGAAAGGGAGGGGAATGACTTATTCAAATGCCCTGATAGAAGAAGGCCTTAATCAAAGACACCACAGAAAACAAGCTGCAGGCTGATAAGGAGTATTTGGAACATGGAGGTCTCAAAAGGATCCAGGCCTTTTTCTGAGCAGAATGAAATGACTGGGGGAAAGGGTCCTTCATAATTGAGCAGAGCTATGTCAGCACTAACAACAGGAGGGGGCTCTTAGTAGGAAGACGCCAAGGGCTGGGGATTATTCAAAGTGCACATATCTTCACCATTCCAGTCTTCCCGCCCCCATCACCCATAAAGTAAGAATCACTAGAACTAGTGCCAGATTCTGATTGAAAATAGAAGTCTTCAAAAGTTGGAAATTCAACATGCAAGACTCTGGTACCAGTGATCACTAACTAGTTCATGTCCAAGGTAATTGATGCACAATTTTGCATAATCAGGACACCTTTCGGAGTAGAGCAAAAAGGACTCTCCAATCAGGAATTCACTGATTTACATAAACATCAGTGTGATCAGTGGATTCCAGTCCTATGGTGCCTCCTTCACATTTACATTCTAAATTAACCATGTGGCAGAATGCCAAGGAGAGCAACACTGCTGGGTTTGGGTGGCACATAAAACTTCCCGCCGGACTCTGGGGACATTTGCAAAGTAGATGTTTCTAGGTTACCAAATCATCTTTTCTCCCGTGTTTCCCACCCTTTTTAAAAGAAAATTAAATTCTGGAACAGTTCATTTAAAAGTCAAGAAATTTGATTATCAGAGTAATGCATTAAGGCATGCCCATTAGACATTGCTGCATAATAAATCACCCCAAAGCTTCGTGTCTTAAATCAACCACAATCACTTTATTGTCTCTCCTCATTTCTGTGGACAGGAATTTAGGAAGCCTCAGTGGGAAGATTCTGGTCTGGAGTCTGTTATGTGGGACTAGAACAGCAGAGGGGCTGAGCAGTTGCGGTCTTGCTGGGTGTCTCTCTCCAGGTGGTCTCCTCATAAGCACTGATTTGAGCTTCCTCACAACATGGCAGCCACAGGTAGTTAGGTGCTTCAGGGCAAGCATTTCAGATCCCAAGGCAATAGCTGCATCAACTCTTATGACGTGGCCTCAGAAGTCATGTAGCATCATTGCTACTGCATTGTGTTGGTTACAAGTAAGTCACAAACCCACCTAAATCCAAGGTGAATTGATCTTACTACTTAATGGAGAAATGGTGAGGTTCTGGAAGAGAAGTGTAGGATGGGAGACCTTGTGGCCACCTTTCGAAAGTACAATATGCCAGAAGGTATAAATAACTGAGGATCAAAGCCTTTAATGGAAATTTTTGTATTTTAAGAAATTAATATATTAAGCTAAATAAATCTCTAAAAGTACTGAAGAATATTATGTTAGCTACCTTTAATCTCTTCTTTTCCATGTTACCTCTGATTCTCTGGGATACAATGTGCTAGATTCGTTTGCTAGGGCTGCCATAAAAAGGACCACAAACTGAATGGTCTGAACAACAGAAATGTATTGTCTCACAGTTCTGGATGCTAGAAATCTGAGATTTAGGTGTCAGCAGGGTTGATTCTCTCTGAGGCTGTGAGAGAAAACTGTTCCATGCCCCTCCCCTGGCTTCTGGCGCTTTGCTGGGCATCTTTGCTGTTCCTCGTCCTGTAGAAGCATCACCCCACTCTCTGCCTTCACCTCACATGTTTCGCCTGAGTGCCTGTGTCTGTGTCAGGTTTCCTTATACATGAATACCAGTCACATTGGATTAGGGCATGCTCCCTACTCCAGAATGACCTCATTTTAATGGATTACATCTTCAATGATGCTGTCTCCAAGTCAAATCACAGTCTGAGGTACTGAGGATTAGGACTTCAACACAGGAATCTTGAGGGGACACAAGTCAACCCATCACATGCTTCTTCTTTCCTGAAGAAAGGAGCTTCTTATATACATACTAGTGGCCCAGTGCATGAAATTTGTGCATGGGGTGAGGGGGTTCCCTCAGCCTAGCCTGCACCCTCTCCAATTGGAAACCCCTTGGGGGATGTCTGACTGTTGGATCGGGCCTAAACCGGCAGTTAGACATCCCTCTTGCAATCTGGGACTGCTGGCTCCTAACTGCTCACCTGCCGCTTCCCTGATTGCCCCTGACTGCCTCTGCCTGCCTGCCTGATTGCCCCTAATCTCTCTGCCTGCCTGCCTGATCGCTCCTAACTGCCCTCCCCTGTTGGCCTGAACTCACTCCTAATGGCCCTCCCCTGCCTGCCTGATCTTGCCCCCAACTGCCCTCTCTGCCTCAGCCCCCACCACCATGGCTTTGTCTGGAAGGAAGTCAGATGTCCAGAAGATGGCTGGTCGACCCGGTCTAATTAGCATATTACCCTTTTATTAGTATAGATAGATTATATAGGATAGGATTGCTTGAATAGGGGCAAAAGCCTTTTTCAGCAGGAGGAGATGCTCTTGGCAGACAAAAATACGTAATTCCTATATCTGGACTGATAGCCAGCCATGTGCACTATACTGCCAAACCAGTTATTAAAAAATTGAACCACTTTCTTACACCTTACACCAAACAGCTATTGCCCTTAAAACCCCTCCTCAGCCCTCACCTTAGGTACTGCTTTTGCAGTTCACCCAGATTAGGTTCTGATTGGTTGGTTTCTATGCCAGTCAGCGTCAAAAGCTCCGCCTCCTAGGCAGCCATTGGCTCCTCGCACTTCACCTAGATTTGGTTCTGATTGGTCAGTTTCTATGCCAGTCAGCATCTCTGGGCCTATCATCTGGGCCTGATCAGAGAGGCAGGGCTGATCAGCAGCCCCTGCGGAGGCCGGGAGAGAAACAGAGGCACGGCTGCTGATGAAGCCTGGAGAGAAAGAGAGAGGCAACAATGATCAACAGCTGCCTTGGAGGCTGTGGATCAGACCCTGCCTCTCTCTTCCGGCCTCTCTCTGGGCCTGATCCGCAGCCCCCTCAGCATTCAGTGCTGGTTGCTGCGCCTGCAGCAGCGGCAGTCAGTGCTGGGTTGCTGTGGCAGGATTGATTTCCGGTGGGTCGAGCTTCGGTCATTACGGACCCTGGGTTTTTATATATTAGGATATATATATTATTTTTATTGATTTCAGAGAGGAAGGGAGAGGGGGAGAGAGAGATGGAGACATCAATGATGAGAGAGAATCATTGATTGGCTGCCTCCTGCATGTCCCCTGCTGGGGATAGAGCCCACAACCCAGGCATGTGCCCTTGATTGGAATCAAACCTGAGACCTTTCAGTCCACAGGCCAACGCTCTATCCACTGAGCCAAACCAGCTAGGGTGAAAGGAGCTTCTTTTGATACAGTTTCTGAGAGAATGAATGGGGGAGCAGGGCCCAATCTCAGCTAAAATTTTCAAAATGTATGTCTGTCTTCTCCTTTCCATGGTCCTTTCCATTCTCTCTTACCTACCAAACACCTTCTTTAAAAATTAAGTACAGATTTTTGTAAAGGCTATTAATGCCATCAGAGCAGTTTAGGATTAAATACCCTTCTTATTAAAATGTAATTATCAAATGTTGGTTACGAAGTTGCATCCCCTCCCAAATTTTCTATAGTCCTAATGCCCCTGGTTATATAACTTCAAGTTGCTAGGATTTTCCAAGACTTTATCCTCCTTGTAACCCAGGGCTCACCTATCCAGCAAACTAGTTCATTAAGGAGGCTCAAAGACCAATTTATTGACTCTGAGCACTCAAGATTGTCCTCTCTCAATATTATATAGACATTAAAATTTTTACTTTCTTTGGAGGTTTGAAGTGAACAGAAAAAAGGACAGGCACATCCTGCTGCCTCATTAAGGAAGCCACATGTCTTTGGCTTTCTTGTCCTAGCACTTACCTTGCATTTGATATTTTCAAAATGCTGTTCAATCATTAAAGCACCAAAGTGACCTGTGCAAGGTGATATAATAAATCAGGAGCAGGCCCAGGTGTCAGCCGTCTCATGAACAAGCACTTTGTCCTGTGCAAGCCACATCCCTTTCTCCTTTTTCCAGAAGCCAAACATCTACTTTTTCCTTTGTTTTGCAAAGGGAGCAGCAGGAAAGGCAGGCGATAGCAAACTCGGATGATGCTTGGCAGATACCCACTGGGAGCAGGCTTGTTATTATTGTTTGTAAAACACTCCCTAGAGGGTCCCAGAAATCTCAAGGGGAACCTTTAAAGTCTGAAGCCCTGAGTCAGCAGCTGGACATCCCAGCAGAATCTCTCTTGTACCCACTGGGCTCTGTCCCAGGGCCAGATCTCAGGGTAAGGACAAGATGAGATCTGAGACATTCCGGTCACATGAACAATAGTGGAAAAGGTACAGAAGGTGTTCCTTCTAGTCCTGGAAAACTCATCGTCTTGGTCATAGGATCTACTAGAAAGAAGCCCCCTGAAATTTGGTAGTGTTTGGTGGAGTCTTAAGTCAATAAACAATAATTATAACCTTTAAGGACTTTGCTTCATTCTACGGAGGTGCTACTGGAAAGAATCCCAGATATCTTATATGGCTGCCTCCCAGGAAGAATGGGAGACACCATGATGCCCTCTATTATTTACAAAGTTCTCATTTTTTTCTATGGTGAGAGAAAATTGCATGTAATTAGTTGGTTCAATACTTGATGGAGGGAAATCAAGGGCATGCAAATTATTTGATTTACTCTACTTTAAGATGCCATCCTGAGTAGCAGTTACCCTTAGGCAGGCCAACGAAGCAAAAAGCAAACCCAAATAATGTTCTCCTCTCCTGAGATACCAAGCATATCCTTTCCCCTGCTTTTTTTCTTTAGTTATTCGCTTTAAAGTTGGGTTTCTACTCAGTATAAGTATAGCTAGGAAGGTATGTTTCATTTTGATTATATAATAGTCATGTGGAGCAACATGTGAGCAAGAATACAAGTTGAGACTTCTCTTTTCTTATCAAAATGCTATTTTGATCCTACATGCCTAAATTCTAAGCACAAGGATCTAAGCATTTAAGTCTATTTTCATAATCATTTCCAAGAAACAATCTATTTCTCATTTCATCTTGCCTTCTAGGAACCTCAGAGCCAAATTTAGTGCTCAGTTTTACTTTGCATTCTTATTTTAGTTTTTCAGGTATAATATGTTTACATTCACAATGTTTATTATTTACCCATAGCTTAATGATTTTATTTTTTAAAGAGTTGTTTTAGCCTGGCCGGTGTGGCTCAGTGATTGAGTGTTGGCCTATGAACCACTAGGTAAATGTTCCATTCCCAGCCAGGGAAGATGCCTGGTTGCGGGCTTGATCCCCAGTGTGAGGAGTGCAGTAAGCAGCCAATCAATGATTCTCTTTCATCATTGATGTTTCTGTCTCTCTCTCCCTCCCCTTTCTCTCTGAAATCAATAAAAATATTTTTTTAAAGAAAGAGTTGTTTTACTACAGAGAATACTTAGCAGCAAAGAAAAGAGAGTGTAGGGAGCAGCTATATGGTTAAGCCTCGGATTGACCTGTGGCAAAGCCATGGACAAGTCCCAGCTTAGAGGGCAGAGCTCTCCTAGCATAATTAAGCCTGACCTTATAGCGCTCCCTAGATCCTTCCTAGGTAGCTAATGGGCTGTGGGAGATGCAGCAAGTGCTGCCAAAACAAGGTGAAACTCACAAGAACATTGTATCTATGTTGACCACTTGCTTGTTTTTCTCTGACTATAAAATAAAGCTTCAGCTTGCCGGCTGGATCCTCCTCTGTGGCCTCATCCAAGCACAGGAGATCCACTGAGCCCCAGCTATATTCTCTTTGTCTGTCTTTTCATTAATCCTTCCCCACCCATCCTCCGGCTCACTGAACCCTTGGCTGTGCTGGCACGGCACAGAGAGAAGATGGTCAGCTGGTCCAGAACCTTTGGTGTATGGTGAGCACGTGAAGATGCTCAGTGGCCACAGAGACTAGCTGAGGATGAAGAGTCAGAGATTGTTTATAACAATATTCTCCAGTCACCAGGCTTTGGCAGTCATCC
>NW_005871175.1:491966-540271 GCF_000147115.1 Myotis lucifugus | reverse complement strand
CTTCTTATAACCACCACATTACTCCTAAAAAAAAAAAAAAAGACTTCCACCACATAATTTCACTGTTTAAAACCACCCGATGTCCACTGAATACAGTTTAGCTTTTTAGAATGACATTTAGATCCCTTCTTTATCGAATTACAATCTTCATTGACACACTGCTCTTTCAGGACTCCTCTCAGAATACCAAGAGTTAGCCAGAATTGTGTCCTTGTTATTCCTTAACCATGCTATCTCCTTTCCCACTTCCAAGCCTTTACCTACGCCATTCCCCATGCCTGGCACACCCTCCTCCAGTCTTCAATATCCTGTATGTCCATTATAACCCAACTTGGTCACCCTCTCTGCTCTAATGCCTTCCTTCCTCACTTCCAGGGAAATTGAACTTCTCCCTTATCTAAATTATACCATTCATTTGACATTGCTTTATATTATAAATTCACCTTTTTTGGTATATGCTATGCTTTCCCTGTTACATTGTGACTGTTCTACAGCCAAAGGAGTGCAGGAGACAGATGCTGGGAGGGCTCTGACATGGGAGGTGGTTGAACAGCCTGGTGGTTATATTTGTTGGCTCAGGAATCAGGCAGGCTGGATCTGAATCACAGCTCTGAACTAAATTACTGACTAGGCAATGTTTACCAAGACACCTTATTTCTCAGCGTCCCCATCTGTAAAACGGGGGTGGGGAAGGTTGCTGTGAAGATTCAATGAATTAATATGTAGAGAGCCCTTTCCCAGGGCCTGGACTATAAATAAATCTCAATTAATTTTAGTTATTATTTTCTTCATTATCAAATAAGAAGAGAGAGTTTATGATGTCTGGACTCCACAAAAATTACCTTATTTAGCCCTATTCAGTTTGGCTCAGTGGATAGAGAATCAGCCTTTGGACTGAAGGGTCCCGGGTTCCATTCCAGTTAGGGGCACATACCTCGGTTGCAGGCTCAATCCCTGGCCCTGGTCGGGGCATGTGCAGGAGGCAACCAATTGATGTGATATGTTTCTCTCACATCAATGTTTCTCTCTGCATCCCTTCCACTCTCTCTGAAAATCAATGGAAAAATATCCTCGGGTAGAGATTAACAAAACAAACAAACAACAATTACCTTATTTAATTTATATGACAACCCTGTTAGGTAATAGGATGTCAGAGCTATGGAGCCATGACCAGCCCTGAACTGCTAAATTAGGACTTTTACATGTGAGAGAAATACACCCCAAGTCACATTTAGGCCATGTTTAATGTCCCTGTTGCAGCTGAACTTAATTCTAACAGGCATGATTACTGTCATTCTGGTGCTGGAAATAGTAGAACTTCTCTCTAGTGGCCATTAGGAACTTCATTTCTAGCAGTTTACACAAATTCTTTTAACAGGGAATGACCCAATTCCAATCTCACTCTTTAGAGTGAGAAGGAGGATATGAGATTGAAGAATGTGTGTGTGTGTGTGTGTGTGTGTGTGTGTGTGTGTGAGAGAGAGAGAGAGAGAGAGAGAGAGAGAGAGAGAGAGAGAAGGACAGGTGATAAATCAGTGACACAACACCCCCCATCCCACCCACTTCTTGATGGTGGAGCTTGTCCTTTCAATATAGCTGTGAATTCTAGCTATTCATAACCTCAGATTCCCTTGCAGCTAAGGCATAGATATGAGACCCAATTTAATCCAGCTGACCTGTAAAGTCTGCTGAGGGTCTTATGGGAAATTCCTTCTTCACTGGGTTTAATCTGGTTGACATGTGTGCCTGGAACTGCTGTCGCTATCTTGTTAGTAGGAGGGAAATGTAGCTGATACACTGAGGAAGGCAGAGCCAGGAGAGGGACAAAATCTGGGTCCTGATGACAAAATTGATCAAACTCAATTGAACTGAATCCAGCTTATTGCTCTGTGCAATAATGTCCTTATTTGTTTAATTAATTTTGGTTAGATATTCTGTTACTTGTAGCAAAAGCATCCTTACTGATGCAGTGGCCAAATGCATTTTAACATTCTAGGCTGTAATGTTATATCTTTTTAAAAAAAATATTTTATTTATTGATTTCAGAGAGGAAGGGAGAGGGAGAGGTAGATAGAAACATCAATGATGAGAATCATTGATCCATTGCCTCCTGCATGCCCCCCTGCTGGGGATCGAGCCCAAAACCTGGGCATGTGCCCTGAGCAGGAATCCAACAGTGACCTCCTAGTTCACAGGTCAACACTCAACCACTGAGCCACACCAGCCTGGCTATAATGCTATATCTTTATAGGCCATCCTAGTCAACACAAATGATTCTTGCCCTTGCTACCATGTTATTTTCCCATTTTCTAATTGGAGACAGGCTAGAGAAATATGCTATATCCACTTAATGGAAGATTACGCAGCTAGGTAATCTGAGTTTGAAACCTGGCTTTACATGGGCAAATAACTTTTCTGTACCTCAATTTCCTTAACCATTAAATGGAGAAAATAACCATCCTGCCTCATAGGATTGTACTGAGGATCAAATGAACTAATACGTATAAAATAGTTAGAACAGTGCCTTGACTATAGCAAGTCATCAGTCAATTTATATCAGCTTTATATTCATCCTTGAGAGCAGTGCGCCCTTCTGTATGTTCCTAAGCATTTTGCCGTCACACTTTCCACCCACATGCCAAGCACTCCTGGGAATAGCTGAAATGCGGGACAAGCATGGCCAGCTCAGTTTTCTTCCTAGCATGCATACCACAAGATCATCAGAAAAAAAGTTTAACTAACAGAAAGTAACAAATATTTTGTCTGAAAGCATCATATAGAAACCAAAATTCCCCACACTCCTCAGATCCCATGCTCTGGGTGTCCTTCACCCCATGTACTGAGACAGGGGTGACACGGGCTCCTCAGAATTGGTTTTCCCACAGGTCTCTGGGGTGTGCCCTTAGCACTGACCTCTATAACCTGAGTGAATAGAAATGGGAACACGCCACAGATCCTCTTACATCATTATCATTTTTCACTTTTCGGCCTGCCATGTCTCACCTTCTTTAGCATTTTGTTGGCCCAAGAATCTCTTTTTTCTTCTTCTCTTGGGAGACCCCTTTTCCCATCAATGATGATTGGATATCCCTGTCTGACTACCATGCCCAGGGACTGCAGAAGCTGTTTCAGTTTCTTACATCTGCATTATGCTTGTCAATCTAGGTTGGGTTTCAGCCAATGCTTCTTTATATCTTATCTTTGGAGCCCTTGGCAGCTCTCAAAATTCTTTGGTCTAAGTTATTTAATCTTCACAGAAATCTTGTATGGAGTATGTTTCCATTCCAAACCAGAGCCCTTGGGGACCTTTTCCCCTTTCCTGTAGAGATCAGGGGCAGAGGCACAAAAATACTTCACTTTCTTTATAGTATGAATCTGAGGCAATCTGGACTTTGTCTAGTTTGACCTTAGCAGTAAGTAGTTCAGGTGGAAGGAGAGCAAAGACACTGCAGAAATCATTAAAAGTCTACCTGAAACTTGAGGATTTGGCTTTTGAAGGAAAAACAAACACTATCAGGGTACAGGATCTGGTTCTGACTTCTAACTGGTGGTCCAATGTAGAATAGAAGGACAGGAAAGAAGAAAGCTCTGGAAATTAGCTGGCTTAACAAAGTACTTCCTGGTATGAAATCTTTTGCCATTTGTATGTGTGAACCTCAAGAAAGAATATATCTGCCAAGAAGGACTTTTCATGATTAACTGGGCCCACATTCATAACCAGAAGCTAGCAGCCATTGCTGACAGAAGCCTCTCATGCATACCGCACTTTAAGGAGAAGCCAGACCTCCTGCACTGTACTCCTGCATTCTGAGTTGGTCATTGTAATGGAGCTCCTGGTATTGTCTTCCACCAATGGACTGAGACCTGTCCTGTCCAATTAGAACTGTACAGCTATATCCTCATTTGCATCTATGCTGAGAAATCAGAGTAGCTCAATAACAACTAATAAGAACACAGGGAGCAAACCAATCAGGACCTTGCAATTTAGATCAATCAGAGCTATGTGATTTGGGCTCCTCATTTGCATAAAAATGGACCAATCAGGAAGCAAGGTTGGAACTTTCTCAATAAAAGCAGCTCCCCTTTGTCTAGGTGGAGCACACTTTTGGTTTCCACTGGTGGCTGAGTTTCCCAGGTTTGCAACCTGTTCACCTGAATAAAGTTTCTCCTCTTGCAGTATCTCAGATTGGGAACTTTTGTTGACATATGAGACCAAAGAAGCACAATATTTGGCACCCTTCAAATTAAAGATGCTCTGTTGATTTATTTATCCAAGAGCCACTCAAACACTTATATTAGAAATGACTAGGCTAGGCTGGTGCCATTTGGGGGCTTAGCCCATCTGGTTTCCAGATGATCTAATACATTTGTAATTTTTTTTAAAGAAATGACTAGGCTAGAAATGGAGGAGCCCACCCTGTCCCCTTCAGGGGTGGAGGTTTGAGATTCTGTGTGTGAAGTTGATATGCAGTTGAGGTTTGCCTAAACAGGACTGCAGGTTTGTGGAGCTTTGGTTGCTGCATTCTGGAAGGTACAAGGAAATGCAGGCCTCCACGTGTGGGCTGGTACCACACAATTCTGCCACCTCAGCATCTGTCATAGCTGCCAGACTAGTGGAAAAGTTCCTTTCATTTCGTCTGTTTTTAGTCAGTGCCAGGTTGGGAGGCCTAGAGAGGGGTCAGGGGCCCAACCACTGTGTAAACCAGAGCAGTACAAGTGACCAACACTGTTCTTTCCATTTTTCTTTTTCTTTTCTGCCTTCCAGGAGGATTTTTTTAAAAAACAAGCAAACAAAAGAACCACTTCACTTTCTACTTTCAAGCACACCCTGTTCCTTCACAAGGAAAAAAGCCCACAGAGCAACAGTTATTCATAAGGTCTCTATTCAACTGTCCTTGCTTGGTTTTGGCAGGGTTCAGCTAACTGGTCCCACACAATGTGGGCCAATGGGGGGAGGTGGGGTTCACAGTAGAGAACAGTAAAAAATTCTGCTTTTCCAGAAAGAATGGAAAACCACAATAGTCTGGATGAGTTTGGAGCACAGTAGTGACTTTATTCTCTCTTTGCCCCTTGGACTGGAACCTGCCTACGTCAGGCCTGGCCAGGCTAATCACCCATTGCTGCTTGTCATGTCCAAGGGGCTTCCTTGGGAGTAAGTAACTCACTGTTACTTGAATGGGTGGCTTTCATCATGGAGCGATTCCTACATTAGAGGGAGACAAGTGAACTACCTTTCCAGCTGGGCAGAGTGAAAACTTTGGAGTCATTCTTGACTCCTCTCTTTCTCACATCCCACTTCCAGTCCACCTGCTGGACTGCATTCAAAATTTATTCAGTATCTATATCAGTCAGTGTCTCTAACAATCTAAATCACGAGATTTATTCAGTATATCGATATAGGGTTCGAGAAGAGAAACAGAACCAGTAGGATATACATATTCAGAGATTTCTTACAAAGAATTAGCTTATAGAATTGTGGGGGTTGGTTAGGCAAGTCTGAAATCCGTAAGGTGGGCCCTCAAGAAAGGCAGGTGGGAATTCTCAGCACAAGCTGGCGCTGCTTTCAATACATGGATTTTCTTCTCCATTAAAAATCCTCAGCTCTGCTTATAAAGCCTTTCAACTGATGGAATCAGGCCCACCCTGAATCGAGGATAATTTCTTTCACTTAGTCAACTAATTAGAGACTTTAATTCACAAAATATCTTCATAGCAACATCCAGATTAGGTTTAACTGAATACTAGGGACTGTAGCCTAGCCAAGTGACCCATAAAATATACCATCACAGTATCTAACTTCATCTCTCCTTCACAGCCCCTCTCCTGGTCCAAGTCAGCATCTTTCCTCCCCATAGCTTTAGCCTCTTACTAGTTTTTCTGTTTCTTCTCTTGTCCTCCCTACCCCTTCTTTACCCCGACCCCAACCATTTTCAACAGAGCAGCTAGAGTGACCATTGCTCCATTGCTCAAAGCCCTCATGGTGGGCAGAAAAATGGTTTCGCAAAGATGCCCACATCTTAATTCCCAGAACCTGCGAACAGTTACCTTACATAACAAAGGGACTTTGCTGATATGCCTCGGGTATGGACCTTGAGATGGGGAGATGATCCTGGATTATGTAATCAAATCACATGCGTCCTTAAAAGTGGAAGAGGAAGGCAGAAGAGTGGGTCAGAGAAATGTGCAGTGAGGACTTGACCCTCCAGTGCTGGCTTTGAAAATGGAGGAAGGGACCACAAACCACAGCAAGGAAAAGGGGACCTCAGTCTTACAACTGCATGGACTGAATGCTGTTAACAAGCCTATGAGCAAGGAAACAGATCCCCTCCTAGTTTCCAGTAAGGAATGCAACCCTGCCAACAGGGCCAAAATACGTATGCTTCGTATTTCTAGCCTGGTGCGACTTGTGTTGGACTGCTGATCTATAGAACTGTAAGATACAAATGTATGTTGTTTAAGCCAGTAAATTTGTGGTAATTTGTTATGGCAGCAATAAGAAAGGAATACAACCCTCCAGCAACTTTCCATCCTACTCAGAGAATAAACCAAGATACAAAAATATAAAAATTTGGAAATATAAAAATAGGATCCAACCCTGCATTTGTACAACTCACCCTTCCCCAATCCCCAATCGCTGATCCTTGGTGCTCTCAAACTTCCAGGCACACTCCACCAGCAGCACTTTTCCATTTGCTTTTGCCCCAGATGTCTGCAAGACTTCCTGCCTCATCTGCTTCAGTCTTTGCCCAAATATCACCTCCACAATGAGCTTTCCCTGACACTTTATTTAAAATTGTAGTGCCCCTCGCCAGCACGCCCTGACCCCCTCCTCCACCAGCTTGCTTTATATTTCCCCAAAGCTCATTTAATATTCTATTTTATTTATTTATTACTGTATAGGACAGTGATGGCAAACCTTTTGAGCTCGCGTGTCAGCATTTTGAAAAACCCTAACTTAACTCTGGTGCCGTGTCACATATAGAAATTTTTTGATATTTGCAACTATAGTAAAACAAAGACTTATATTTTTGATATTTATTTTATATATTTAAATGCCATTTAACAAAGAAAAATCAACCAAAAAAATGAGTTCGCGTGTCACCTCTGACACGCATGTCATAGGTTCGCCATCACTGGTATAGGAGGTAAAATTTCTCCTCTACCTTCTTAGGGTTTCTTCCTGAAACTGTCTTAACAAATTAAGAGGAGAAAAGTGTACACAATTTATTTCATTAAAAATTTACATGTCATGGACGTCCTCAGAGGAAAATGAAGAATCAAAGAAATGTCTAGGCCTAAGTCTTATACACTAGGTTGAACAAAGAATGACAATTGTGGAAGAGTAACCAAAATGCATGGGGGCTGAAGGAACATGGAGTTATTTTAACAGGGCCTATTTGTACAAATTTCTCTCTGTCTCAACCCCTCATCTCTGGTGATAAGAATGTTGTCTTTCTTCTGGTACAGGAGGGCATCTTTCACGTGGGAGTTGCATTTCCTGTTTTCAGAAGGAAGTGGGGGGGGGGTCAGAATGCTCTTCTTGTACCTGTTGTTTTCAAGTGACTTTAGTGCAAAATAATCAACATGCCAAAGCAGCAGAATTTGGGTGATGTGTTCTGAACCCCTGCACTGCTTTCTGTTAACTGCTGTTTCATCAAGACCTAGAATTTTATAGTAGGTGTTCTGTAAATATTTATGGTGGGAATGAAAGAAGGAGAGGAAGGGTGGAAATAGCAGTGGGGAAAGAGGATGCGTATGTGCATTCAAAGAAATTTCCCATTGGTTAATTAAAGTCTGAAATCCCTGAAGAACTATAGTAAATTTCAGTCTGTCTGTTTAAGAAAACATGAATTTACAAGCAGGGTTATTTTTTCCTCTCCCAAAGGGAAAAGAGCCAGTGTGTTCTATTAATTAGCAGATTTGGATTAGCTGTGTACTTTCTTTTTTAGGGCATTAGCTAAATTCTGTTTCCACTGAAATTCTGGGAAATGTTTTAATTTCGTATGGATTGCTCCAAATCCTTTGAGATAGAGTCTCTGCAACCCTGTGTTTAATAATGCCTAGAGATTTCATTCTTCTCTAGCTCCCCCTCAACAATTACAAATTCAATTTTTGATGATCTCCTTCCTCTAATTTTTATGAGTGGACTCTAATAGTTATTGTCAAAAATTAGTGATAACCTGCATCAAGATAGATTTTTCTGCCACAGTAACAACAAACAAAAATGTAGTAGATATATTTCAAGGTTGATTGGGATGAAAAACAGACCCAAGTTTTACTGTCATCCATTGAGTGACTATTGAATGACTAGCACCCATATGACTAGGGGTTGGCCAAAATATAGGAGCTAGGTTTTAAGCAGAGTAAAGTTGTAGATGGTGGCACATGATTAAACTATGTGGATTGTGGGCTAAGGTGCCCAGTGTGGGCATTGTAGGGTAATTAAGTAGAGAAACTAGGTTAGGAGAGAGAAGAAAAAAAGAGAGTTACAAAGGGAAGCAAAGAGGAGGGAGAGGAAGAAAAGAGAGAGAGAGAGAGAGAGAGAGAGAGAGAGAGAGAGAGAAAGAAGTAGAATGATAGAATGGAGATAACGACTATAATAGAAGTAAAATATCCCAGGGTCAAATCTGGAGAATGTTGGGTTCAAGTCCATGCTGGCTTCTTCCTAGCTGTGCAGCCTTGGCCAAGACACTTCTCTCTGATCTTCAGTTCTTTCAATAATTCATAGTGCCATTTAGAAGGCAAACAATGTGACCAACTATTATAGCATGGCATAATGAGCCAGGGTAATAGTGTAGAAAGGAGGGGGAGCTGGTCCCATTTGAACAACTGAACTGTATGTGAATGGGTTCAACCCTTGGCTTGAGGTACTTATTAATTTCTTCCAGTATGTTTTTCATTTCAGATATTATACTCTTCATTTATGACTTGTCCTTTATTATGCATTCCATGTCATTTTTCATGCTGTTGAGCATCCTTATAACCATTACTTTGAACTCCATATCTGATAAATTGGTTGCCTTCATTTCATTTAGCTCTTTCTTTGGAAATTTCTCTCTCTCTTATTCTCTCTCTCTCTCTCTCTCTCTCTCACTTTTGTTCTGTTTTCATTTGGGGCCTGTTTCTTTGTCTCCTCATTTTGGCTGCCTCTTTGTGTTTCTTTGTATGTATTAGGTAGACCTGATATGACTTCAGTGGGGTCCAGTGGTGCAGTCTCCTTGATTACCTGAACTGGTTGGTCCAGGAATGTCCCTTGTGTGGGTTATGTAAGCCCTCTTGTTGTAATTGAGTCTTGATTGCTATTGGCATTCATGCATGGGATCAACCCTCAGCCTGGCTGACTGTGAGGCTCAAACTCCAACCATGGTGTGCCACCTGCTGTGTAGGTGCTGACCACATGAAGCAGAATTTGCCTCAGCAGGATTTGGTGCCCACCTAGATATTCCTTTGGATATGCTGCTTGTGCAGCTTATTAGATACTGCTCTGAGGTTGTCATTTCTGGGACACTCCTCCCCACAGGATCTACATTCAAATATCTACTTTTTCAATTTCTTGCTATGTGACTTTAGGCTCATGATGTCACCAAGGCTCTCTGAGCTTCCTGCTTCCTTGGCTGTAAAAGGGCACTGCAAAGATTAGCAATGGTTAGTGGAGCTGGCACTGAGCAATAATTTATGCTTTTTCTTGGCTGTGAAACATTCTGTTGGATAGACTATTATCCATTCTACTATTGATGGACATTTGAATTATTTCCAAGTTTGGACTATATGAATAAAGCTGGTATGAGCATGCTTGTGGATGTCTTTTGGTAGACATAGCATTCATTTTTCTTGAGTGTATATCCAAGAACAGAATTGCTAGGTTAAAGGATATAAAAATATTTAGCTTTAATGGTACAGTTTTCACTTCCATCAGCTGTGTATGACAGTTTCAGCTGCTATATAGTCTTATCAGTACTGGATTTTGTCAGTCCTTCTAATTACCTACTTGTCTTGATTTTCAAATATGCTTCTACAAAGAGATACAGTTATGTCTAGTGGACTGCAAAACTCCCAGCCATCGGAAAAGTTCCATAGCCCAAGAGCTAAAGGGTGAACTTAAACGCTGACCCGAAGGGCAACAGGAACTCAGAAATGGGGAGAGATCAGCATGGACATGGAGAGACATGAACCTTCAGAGAGGCTAAAATGTGTGGGGCTTTGACCTGTCCGTGGGATCTGAATAAAGGATGAGAAATAAGAAGGCATCCTGTCAGAGTGCACAGCTTGAGCAAAGACAAAAATGTAGGAAAGAGCTTGGAGTAAAAATCAGGTAGAAAGCTGACCTCACTTGAACAAAGACTACCTCCTGAGAGGAGCAGGGCAAGTAGTTGGGCTGGTAAGGAGGGACCAGGCTTAGGCAGGGGCTTTAAAGTAAAAAAGTGGCTTGGGATTTGGGTGACTGGAGCAGGGGAGGTTGGTGGAGTGTTACTGAGTATGTATAACCTTGAGTGGAAGTGAAATACATTAGATTTGAATCAGATGGTCTCTTATTCAGTCTCAGTTTCCTACTATACCTCAGAGTAAGGAGAATCTCACCATGATGAGTGTGATGATCATTTTTCTTTCAATAGGGCCCCTGACTGCAAGCCAACTACTTCATTTGCTGCTCAATGGAAGGGATAGATCTGTTCCTATACCAGAGAGAAAACCAGATGTGCTGGACTGAGAAATGGTATATCTGCACAGTGTACTTTAGAGGCAGTATAAGGATTCTCAAGGGGCTAATTTTGATTTTATGTGATTTATACCTTATGAGCTGACTTCACTAAATTAGGAGGCTTGTGGCAGGTGCATCTGTATAAAGTGATAAACACAGGCTACCGGCCCTTAGAGGGGAAAGGAATTGCTCCATTTCCCCTTCTCTCCATTCCCCATGGCTGGGCCCATGTATCTCCTCATCTGCAGACTCAGCACTGCACTGACCAGTTGATTCATTTGTTCATTCCTTCAGTTATTCATTCAGTAAACCTTCACTGGTTGCTCAGTGAGGGCCAAGTGATGGAATCGAAGACAAAAGCACAGGATTCTGTCTTCAAAGAGCTCATGGGCAGACAGGGAACACTAGTATGGAACAACTGAATGCAAATAAGGTAGCAAAGAGCTACAATAAAGGCAATGCAGAGGACAGTAGAGGACACCAATCTACCTTTGGAAAGTCAAAAAAATGTTTAAAACCGAGTCTTGAAGGATTACTTGGCATTCACATTGCTGACAAGATTGGAGGAGGGCCTTCCAAAGGAAAGAAAGCAAGTCACAGCCTGGCAGGAAGACTACAAATTATGTAGCTAGAGCTTAGAGTTTGTGGTAGAAGTAGCTGGAGATGAGCCTGAGAAGGAGCCAGAGCCAGATCACCAAGAGCTGCAAACACCAAGCTGATGAATAATGACTTTACCTTGTGGACAGTGGGGAGCCATTGTAGGGTTTAAGTCAGAACTGTATACTCCAGCAATTAGAAAAATCACACTGGCCCCAGCATCAAGGATCAAGCAGAGGGAGTGAACATCGAGACAGGAAAATCAGTATAAAGGTTATTGCATCAGACTTGGTTTTTAAATAAAGACACAAGCTTTAAAAAGGCCCGTGACAGAGATGGTGGAGAACGGGAAATGGGTATTTAGGAGGTAAAATCTATAAGACAGGAGATTGGAAGAGGAAGGGCGAGGTAAGGAGAAAGGATTTGGATGAGTCTCATATTCTGTCTGGGTGAATGATGGTACTGAGAGGAAATGCTGGGGGAAAAAAAGGAAGATTTGGGCAGGAGATTGGAGGGGTAGAGAAAATGAGATTAATTTTGGTCATTTTGAGCTTGAAGTGCCTGTGAGATATAAATAGCCTATACCACTTAATGTATAGTCTGACACAGAGAGAATTCTGAACCAGAGAGGTAGATTTAGGATTATCAGTACTGTGAAAAATAACATAAATAGAGCCACTTCAAAATAGAGTTGTAGCTGCCATCCCAGAGGAACTGCCTTGCATGTATTACTCTTCAAACCTTTGAAATGTTTAAACTGAGCAAAATAACCTTTGGACTGGACAAAACCAACATTGTAGTCCAAACAACTGTTTGCAAACCTAACAGAAAAGCAGATGTTTTGAGTAGTGGACTAAAAATTAAAGACATTCTTTAGAATTAGTATCACCATATATAGCCAAAGAATAATTTAGCTTTATTTGCACCTATAGAAATTCCTTCCTCAACTTATAACACCGATAGAAATTCCTTCCTTCTATTCATGTAATTATTCCCCTTCCATTTCTCATAAAAACCCCTTGCCTTCACCCCCTATTCAGAACATTATTTGGGTTTTTGCCTGAATCAGTGTTTCTTGAATAGCTGTTCTTTTGGATCTCAAATAAATGCTTGTTGACTCTCATTTCAGCCCTTTAGGTTAATAGTACACAGGTGATCGATAAAGCCTAGAATCATCTTAGAAACATACAATCTGCCAAAACTCAATCAGGAAGAAACAGAAAACTTGAATAGGCCAATAACAACGGATGAAATTGAAGCAGTAATAAAAAATAAATAAAAAATAAAAAAGAACACCCAGCAAACAAAAATCCTGGACCAGATAGCTTCAAAGGTTTTACCAAACATTCAAAGAAGAATTAACACCAATCCTCCTCAAACTGTTCCAAAAAAATTCAAGAGGAAGGTACACTTCCAAGCTCTTTTTATGAGGCCAGCATTATCCTAATTCCAAAACCAGATAATCACACTACAATGAAAGAAAATTATAATCCAATATCTCTGATGAACATAAATGCTAAAATCCTCTACAAAATATTAGCCAATAGGATCCAGCAATACATTAAAAAGATCATACACCATGATGAAGGAGGATTTATTCTGGGGATGCAAGGATGATTCAATAGTCAAAAATCAATAAACATAATACACCACATAAACAAAATGAAGGATAAAAATCATATGATCAGATCAATAGATGCAGGAAAAAACAGTTGATAAAAACTTTCAGAAAGTGGAAATAAAGGAATCATACCTCAATGTAATAAAGGCCATATATAACAAACCTACAGCCAACATCAAATTCAATGGGAAAAACTAAAAACATCTCCCTTAAGATCAGGAACAAGACAGTGCTTTCATCACTCTTATTCAACATAGTACTGGAAATTCTAGCCACAGTGATCAAATAAGGAAACATAAAAGACATCCAAATTGGAAAAGAGCTTGTGAAACTGTCATTATTCACAGATGACATAATATTGTATATAGAAAACACTAAAGACTCCACCAAAAAACTACTAGATTTAATATATAAATTTGGCAAAGTAGCAGGATACAAAATTAATACTCGGAAATCGATGGCATTTTTATACGCCAATAATGAACCCTCAGAAAAAGAAACTAAAAAAATCCCATTTACCATTGCAACAACAACAACAAAAATAAGATACTTATGAATAAACTTAACCAAAGAGGTAAAAGACTTGTACTCTGAAAATGATAGGACATTGGAAAAGGGAATAGAGGAAGACAAAAAAGTGGAAACATATACCATTTTCATGGATTTGAAGAATTAACATCATTAAAATTTCCATACTACCCAAAGCAATCTGCAGATTCAACACAATCCCTTTTAAAATACCAATGGCCTATTTCACAAATCTATGTCAAATATTCCAAAAATTTATAGGTAACAACAACAAAAAAGACCCCAAATAGCTGCAGCAATATTGAGAAAAAAGAACAAAGTTGAAGGGATTATAATACCAGATATCAAACTATACTGCAAAGCCATTGTAATCAAAACAGCCTGGTACTGGCACAAGAACAGGCATATAAACCTCTGGAACAGAACAGAGATCCCATAAATCAACACACCCCAATATGGCCAATTAACATTTGACAAAGGTGGTAAGAGCCTACAATGAAGTAAAGATAGTCTCTTCAATAAATTTGGGAAAATTGGAGAGGTACATGCAAAAAAAATGAAACTAAACCACAAACTTACACCATACACAAGAATAAGCTCAAAATAGATAAAAGATTTAAATGTGAGTCACGAAACCATAAAAATCCTAGAAGAAAACAGACAGTAAAATCTCAGACATCTTCACTGATACATCACCTAGGGCAAGGAAAACAAAGGGGGAAAAAAAACACAAATGGGATTGCATCAAATGGAAAAGCTTCTGCTCAGCAAAAGAAACCATCAACATAATGAAGAGGGAACCTACTGTATGGGGAATATATTCACCAATGACACATCTGGTAAGAGTTTAATTTCCAAAATATACAAAGAACTCATACACTTCAACACCAGGAAGAAAAACTATCCAATTTAAAAATGGCAAAGGACCTGAATAGATCCTTCTCCAAAGAGGACATAAGGAAGGCCAGTAGACACATGAAAAAATTCTCAAAGTCACTCATCATTAGAGAGATGCAAATGAAAACAATCAGGTATCACCTCAAACTTGCCAGAATGGCTATCATCAATAAATCAACAAACAACAAGTGCTGGTGAGGATGTGGAGAAAAGGGAACCCTAGTACACTGCTGGTGAGAATGCAGACTGGTGCAGCCACTGTGGAAAATAGTGTGGAGGTTCCTCAAAAAATTCAAAATGGATTTACCATTTGACCCAGTGATCCCATTTCTGGAAATATATCCTAAGAATCCCAAAATACCAATCAGAAAGAATATATGCACCTGTATGTTCATAGCAGCATTATTTACAATAGTTAAGATCTGGAAACAGCCCAAATGCCCATTAGTAGATGAGTGGATAAAAAAAGCTTTGGTACATTTATACCATGGAATACTATGCAGCTATAAAAAAGAAGGATTTCTTAGCCTTGGAGACAGCATGGATGGACCTGAAGAGTATTATTCTAAGTGAAGTAAGCCAGTTAGAGAAAGACAAATATTACACGATCTCACTTACATGTGGAATCTAAAGAACAAAATAAACTAAGAAAATAAGGCTAGAGGTATGGATGCATGGAACAGAATAATAGTGTAGGGGGGAGAGAACAGGAAAAGATCAACCAAAGAGCATATATGCATAATCCATGACACAGAAAATAAATAGCATGGGGAAGACCTGAGGTGGGGTGGGTTTGAGTGGAGGGGGGGGCAAAAAGGGAGAAAATGGGAGACATCTGTAATACTGTCAACAATAAAAAAAGAAAATAAAAAAAAAGCCTAGAGCCCTAAGCAGGTTCGGCTTAGTGGGTAGAGCTTTGGCCTGCATAATGAAAGGTCCTAGGTTTGATTCAGGTCAAGGGCATGTACCTTGGTTGCAGGCACATCCCCAATAGGGGGTGTGAAGGAGGCAGCTGATTAATGTTTCTAACTCTCTATTCTTTTCCCTTCCTCTCTGTAAAAAATCAATAATATACATTTTTTAAAAGCCTAGAATAATTCAGAGGGACATGAAGGTGAGAGAGAAAAAAGGGACAAGGACCATGGTATGGAGAACACCAGCCCTTAAGGGTATGTGAACAAAAGTCACCCCCGTGAAGGAGATAGGGGAACAGTTAAAAAAGATGGGAACAAGGCCAGAAGAAATCATAAACTCTGTGAGGGCAATTTCTTCTTGTTCATGATGTATTCATACCCATGAAAATGTCCAGCTCGTAGTTGTTGCATGAACGAATAAACAAATGGAGTGGTGTCATAAAGATAAGGAGGTATTTCTAGGAGAGTACACACTCAGATGCTGCAAAGAGGTCAGTGATGCGAGGTGAGTTACCAGACTGATCTGCACATGAAACAGAGAGCACTAGGGCATCCTCAGCCACCCAACCTTAGGGCTCAGCCTACGTCGCTCTCCTCCCCACATAGATAGGTTTGCCTAGTGCTGACCATAGGATACTCCTTCTTTCAGAGCTCTCATCCTTAAGCCCTCCCCCTTTTTCACCCTAATATCTTGGGGCTGGACCACTGTCCTTAATTCCATTCCCAAGCTCCTATTTGGTACATTGCTGTATTCGTTATCTATTGCCATATGACAAATTACTGTAAAGCTTAATGCATTAAAACAGCACATTTATTATCCAACAGTTTCTAGAGTTAGGAATCCAGATGTGGCTGACCTGGGATTTCTGCCTCAGGATCCCTCCAAAGGCTGCAATCAAGTTTCAACTGAGGCAGGACCCATTTCCAGCTCACTCAGTGGTTGTTGGCAGTTCCTCACGGGCTGTTGGATTGAGGGCCTCAGTTCTCTACTGGCTGTTGGCCACAGGCTTCCCTCAGTTCCTTGACATCTGGGCCAGTCCAAAGAGGCAGTTTTCATCATCAAAGCCAGAAAGAGAGAGTCTGCTAGTGAGAACAAAGTCACAGCCTTTTGGAACCTACCACAAAAGTGCCATTTCGTCATGGTTGCCATAGTTTATGAATTACAGGCAAGTGACCAGGTCCAGCCCACACACGGGTTGTGGATCACACCAAGTGTGAATACTCAGTGGTGGGAATCATTGGGGTTCATTTTAGAAATCTGCCTATCACAACTGCCTGGAACCTCCATTCTCTCCCAAAATTTAAGATCTGTTTTGCTGAGAAGTTCTTCTCTGACAGCTGTCTTCACCATCTTGATTGAACCAAGGCAGAAAAATCTCATGGCCTTAAATTTCCTTGTCCTAATAATGGCTAATGCTTATACAGTGCTAACTACATGCCAGGCTTTACATGAGCTTTATATGAGCTTTACAAATATTCATGAAATCCTCACAGCAGCTCTTGGAAGTGGATACTCTTGTGAACTAATTTTACAGACAAAGCAACTGAGTTACAGAGAAGTAAGTATCTTGCCAAAGGCTGCACAGTCATTAAGTGATAGAAATGGGATTTGAGATCCAAGAGTTTGGTTCCAGAATTCCTGCGGTTAACCATTATCCTTTTATAAAACCCGAATATAAGCTGGAATACAATGCTGTCCAGTGTTGGCATGATATGACATTAAAACAAAACATTCAAAACATAACACATTGAGCAACAAAACAATATTTCTAGCATTTTATTACATTAAAAGAGATTCAATCTACACCTTACAGCAATGTATTTTGGATCTCAGAGCCTTTTATTTGACAAGTCACCACTTCAAATGTTCCCGGAAACCCAGTCCAGACTATTTTTCATTTTCTGTTCCCTTCTTCTCTCTTAGCTCCTCATTATATAGGTTGACTTAGTCATCTGGCTTCATTCTTTTGTATCTTATCTATTTGGTCCATGACCTGAATTTTACAGATCAAATGTTAATCTTGGAGTTAACCCAGTCATCAAGAATGTTGCCCCTTTTCTTCCAAACTATTTGGACTATGACATGAATTTTACAGATCAAATGGTAATCTTGGAATTCACCCAGCCATCAAGACAGTTCTTCCAAACTGTCCAGTCTGATTTATCTCCCCCCACACACGATAGACCCAGTAGTCAGAATACACCTTAGGGGAAAAGGGGAGAGAGAGAAGCTGAGCAATAAAGCTGATGGGGGTATGGAGGAGAGAAAGGAGAGTAGAGTCTGGATTCCTAACTCTAGTAGGAACACATAAGCTAATAATCCTGGTCTTTGTCACATTCCAAGAGATGCATGACTGTTGTGCTACGTCCTTATTATCACAGATGAGGCCACCCTTGGAACTGAAGCCCTGGGGCGTGGCAGGGAAGCTTCCTTCTCTGATCTCACTCATCTCAATCTTTCTCTGAAGCAGTGAATTGGGGTAAAGCACATGGAGAACTAGGGAGAATGAGAGATGCTTCCAGTCTTCCAAGCCCTCCACCTGAGGGCCACCTTTTGCTTCCAAGACTAGCGTCTGAGTACTAGAAAGTAGTGAGAGCTGCTGATTCAAGAAAGATGAAGTAGTCACACTTCATTTTCTAGCCAAGTAAATCAAAGGAACTGACTCTCAAATCCTGTCATAGCTACCTCAGCAAAGTCTCTCCAATAAGTCCCTCATATCCATTTCTGCCCTGATCCACTTCCACTTCCCCTGTCATTCCCCTCTTCCTGTCTTTCTCCATTCATTTCTCACACCACTGCCAGTTTAATCTTCCCCAGTACCAGTCTGATCACACCACTTTCCTGCTCAAAATCTCAGTTGCTCTCCTTTCCCCGTAAATCCTCATCTAAACCTTCAAGACCCTCAAAACTCTCTTTCTAGACATATTCTTCTATTGTATGATCCATCTAAAATAGGTGACTCACTGACTGTCAAGCACTCTACACTTTTCCACTCCATGCCTCTTACTGCCATCACGTCCTTTGCCTCTAAAATCTTCCATTTCCCTCTGCTCCCCTGCCCACCATGGTACCAATTCAAAGACCATCTGAAAAGTTACCTCCCCTGAGACACACATTGAAATAGTTGAATCTGAGTGTGACTTCTCACTTTTTTCATTTTCTGTATCATTCATTCTATCTTCTCTAGGACATTTTTCTTTTCTTTTCTTTTCTTTTTTAAATATATTTTTATTGATTTCTTTTTTTATATTAAATCTTTATTGTTCAGATTATTACATTGGTTCCTCTTTTTTCCCACAACTCCCCTCCACGCAGTTCCCACCCCACCCTCCGCCCTCACTCCCCACCCAGTGTAGGACATTTTTCTTATACTACAGTATCCGTGTGCCGCCCATTTATTAGGAAGCACGTGCTTTGAGAGAAGAGGTTATTTTCTTGCTGAATTTCAAATACCCAACAGTGGCCAGCAAAGAGCCTTAAACATGTGCATGTTAAGCATTCAATAAGTAGTAGTTGAATTAAAATAAAATTTGCAGCCCTGGCTGGTTTGGCTCAGTTTGGCTTAGAGCGTCGGCCTGAAGACCAAAGGATTGTGGGTTCAATTACCAGTCAATGGCATGTACCTCAGTTGCTCATTCAATCTCGGGGTGTGTACAGAAGGCAGAAGATCAGTGTAAAAAATATCCTCGGTGAGGATTAAAAAAAGAAGTTTGCAGGGCTGATATCTCTCTAGTACTAATTTATTATCTTAATGTTTCATATTACATCTTTTGCTGGAATAGGCAAGACACATTCCTTTGAAGAAGGAGGGGATGAGGGAGAGTACAGCAGAGGCCCTTGACCTGGGCGGTCATGGTCCTGTACATTCCACAGCTTGAATCTCATTAAAGCCCAATAGCATTTAGTCTCTGGGTGTTACCTAGTAGGCAACACCTTGAAGCAGCCTGGCCTCATGCTTTTCAACCTTGTCACCTGCCACCATCAGAGGGAGTGTGGCACAAGGCATGTCAAACAGGAAAGACAGTTCACATCTATTCAAGCCTACAAATACCCCTTCAATACCTACTATGAGCTGGCACTCTGCTAAGTGCTGGGGTTGGAGGGATAAACAGAAAGATATGACAATGGACACCTCCAAAATATAATTCCAGGAAGAGTAGCTACCATGTACCAACAGCTTATTGTACTGGATTCAGTATCTGACATGCATTGTTTCACTTAATCCTCACAGCAATCCCTGTCATCACTCTCATTTTATAAATGGGAAAATGAAGGCTTAAAGAAGTAAAGCATTTTGCCCTGGATTATCAGGCAATTAAGCTAGAATTTAAACCTAGGGTTTATGACTTGAATCCATTCTTAGGAGCACTAACTTCCTCAACAAGCTTTTGTGCTGTTCAAAACAGAATCTTGCTCCCTTTACTTTTTGAGTCCAGCAAGGTGGCTTTGGGTAAAGGAATGTACAACATAAACAATTTTGCCTTCCTTTGCCTCTGGAGATTCCACGCGTCCATAGAGCAGCCTCTTCTGGATTTCTCTGACATTCCTTCAACTACGGCTCTCAGACTAAAGTAGCACATGGCCAGAGGCAGTATCTGCTCCCTCCCACATTCTGCCCTGATATTCCCCACTAATCAAAATCGCAGAGACAGAACGTAGAATGGTGAGTGTCTGGGGGAGGGGACGGAGGGAATGAGGAGTTTCTGTTTAATGGGTATAAAAGTTCAATTTGGGGAGATTAAAAAGTTCTAGAGATGGATGGTGATGATGGCTGCACAATATTGGAAAAATATTTAATGTCACTGAACTGTACACTTAATTATGGTTAAAATGGTACATTTTATATTTATATTATGTATATTTTAGCACATTTTTATTAAAGTTCAAGTTCTCATTTAATAAAAGAGGAACCTGAGTTTCAAGGTGAAGTGGCTTGTCCAAGGTCTCTCAACAAAGTGAGTAGCATCGTTAGGAACTGTGAACCCAGGCTCTTGGCCATCAAGCCATGGCTGTCTCTGTTCTCACATACTCCCTGCTCCCTGGGTCAAGGGGTCAAGGGTCCAGGGGAGGCCCCAGGGAGACTCCAGAGATCATCACCCCCTAGAGTCAGGAAGTGTTTCCACAGCAGCCCTTCCCCCTTGCCTGAGGCCTTGCTATCTTCAGTCCACTTTCCTCTTCTTTTTCTCCCTGAACCAAACGCTCTTCATGATCAAAGCAGGCAAGTACTCATGGCCCTGGAAAATCAACTGCAGATGGACTGAGCTCCAGTGGAAAATGTGGAGTTTTTCTGTTTTTCCAACTGTCTTGGCTCTTAACTGTTGGGAGGTCATTCCAAGTGGAATTTCCAGCCCTAGCCTGGCTCCTAATGCAAGAGATTTATTTTTTCACGTGCACCTCTCCTGCACTTGTCTCCCCGGATGCTGCTGGTTGCCGCGCTCCCAGGCTCTGCCTGTGGGCTTGAACAGTGCCTCCATTATTGGAGAAGCATGTCCTGGCAAGCTCCGAGGGCACGTCCTGTCCAGCGGAGGGAGAACACACCCTTGGGAAACAGGTTGTTTTACCTGCTGCAAAAACATCTGCTGCCTTAGCACAGTCAGTGTACCGGGGGAAAGGCCTCAGAGAGATCCAAGTCGAGCTTTAATTTGGTCTTCAGATCCTGATGGACCAAAGGCTTAGCCTAGGGTATGAAGGCAAAGAAAGGTGTTGGGAGTTTGAAACCACTCTGAGAGCTAAGATGAACCTTCCACAAATAGATCAGATAATGCTCTGAAGGGAAAGAGGTTTTTTTCAATCTTTAGTCAACAAATCTGTACTGAGCACCTACCATGGACTGGACACTATGTTAGGAGCTGGGGATATGCTGGTGAAATGAGAGAAATAAGTTCTCTGCCCTCCTGGAGCTTATAGTCTAGTGAAGGAATCAGATAATAAGTAAGAAAACAACCAAATAAACAAGAACATTACGGACTGTGAGGTACTAGGGAGGAAACAGTGAAATGATAGCAGGTAAGCGTGACAGGAGAAAGCAGTTATGCTGCTTCTTTAGATAAGGTGGTTAGAGAAGGCCACACTGAGAAAGTAAATCTAAACTGAGACCTGAGCCCTAGTCAGTCTGGCTCAGTGGATAGAGTGTCGGCCCTCAGGCTGCAGGGTCCCAGGTTCGATACTGGTCACAGGGCTTGTACCTCGGTTGCAGGCTTGATCCCGGGCCCCTGTCAGAGCACCTGTGGGAGGCAACCAACCGATATGTCTCTCTCACATTGATGTTTCTCTCTTTCTCTCTCTCTCTCTCTCTCTCTCTCTCTCTCTCCCTCCTTTCCACTTTCTCTAAAAGTCAATGGAAAAATGTCCTTGGGTAAGGATTAATAAACCGAGACCTGAAAAATAAGTCAAATATATTAAAATCAAGGGGAACAACATATGCAAAGGCTACAAGACAGAGAGAGGGTGGCACGTGTGCAAACCAGAAAAGCCACCAGTGTGGCTGGAGAATGGAGAGTGAAGGAGAGAATAGAGGCCAGGATGTAAGGGTCCTGGTTGGCTACAACAGGGAGTCTGGCTTTTATTCTAAGGGCAGCAAGGAAGCCTTTGAAGGTTTACACGTAGATGGAACTGGTTCTGAACAGACCTCATCGCCTTGGCTGAGGTCTCTCTACCCTGACCATTTCTCTCCAAATTACTAGGCCCCAGTTTTAAATATGCCCTTCTCTGCCCTCATGCTAAAGGATAGCAATTAAGCTGTCAGAAATTCAGTGGCCCACGAGATTCCTGAATGAACTGGGCCATGTTAAATCAACGTTCATACGTTTCCATGTCTCTGTCTGCTTTTAAAGTGTTGGAATTCAGCATTAAAAAGCCTCCTCCTGTCTGAGGCCTGACAGAGCAGAAGAGAAGCTCTCAAGAGCATATCACTACCTCACTCACTGCATCTGGAATTAAGATCAGGCCAGCTGATCTTTACATTAAAGTGTAGATCGCCTTTCCTGCCCCCTCTCACTTAACAACCAACGTTAAGCAGCAGTCATTGAACTGATGAATGACACCTTCGCCACAAACCTATCTAGGCATGATTTCATTCTTTACCAAAGCTGCAATTAACCCTAATTGAGGCTCACCCATCTGTTCCCCGCTGCCCCCCACCCACCCACCTACAGAGGAAAACCCAACTACTCCTCACCTGTAACCTAGAAAAACAGAACTTGTTTTATAGGAACACATGGACACACATCCCTTTTGCAGAAAGATCGTTTATGTTCTGTTCTTTATAACATAGGACTGTGCCATGGGCACGGACAACAAACAGGTTGACGTCTGGAAGAGATGCAGGGAAAGTACCTGCCCCCCTGAAAGATTGTCTTTCCTAGGTCACTTAAGTGATTCCTGGCTCCTGCTTTCCTTCTTTCTTTTCTTTCATTTGTTCCACAAATATTTCTTGAGCAGTTAATACATATGTTATGCAACAATGTTTTTTGATGTATATGAATCTTCCCTGGTGTGGTATAGTGAAAAGAGCATGCATTCTAAAGTCAGAAGTCTGCAGTTTTGATTCTAGAAGGTTTTGCTTGCCTGGAGCAAATAATTATACTTCCCCAAACTTTGGTATCTCTTTGGCAACTAAAGGCTCCTCTGAGGATTAAATATAGTCATGAGTATGAAAGTTCTGTGAATTATAAAGTTCTTCGAATGATAGTTGGTTTTTGAGGGTATGTGTTTGTTTTAAGATGGATATCTTTTTGGTCACTCACAACCTCTAGCCAAGAGAAGCTAACAGAGGTTAAGCTTTACTTGTACATGTCCCGTCCAAGGTCCACTGAGTAGCCTTAACAATGTATTCTGATAGTCATATGTTTTTATAAAGCTTGGAAAATAAAGAGATTTTAATAGCAAGAGGTTAAGATCAATGCAAAATATGGTTACCCCACCCTGCTGTAAACATGAGTCCAGTATCCTTGCTCCAATCATTGCTCCACCCTTCACTAAGAGCTCTGAGCCCAAGAATGCACATTTCAGATCCCAGGGCCTGACACCCAGGACAAGAAGCAGAGCATCTCAAAGTCTGCCAATGAAAAGATTCTCATTAATGGGTTCCTGGAAGTTAGGGTTAGAATAAGATGCCAAGAGAGGATAAGGAAGAAAGGAAACTGCAGAAGTTACTAAGGCAAATGCCTCTCAGATAAAAGCTGTACAGCTCACATTGCACCCCACACTAGCATTTCAAGCAACAATAACTAATCATAGGGAAATATCTGTGGTGGAGAATGCTAGTTGTCTTTGAAAGTCCTTCTCCCCTCCTTACATAGAGTATAGATTTTAAGCCAAGTTATGGACACTCATCGAGAGATTCCACTTCCCAGTCTCCTTTGCAGCTGTTTGTGGCCACGAGACTAAGTTCACCAATGGGCCATGAGCAGGAGAGACTTGTGCCTGGCATTTATTTATTTATTTATTTATTTATTTATTTATTTATACAGTGTAAAATTTTTAGACTTAGAATTAGGCAGCTGAACTCAGTTTAGATGATCCCAATTTTGTTGGCAACATCCAAAGCATCATAGTCAGGAGCCAGGGGAACATATGCCTTCTTCTCTCCATCAGGCCTGATCAGGGTGTTGATCTTGACCACATCAGTGTCATAGAGCTTCTTCAGAGCTGGTTTGATCTGGTGCTTGTTGGCCTTGGCATCCACAATGAACACAGGTGTCTTGCTGTGTTCTATCTTCTTTATGGCTGACTCGGTAGTCAGGCGGAATTTCATGATGGCATAGTGGTCAAGCTTGTTTCTTCTGGGTGTGCTCTTCCGGGATATTCAGGCTGCCTTCGGAGCCTCAGTGTCTTTGGCCATTGGAAGGTGGGTGATGTGCAGATCTTCCTTTTTGTGTGGGTGTGGACGCCTTTCAGCACCGCTTTCTTTGCTTTCAAAAGCCTTTGCTTTGGCTTTGGCTTTGGGAGGGGCAGAGGCTTCCTTCTTAGCTTTCGGTGCCATCTTTGTAAAAAGCATGCCTGGCTTGTTTTTAAAAAAGAAATTGCTTCTCTAGACTTTTTCCTCCCCCCGACCCCTGCCAGCTGGAAAATGACAGGTCTTACCTTGAAACACCCAGATGAAAACAATGCACAGAGGCCAGACTTTTCCTTTTTTAGCACACTTAGTGTCTCAGGGATTTTATCACGGTGTTCCTAGACCAAAAGAAATAACGAATAGTTCTATTTATTAAGTAGTTTTGTACAAACAACCTAATAAGTATTGATGTCCCAACAACTTGGTGTCAAGACCATGAAGGGTCGGAGATTTTATCTTATGTGTAAGCTAATGAATTAGCCTGCCACAGTTTCATGGGTGTTGACAAAAGACATGAGACTCCTGGGTCAGAGATGAAGGAATGTATTACTCATGGCAGTAGCAATACTTGGAGAGTGTCAGCATTTGCTCTGGTTTCCTGAGCCCCAATTCCCATGGGTCTAGTGAAGAGGCTGCAGGACACCTGCACATGCAGCGGGTTGTGTTACAGGATAGGTAACCTGAATCTCAGGTTACCAAGCTTTGGCAACCTGAACCTTTTATAATGGGCAGTAAACTTGCCTGGTCTTTGCCCTAGAGAGAGACATTACTTCTATTATGCTAGGTAGTAAGCAGACCTGCTCATTGTTCCAGAGAGAGTCACTATCTCTGTCTTCCAAGACTATTAGCTATCCAAACATCCTTGAAAAGATAGTCCGGATCAAAGGCAGTCAGTGCCTCTGCTTACAACATATGCAAAACCATGGGAGAGCTCTACAGAGAATTGTCTTCCAATATTTAGTAGCCATCTGCAAAAATTATTATGCATAAATTGAAAGAAAACATGCTTTATTTTACTTTTAAATAACTGTAATCACTTGGTAATGGATGTGCATATCTGGTAGGCACTGCACAACACTCCAACCTTGGAATCAGATTGGATACCACCCACTCATTCTCTGTTTCACATTCATTTTCTCATAGTACTTATCTTTTAACACAGCAACCACTAAAAAGATTAGCTTCACAAAGTTATGATGTCATCAAAAAGGAAGTAAGGCTAGCTAATGTTGAAACTGTGAGCTACCTCAAGCTACTAGTTTATGTGGTGTCTGTATGTTGAGAATCACTGTGCTTTCCTCAGACATTTGACATACCCTGTGTGGGCCTCTTGTGTTCACTGAGGCTCCCTTGGACAACTTGGTGCATGGTTTGGGAACTGCAGCCCTAAGTAATTATGGAAGAAGCACTTGATTCTGAATGGCCTTGAATAGTAGCATTATCTAGATAGCCTAGACCCATGGTCGGCAAACTGCGGCTGGCGAACCACATGCGGGCTTTGGCCCCTTGAGTGTGGCTCTTCCTAAGCCTTAGGGTTACCCTAATTAAATTAATAACAATGTACCTACCTATATAGTTTAAGTTTAAAAAATGTGGCTCTCAAAAGAAATTTCAATCGTCGTACTGTTGATATTTGGCTCTGTTGACTAATGAGTTTGCCGACCACTGGCCTAGACTAAGTGGATTGTTACATCAGAAAAAAATTAACTTCTATCCTCTTAGGTCAAATTGGGGGGATGGGGGTAGGGTTTGCTGCAGTACCAATGGACTTTATCCTAACTAGTACCATCTCCTATGTAATCTTGACGATGTCTCACAATGTAGTATTTGAGAGCATATGTTCTTATATTGTGGGGAAAAAATTATATCCTAGGTGGGGTTTTTTTTGTCTTTCTAACCTTACTCAGTCATGGCCTTAATCAACATTTATTTGGTCCTTACTATGCCCTGGCACTTTTCAAAATTCAAGCCCACTTTTCTGTTCCTTAGTCTCCTTAGCTGCAGGCTCAGCTCTTGACCCTTGAGCCAAACCTAAGCCAACCCCTTCCCCATTTAGCAAGAAGGTCTGGAAGTTGCATTGATGCTTTACTCCCCGGGGTAGCTGGTGTGCCCAGTAGCTGGCATGCTCTTGTTGCTGGCTGGGCCTGGGCCTGTACTCCAAGAGGAGAACTTGGGTGAGCTGAACTGGACCACATGGATCAGTTCTTTTTTGCCAATCTGGTTAGGACTAAGAAACTTCAGACCAATTTGACACATCCAGTAAGACACACTGTAGCCAGAAAAACAAAACAAAACAAAAAAAGCATGCAAGCAGCAAGATGGAGAGATAGAGAGTACTTGCTTTCACTGCCTACTGCTGAGCTGTCTTGGATTGCTGTTGGGGTGGTGAGCCCTGTGTGTGTCTGAAAAAATGGAACAGGCTCTGATCTATCAGTGATTGAAGGGAGAAAAGAGAAGAGGGCTGGCTGGGCTGGTCTTGGGTAGTGTTGAGAAATGTGGGTCCTGTGACCACTTCCTATTTCTGCAACGAGCGAGAGAGAGAGAGAGAGAGAGAGAGAGAGAGAGAGAGAGAGAGAAATGTGCACCTTGGCACTTTCCACTTCTGCAGCATGGAGAAAAAAGAGAATCCTGAAAGAGCGCCAATCTTTCCACACCCAACATGAGTGACATTTTAATGCACATTGATCGCTAGTAAACTTGGCCCAATGAATGTCCTAGAATTAAGACAATCCATGCCAACTTTTCTTCTTGAGGGAAGAGGAAAAAGATGAATGTAGGACAGCTTTGCCTCTCCTACAGCCTACGCTGTGTAATACTCATGGTTTTATAGCAGGAAGAATTTGTTTACTTAAGGATCTGAGAGAGGTTAAAATAAAACATGAGTTTTGTAAATAAACTAGAAAATCTATCTTAATCTGAAACCATATTTCTGATTTCAAAATCAACTGTCATATGTTATTATTTTTAACTTGTAGACTTGCTTAAACTGTTATTTTATTGAAAAATAATGTGATTATTTTATTGAAAGAGAAATATACACATGGTAAAAAGGATCAAACAGCACAATTCTTAGCTAGTATGATGGGTGAAAAATGCTTGTTTTAACTTGTACTTCTTTTTTATTTTTTATTCTCACCCAAGGATAAGTTTATTGTTTTTGTAGAGAGAGGAAGGGGGGGGGGAGAGAGAGAGAGAGAGAGAGAGAGAGAAACGGTGATTGATTGCATCCCATATTCACCCCAACTGACAACCTAGGCACCTGCCCTAATTGGAATCGAACCCTCAACCTTTTAGTGTGTGGGACGACGCTCCAACCAACTGAGCCACCCAGCCAGGTCTTTATTTTTTTTAAATATATTTTATTGTTTTTTTACAGAGAGGAAGGGAGAGGGATAGAAAGTTAGAAACATCAATGGGAGAGAAACATCGATCAGCTGCCTCCTGCAGGGGATGTGCCTGCAGCCAAGGTACATGCCCTTGACCGGAATCGAACCTGGGACCTTTCAGTCTGCAGGCCGACGCTCTATCCACTGAGCCAAACCAGTTAGGGCAGGTCTTTATTTTTTTATACTTCTCTAATGATGAATGAAGTTGAGCAGCACCTCTTCCATAATTTAAAAGCTTTTTCTGTGAACTTCCTATCACATTCTGCATCCATTTTTTTCTCATTTTGCTAATATTTTTCTTCCTTATTGTTTTGTAAGAGTTCTTTTATATGAAGGTGATTAGCATTTTGTCTATCATAACTGTTTTAAGTATTTTTGTGAGGTCTTTTACTTTGTTAAAGGTATTTTCCAATGTAGAAATTTTAAATCATTTAATATTCTTTTTTCATGAGCCCAAGTTCACATATCACCTCAAAATTAGCATTTAAAAGTAGTAAAAGCTTTTAAATATTTCTTTCTAAAATTTTTATTTCTTGATTTGAGGGAGAGAAACATCAGTTTGTTTTTCCACTGATTTATGCATTCATTGGTTGCTTCTTTTTTTAAATTTAATTTTATTGTTTAAAGTTATTGGTTGCTTCTTGTACATTCCTTGACCGGAGATTGAACTGGCAACCTTTGAATTTTGGAATGATGCTCTAACCAACTGAGCTACTTAGCCAGGGCTTAAATATTGCTTTTGATTTAACTATTTATCTCTTGCTTTCCATCCAAATCATTTTGGATGGATTGTAGACTCATGTAGATTATTTGAACTCTATAAACTAGTTAAGAGACAGAAAATATAACAACTTTCCCACATGTGGAATGGGAGAATTGGAACTTAGCCTCTGAATAAATCTTGGAACACTAAGAGCTCCTCTGTCCACAAACTATGACCTAGAAAACTTCCCACTGGCCCGGGGATGATGATGTGGCAGCTTGCCTTCAGTCTGAGACTTTGGGTATTAAAACTATTTATCACTTTGAAAAATCAAAGCCCAGGACTCAGGCTTTATACTGCCTGCTTGCTGTAGGAACCCTAAATATATAAGGTAATGAATTAATATAAAAACTGTTCAGATCATTGAAACACGTAGGGGTCTGATAAAATCAAACAAGAAACTGCCCAGTAGAGACACTTCACTACCCAGACACTTCACTACACTTTCCACTGACGATGAGTTTACAACCAAAAATTCACATCAAGTGATTTGATTTGTACCACTCTTCAGAAGAGTTGGCAGCCACAACAAACAGGAGACTCTCTATTTTAGAATTGGAAGTAGTCAAACAGTCTAAAGATGATGAGAGTTTAACTGTTGCTTTCGCATAGCATTTTACATAACCATGTTATGGGGCTGATGTCTCAACTAACTGGAGAGACTCACTGAGTTTATGTAAGTGGGGAAATAAATCAGAGCTACCCTTTCGAAGCAGGAGCACAGCAGCTGTGCATCTGACCAGCGAGGATAATGTAACTCCCGCAAGGTCCCCAGGTTCTCTCGTAGAGTCAGAAACATGGGTTTCAGCCATTTGCTGCATTGTACCTTTCTCCAAACAAATGTGAGGATTATGATTAGGGAGGAGTCATGATGAGGCAGGAATGGAGGATTTTTCTCTTTGTGTTCCTACATTCTATCAAAGGGATGGGGGAGGTGTATGTTCCAAATTCATTCTTTATTTGGTGAAATAAAAAAAAATCATTTTTCTGTGACCTGGAAAGAGAATCAAAAAGTATTAGAACTAATGGCTTATTTTTATGTGTGCAAGATGTAGTGGGTGAGAAGTGTGTGGTGAATTTTAATCAAACTGTTTACACATGATCTCAAGAAAACACATGGATCGTGAATGAATTTTAAGAATTACTTTGAGAAAAACCAAGATGGCGGCATAGGTAAACACCGGAGTTTGCTGCCTTGAACAATCACTTCAAAAATACAACTAAAGGACGGAACGGACATCATCCAGAACCACAGGAAGGCTGGCTGAGTGGAAATTCTACAACTGGAAGGAAAGAGAAAAGCATACCGAGACTCAGAGGAGGCGCAGTGCGGAAGTAAAATACTAAGGTACAGAGGCGCACACGGAGCAGGCAGCTGAGGGTGCGGTTGTCGTTTTCAATCGGGAGGGAGTCTCAGGCTCTGAGCTCCAGTTCCGGGCGAATCTCTGGGGACCCAGACTCATACGGGAGAAGCAGGACTGTCTGGCATCGGTCGGAACTTGAGGGCAGCTTTCTCTCCGAGGGGCTTGCAGTGATTGCCAAGACACTGAGAAGCTGGGCCTCTGAGAGCAGCCATAACTGCTAGCCCCGCCCTGTTGATCCCATGGGACCCGCCCCACCCAAACCCTGCAGGGAGGCCTTTGGGACAGCTTCAAGCATATCAACATCCGAATTATAGGGGTGCCAGAAGAAGAGAGAGAGCAAGATATTGAAAACCTATTTGAAGAAATAATGACAGAAAACTTCCCCCACCTGGTGAAAGAAATAGACTTACAAGTCCAGGAAGCACAGAGAACCCCAAACAAAAGGAATCCAAAGAGGACCACACCAAGACACATCATAATTAAAATGCCAAGAGCAAAAGACAAAGAGAGAATCTTAAAAGCAGCAAGAGAAAGACAGTCAGTTACCTACAAGGGAGTACCGATACGACTGTCAGCTGATTTCTCAACAGAAACTTTGCAGGCCAGAAGAGAGTGGCAAGAAATATTCAAAGTGATGAATGCCAAGAATCTACAACTAAGATTACTCTATCCAGCAAAGCTATCATTCAGAATTGAAGGTCAGATAAAGAGCTTCACTGATAAGAAAAAGCTAAAGGAGTTCATCACCACCAAACCAGTATTATATGAAATGCTGAAAGGTATCCTTTAGGAAGAGGAAGAAGAAGAAAAAGGTAAAGATACAAATTATGAACAACAAATACATATCTATCAACAAGTGAATCTGAAAATCAAGTGAATAATCTGATGAACAGAATGAACTGGCGATTATAATAGAATCAGGGGCATAGAAAGGGAGTGGACTGACTATTCTTGGGGGGGAAAGGTGTGTCGGGGGTGCGGGAAGAGACTGGACAAAAATCGTACACCTATGGATGAGGACAGTGCATGGGGAGTGAGGGAGGAGGGTGGGGTGGGAACTGGGTGGAGGGGAGTTATGGGGGGAAAAAAGAGGAACAAATGTAATAATCTGAACAATAAAGATTTAATTTAAAAAAGTTATTTCTAAAAAAAAAAAAGAATTACTTTGAGAGCAACTGACAACTTAATTCAGAAATGAACATTTTATTCCACAATAATTCTTTGTCCTTAAAGCATAAGCTCACTATTAAATTACTCAGTTGTTTCCCACACTGACATTAAAGGATTAGAATGTTATCAATGTTACCTAAGGTGATTATTCATGTTGCTGCTGAAATGTTTACGACCCAACTACAGGAGAAGACTTTCAACTTTTCTTCATTAACTGGAGGTAGCTTAAACAAATTTGTCTAGTTTTTCAATGACAGAAACTTGAAAAACCATTAGGCTTGGCAGGCAAAACAAATGGCCTTGGATTGGTCCAAGATAATGGTTAGGTTGTGGGATCAGAAGGACTAACTTGTTTTTCAGGTCCTGTACCACTGCATCCATCCCCTCTTGCCCAAGATCCTGGGGTCATTCACACTGCTTCTCTGCCCCATCCTGTTGAGCATTTGGAGGTTAACAGAATCTGTTTTCTCTGTAAAATAAATACATTCATTATTGTAAATTTGTACTTTTTAAAAATAAGACATATTTTTTAAAAATATATTTTATTGATTTTTTACAGAGAGGAAGGAGAGGGATAGAGAGTTAGAAACATCGATGAGAGAGAAACATCAATCAGCTGCCTCCTGCACGCCTCCTACTGGGGATGTGCCCGCAACCAAGGTACATGCCCTTGACTGGAATCGAACCTGGGACCCTTCAGTCCGCAGGCCGACGCTCTATCCACTGAGCCAAACCGGTTAGGGCAAGACATATTTTTAAAATAATTTTTTCATTGGAAAATACAGGGGCGGGCAAAAATTGGTTAATAACAATAAATAATACAATAAATAATAAATAATACAAGAATAAACTGTTTCATATACTCATAACTATAAACGTACTTTTGCCCAACCCTGTATTTTATTAGTGTGCTGAAAGTACTATGAACTTAATCTGTTGTTGTTTTTTTAGAAGCAAGTATTCGTTTTATAAATAGGTTGCTACTAAATGTTCATCTTAGGGAACAAGTAAAAAATAGTTATTAAATTAACCCAATGGGATACTAATACACAAAGAAAAGATAAGGACACTTAATTTACAAATATAAAAACCTCTCTGAGAGATATTATAAAACAAAACAAAGCAAGTCCCCAAATCTGTGTGTATAACAATGGAATATTAAGTATCAATGAGAATGAATGAATTACAACTACATCTGTTCATATGGAAGAGTCACACAGACATAATGTTGAGCAAAAGAAGCAGACACGGACATATTAAATCATTCCATCTATATGAAGTATACAGACTGTAAAAGTAACCCACCCTGTTCAGAGTCAGGGTTCCCCCACGCATAGAAAGTATAAAAACAGAAAAAGTATGTTGTCAGAAGAGTGGGGACCCTTGAGGGATGTAGTGACTAAAAGGGACCCTGAGGGCAGCCCTGGGGTTCAGGTAACGCTGTTTCTTGATTTGAGCATTGGTGGCAGAAATGTCTTCCGCGTATGAAAATTCACTGAAGGTTGCACTTTTTAATGTATGTTATATTTCAATTAAACTATTTTTTAGTGCACATAGGCTGCTACCGTTTGTGCACATCTCTGGAAGTATAAGAAGAAATAAATCACCTCTCTGTTTCCTGTCAACCAGCCAACTGTATAGTAGGGAGAGAGATGGGGTGGTTGGAGGACAGAAACAGGAGGAAATTTTCACATCATGCTCTTTTGTACTCTGTGACTCTTGAATCATTTGAATGCATCACCTATTCAAAATATTAACTTTTTTCTGATAGTAGTTTTTTGTTTTTTGTTTTAAATCCCAGAGGAGTGAGGATATTTTTCCATTGAAATTTTTTTTAACAGAAAGTAGAATGTGGGGAGGGGAGAGAGGAAAGAGAGAGAGGGAGAGAGAAACATCAATGTGAGAGAGACACATCAATTAGTTGCTTCCCATGCACACCTGATCGGGGGCGGGATTGAACCTGCAACCCAGGTATGTGCCCTTGACTGGGAATCAAACCCATGACCCTGTGGTGCACAGGCTGGCGCTCTAACCCCTGAGCTGCTGGCCAGGGACCTGATAGTGTTTTTTAAATTTATTTTTAAGAGTAATTTTCCATTAGGCATGCTGCCCAGTGCAATCATGTTTTTATAAATACAATATTTTATTTAGAAATTTTCTAGAGCACCCAGAAGTGCACCATCATAAACTGTAGCTTTGGGTACTTTTATTTACAAACTGCTGCACTGTGAGGTAACCGTTCTCCAGATGAAGAACACACTACACTACAAATTGTCAACATAAAGAAGATTTTTACAGCAGAGTCTTCAGCATCTTATTGAAGGTGAGGAAGAGAATATTTTAGACAACTGTTACAAAAAGCTGGAGAGCAATTGGGATGCAGTTTATAATTACAAACTGGGGATAAATGGTGATGGAAAAATAAAATATAAAAGAAATAAAATTTTAAAAAGACAAGATGGCACCCCCCAAAAAAGATGCAGTTAGCAGTCAGTGACAGCAGGAGATAGGGTGGCCGCTCAGGTGACATGTTCTCACAGCGATTGTTAGGTCCACTGCAGCAACAAGGACTTTAATCAGCACATATACTATGTTTCAGTGATTTTAATGTGTACATTTTCCATGTTTTAATACCTCACTATGTCTTATTATCACTGTTGACCAGACAGTGGGTGTGATAGTGTCATTGTCTCCACATGCATATCAATAATTGAAGAATGAATGTCACTGGGTTGGAAGGAGGTCCTGAAGATAGTAGTTGACCATTCTTTTTAAAAACGCATTGTTGCCTGGCCTGCATGGCTCAGTGGTTGAGCGTCAACCTATGAACCAGGAGGTTACAGTTCGATTCCCAGTCAGGGCACATGCCTGGGTTGTGGGCTCGATCCCCGATGTGGGGCGTGCAGGAGGCAGCCGATTAATGATTCTCTCTCATCGTTGATGTTTCTATCTCTCTCTCCCTTCCTCTCTGAAATCAATAATAATTTTTTTTAAAAAAGGATTAAAAATGCATTGTTGGTGGTCTTAATGGCACAGAGAGGGATACTGTATCGAAAAATCTGAGTGTGACTGAGCCAGACTGAGCATGAACTTTTTAGATGAACTTAAATTAGTTTTTCATGTATTCCTTATTATGTCTAAAGAAGAGCTATAATAAAACTCCTTGTCTAAATAAAAAAAATTGTTTTAAGAATTTTACTTTATGCCCTCTAAAAAGAAAAGCTTGTCCTGCTCTCCATATGCATTTGAACCTAGTAGGAACCTTGGCAGACAAGTTCTATACATTGTGTGTATGAATGCCTGTGAACCACGTTATTTCCAATGTGAGTCCAAGCCCCTGCCATTATCAAGGTCACCACATGCCGTGTGTGCTGATGGGATGGTGCATCTAATCTCCATGACTTCCATGAGGCGCCCGGGAACCTCTCAGAGAGAACTCTCCCTAAACGGGGAGGGAACCAGACTGAACAGGTTTGTGCAGAGAAGAGACATGATCTCAAGTAGAGTCTGGTGGCTGCCACTCAGCTTGGTGTCTCAGCCCAGGATCCCCATAAGTCATGTCTGAGTCCTATGGGGGCAATAACAAAAAGAGATTTCATTAGAGAACATTCACCCAATTGAGACAAAACAAAACTCCTGTGGGACCACGGAGAGAATATAAGTAACTACTTATATTAGTTTCCTGAGGCTGCTGTAAAAAATTACCACAAACTGGGTGGCTTAACACAACAAAAGTTTCCCTGGGGTCCTTATAATTAAGTCAGTTCCAGAGGCCAGAAGTCTGAAATCAAGATGTCAACAAGACTGCACGCTCTCTGGAGGCCCTGGGGGACAATCCATTCCTCGTCTCTTCCATCTTCTGAAGGCTGCCCTGGTATTTCTGGGTTTGTGGCCACATCCTTCCAAATCTATCTTCATGTTGCCTTCTCCTCTGTCTGTCTGTTCTCCTCTGTGTGTCTGTCTTATAAGGAAACATATGATTGCATTCAAGACCCACTAAGATCAGTGGTTCTCAACCTTCCTAATGCCGTGACCCTTTAATACAGTTCCTCATGTTGTGGTGACCCCCAATTTCATTGTTACATATTGAACATAATTAAAGCATAGTGATTAATCACAAAAACAATATGTAATTATATATGTGTTTTCCGATGGTCTTAGGCGACCCCTGTGAAAGGGTCGTTCGACCCCCAAAGGGGTCACGACCCACAGGTTGAGAACCACTGCACTAAGATAGTGCAAGCTGAGCACCTTCTCTCGATATCCTTAACTTGGTCACATCTGCAAAGACTTTTTCCCCAATGAGGTAACATTCACAGATTCCAGGGATTTGATCTGGATATATTTTGAGGGGTCTTTTATTGGCCTACCACATGACCCTGGCACCCTAATAACAGAGTAAAATCCAAAAGGGGGCATGAGGTTCTCTCTGCCTACTTTGCCCTGCACTTCAGCAGCATAGGGTAACAGTGCAGGACCCTGGCAGCAGAGTCCAGGGATGGAACATTGCAATTGAACTGACTGAATTATAAGGACCCCAGGGAAACTCCCTATGGGCATCCAAATTAGGAGCATGGAGGACTTTGCAGAGAGTAGGATCCTTCATCAGCAGGAGGTGGCAAGAATACTCTATCACCTCTTTGGACAGCTTTGTATGTGACAAGATCAGTACACAAAGCCAGACGGGGACTGGTTCAGAGGAGGTAGGAAGAGTCTCTCTGTGCCTCTATGGTAGCTGTCAATCGGACTGGTGAACCATTCCCCGGGCCCATGCCAGCCTGCAATGTGGCAGCATGTTCCACCTCAGGGGCAACAGCCGGCCTAGTGCTTGTCAAGGCTTCAGCACCCAACTCCAGGCCACTTGATCCCTCAGGCTGGTTCTGGGACTGGTTTGCATGATCCAGGCTCAGCCTGGGGCCAGTTTCAAAGGTCACCCCTGTGGTATCTCAAAGCGGCTTGGGCTCTGGGAAACATAAGGTGGAAATGGTCAACAGTAAGCCGGAGGCAGAACCCTGGCAGTTGGGGGCATGCAGTAGGTACTGGTACATATTGGGGCGTGGTCCAGCAGGGCTCCTGTGCCAGGGGCATGCAGGTAGCCTCCGCATTTCAAACAGTCTGAGAGCTAAGGCCGGGGACAGAATGCAGGTAGGGCTAGACGGGACTTGGGCATTGTTAAACACTTAGCTGAGTATCTGTGGGCAAGTCCTGAGATCTCTAAGTGGAACCTGAGTTTTGTTTTGCGTTGTTTTTAATGAAGTACAAGTACAAGTTATGTCATTGTCTTTTTCCCTGCTGGCCTTCCTTACTAATCCACTGCTTGACAAAACCCAACACACCTCCCCCAAACACTCAAGTAGCCGGGGAGGGTCCTGTCACCTCAACCATTCTACTGCCCTGTTAGTGTGAAGCCCCTGCTCAGGCCGTGGTTGGGAGGGGGACACAGAGCGAAGTCTGGTATCTCTGAAGCCTTGGGCTTGGCATTGAAGTTGGAGAGACCATTGCAATGGAAAGCCTGGGGTGGGGTGGAACTGTCAGGGTAAGATAGAGAGGTAGTGGGTTTATTGCAAAGAACCAGGTTTCATTTCTGGGAGCCTGTTCAGCTCTTCACCTGCTGAACCTAAGCCTTTTTTATTTTTTTAATATGGTTGTTTGTTTTGGGCTCCCGCTTCCTGAAGTATCAGTTTCTGTCAGACCAGTTTGTTAAAAAAGCACTTTGAGCAAATACTAGAGGCCAGGATGAAAGTTAAATAGGGAGACAAAAAAAAAAAAAAAGTTTTGCTTTTACATAACTTGGATTTCATTCCCACTCAGGGTTAAACAAAGTTCTCTTCAGAATCAAGAATGCCCATTGGCCAGAGGGAGTTTCTGACCTGGGAGAGAAAGGGCAATCACCTTGGCGTTGGAGACCCGACCATGTGGCATTTGATTGCATCTCTGGGCTTTAAAACACCAAGAAAGAAAATAGAAGAGAGTTGTTTGTACCTTTTGTTATAGAATAGTTATCTTTCTGAAAATGTATATATAGAAAATTTCTACACTGATTTCTTTTTTTCTTTTTTTTTTAATTAAATCTTTATTGTTCAGATTATTACATTTGTTCCTCTTTTTTCCCCCCCATAACTCCCCTCCTCCCAGTTTCTGCCCCACTCTCTGCCCTCACTCCCCACCCACTGTCCTCATCCATAGATGCACGATTTTTGTCCAGTCTCTTCCCGCATCTCCCACACCCCTTCCCCCGCAAGAATAGTCAGTCCATTCCCTTTCTATGTCCCTGATTCTATTATAATCAACAGTTCATTCTGTTCCTCAGATTATTTATTCACTTGATTCTTAGATTCATTTGTTGATAGATGCATATTTGTTGTTCATAATTTGTATCTTTACCTTTTTCTTCTTCTTCCTCTTCTTGAAGGATACCTTTCAGCATTTCATATAATACTGGTTTGGTGGTGATGAACTCCTTTATCTTTCCTTATCTGTGAAGCTCTTTATCTGACCTTCAATTCTGAATGATAGCTTTGCTGGATAAAGTAATCTTGGTTGTAGGTTCTTGGCATTCATCACTTTGAATATTTCTTGCCACTCCATTCTGGCCTGCAAAGTTTCTGTTGAGAAATCAGCTGACAGTCGTATGGGTACTCCCTTATAGGTAACTGAGTTTCTTTCTCTTGCTGCTTTTAAGATTCTCTCTTTGTCTTTTGCTCTTGGCATTTTAATGATGATGTGTCTTGGTGTGGTCCTCTTTGGATTCCTTTTGTTTGGGGTTCTCTGCGCTTCCTGGACCTGTAAGTCTATTTCTTTCACCAGGTGGGGGAAGTTTTCTGTCATTATTTCTTCAAATAGGTTTTCAATATCTTGCTCTCTCTCATCTTCTGGCACCCCTATAATTCGATGTTGGTACGCTTGAAGCTGTCCCAGAGGCTCCTTACACTATCTTCGTATTTTCGGGTTCTTTTTTCATTTTGCTTTTCCGGTTGGGTGTTTTTTGCTTCTTCGCATTTCAAATCTTTGACTTGATTCTTGTGCTCCTCTGGTCTGCTGTTGGGAGTCTGTATAATATTCTTTATTTCAGTCCGTGTATGCTTAATTTCTAGTTGGTTCTTTATCACAGCATCGAGGGTCTCATTAGATTTCTTGTAGATCTCAATAAGTTTATCGGCGGCTTCTAGACAGTTCTTGAGAGACCTTAAAAGTGTGGTTCTGAACTCAATATCCTCCCTTGATAGTTTTGTCCTGTTTCTTTGTCTCCTCATTTTTTACGCTTTCTTGGTGCACCCCCTAGTGGTCTTTGTGCGCAGTCTTGTTGTAGTTAAGCCTTGATTGTTGTAGTTAATACTAGAGGGATTTGACCTCCAGGCTGACTGGCTGTGAGAATCAGCTGTGTCTGCAGTGGGAAAACTTCTGTCCTCTGGGGAGGTGCTAATCTAGCCTTTGCCTGAGGCTATCTGGCAAATGGCTCTGTGCAGGGCTTGGGCGGGGCGGGTCGCAGGGGATCAACAGGGTGGGCGGAGGGAGCAGTTATGGCTGCTCTCAGTCCGTCCCCAGAGGCTCTGCTTCTCAGAATCCCAGCAACCGCTGCAAACCTCGGAGAGAAAGCTGCCCTGGCGTTCCGACCGATGCCAGACAATCCCGCTTCTCCCATTTGAGTCTGATTCCCTAGAGACTCGCCCGGATCTGGAGCTCAGAGCTTGGGACTCCCTCCTGATTGAAAATGACAACAGCGCCCTCAGCCTCCAGCCCGCTCCACGCGCACCTCCGTACCTTTGTGTTTTCCACACTGCGCCTCCTCTGAGCCTCGGTATGCTGTTCTCTTTCCTTCCTGTTGAAGAATCTCTCCTCAGCCAGCCTTCCTGTGGTTCTGGGTGATGTCCGTTCCGTCTTTTAGTTGTATTTTTGAAGTGGTTGTTCGAGGCAGTAAAATCCGGTGTTTATCTATGCCGCCATCTTGGTTTTCCCTCTACACTGATTTCTATTCACAATGTAATAGGTGAGCTCAATGAAAGACCCTTACAGGAAAGTTTTATAAAGCTAGGCCCCTGCAGGGCCAGGACTAGGGTGAGGCATATAAGGGATGCCCCAAAACTCAGCAATCAAGATGAATAATATGTTGCCTTAGCCAGTTTGGCTCAGTGGATAGAGGTCACCCTGCAGACCAAAGGCTTCTGGGTTCCATTCTAGTCAAAGGCACATACCTCAGTTGCAGGCTCCTCCCTGGCCCGCCCAGGCCCTGGTCAGGGCGAGTGCAGGAGGCAACCAATTGATGTGTTTCTCTCACATCGATGCTTCTCTCTGTCTTTTCCTCTCTCTTCCACTCTCTCTGAAAATCAATGGAAAAAATATCCTCGGGTGAGGATTTTTAAAAAAAAGAGTAATAAGATGTTGATGCCATATTTTAACAGATTAAAATTAATGTAAAAATCCATAATAAACAAATTATCAAAAATTAATATATTTTTATTGATTTCAGAGAGGAAAGGAGAGGGAGAGAGAGAGATAGAAATATCAATGAGGAGCGAGAATTATCGATCAGCTGCCTATTGCACACCTCCCACTGGAGGTTGTGGTCCTCCTGGTTCATAGGTCGACGCTCAAGCACTGAGCCACACCAGCACTGCCAAATTATCAAAATTCTTCTCTGAGATTCCAAGCACCTGCAATTGCTTCCAGTGGGGCTAAGGCCACTTCTCTGAGTGAGAGACGGGGAGAAATTTATAGGTAACAAGCCCTATGATGACCTCATCACTCACCACCTTGCTGAAAATGACCCCATTTTTTTGCCTGCACCACACATAAACATCATAGTCTTTCTAAAGATGGTGTTGAAACCAATGGAATCCACATGCAAATAATTAAATTGGACCCCAACATGACACTATATACAATATTAATTCAAAATTAATCAAAGGCCTAAATATAAGAGCTAAAACTATAACTATTAAAAGAAAACAGATGCAAATCTTCTTAGTAATGATTGCTATACCTGGTAACAAAAAAACACAAATGACAAAAACAAAAAGATTAATTGGACTTCCTAACTTTAGATTTGGCAATGGTTTCTCATATATGGCCCCCCAAAACACCAATGGCAAAAGAAAAAATAGATAAATTATGAACTCTTTTCATGAGTCAAAGAACAATGTCACTAAAGTGAAAAGAAAACCCATAGAAGGGGAGAAAATATTTGCAAATCATGTATCTGATAAGGGACTTGTATCTAGAGTAATACATAAAGAATTTTTACAACTCAACAACAACAAAAGGCAAATATCTCCATTTAAAAACAGGCAAAGAATTTGAATAGATATTTCTCCAAAGAAGATACACAAATGGCCAACAAGCACAAGAAAAGATGCTCAACATCATTAGTCATTAGGGAAATGCAAATCAAAACCACAATAAGATATCATGTCACACCCATTAGGATGACCATTATTTAAGAGATAATACCAAATATTGTCTTCCTCCAAGTGTCTTCCTCTAAGTACCTCCTTCTTTGAAACCTGTATGCCCCAAACTCTAAAGGCTCTATTCTTCCTTAGGAAAACTCGGGTTTTAACCACCAGGAGGAAGCTCACTCCTGGTGTGGTTTAATTCTCTAGTGCATAAAAACTTCCAGTCTGGAAACGCACCTTGTAGTGGATGCTGCAATGTGCCAGAAGGCCCCCTCCTGGAATGAAGAACTTTGTCTCCCAGCTGCTGGAAATGTGGCCAGAAGATTGCTCTCAAATGTCATCCTTTGGGACTGCCTTTGGTAATAAAAGCACCTTGCCCAGAGTCAACCTCTCTCCAGGGGTAGCCCACATTCAGTGACGGACCAAAACAGAAGTGTAAAGGCCCAAACCTCATTCCAATTTGGGGCAACTCTGCAGGACCATTTCAGATCCAGATCTCCCTGTGTGGTTGGTTGAAGTCTTTTGCTGGGTCTGCATCACAATTCAACTTCTCCCTTTACTCAATCCTGCTTTCTCTATGTCCCTTTCGTAGGTGTTTGTCCCAAGAGCACTGTGATCACACACACACACATACACACACACACACACACACACACACACTCAGCTTTAACATGTGTCCAGTTAAACTGATAACATTTACATCTTTGCAAAACATCAAGGGCATTAAGGGTAGGGAGCTGGGGCTGTTAGCTCCCCACAGTCAGTGGGGACCAAGATTCTTATACTGGTTCCTTTACCAGTGAAAACATTAAATTAAACCGGTAACATTTACACCTACACTACAAAGGAAACATTCCTCTTTCAACAACTCTTCTCATCTAGGTCTTTATTATCAGGAGAGAAACACTTCCCTCATTCTTTGGGAAAGAATTCTGTCCTCTCTGTAAAGGGGAATAAATGATCTCGTCAAGCATTTGCAGATGCAGTGAGTCAGGGTATGTGAAGGCACGCAGAGCAGTGCCCGGCCTGTGATGAGTGCTGTGCTTACCAGAATAACCGAGCAATGAGAGCATATCTGAATAGCAGCTCCCTTTGTCACCCCAGAACGACGCCCGGACTTAATGGTTAAGGTTCTGCAGTTTCTCTTTGTGGGAGGAGTGTTGCCAATTCTTTCATCTTCATTTTAAGAGGTTTACCTGCATGTGTGGGAGGGGCTCGTTCCCATAAATGTATCAGAACACTCTCTGTGCTCATATAATAATGCTTATTACATTCTCCCATGACGGGACCTATTGCAACACCATCATAGAGGATTGGGCCTTGCAAATCTTCAAAAGGGTAGATTGTGGTACATGATGTTTCTTAGGCTTATTTGTCCATGAAATCCACTCCCTTCCTTTGTTTTTCAGTCATGCCTAAGTACTATTTCTTGAGTAGTGTTCTGTGGAATACATTTTTGGAAACTCTAATTTCTTCAAGATGATTATATTAATTTAGGAGGATATTTTACCCAAACAGCAGCAGACTAGAAGTTCATTGGAGCTGATGGCCAGTTTGGAACGTGACACTAATAGTCATAACTACTCCGTATTGAGCATCTGTCAGGTGCCAAGCATTGTCTTGAGAGCTTTACAAGCGTCACTTCATTTAACTCTCTTAACAGTCCTCTTAGAGATGCTAGTTTAAAGCCCTGTTTTACAGAGTAGGACATTTAGGAGCAAAAGGGTTAAAGAGCTTGCCCAAGATAATAACACAAGTAGTGGAGCCAAGATTCAAATCCATGGATTTCTGTCTGTCTTGAAAGCCCATGGATTTCTATTTCTGGTGTGAACACGGTGGTATAAAGGTAGCATTTCTCTTCTTCCCTGCACTGAAATCAGCCAAAAACAACAAAGAGAGAGAGAAACAAATACTCAAAATTCTTTTTCCTAGATAGTATGAGATAGCTGAAACCCCAGTTCCCCAATTAACATATAACATTGTTATATGTTACTGGAGGCCTGGTGCACGACATTTGTGCACTGTGGGTGGGGGGGTCCCTCAGCCTGGCCTGCGCCCTTTAGTAGTCCAGGAGTCCTCAAGGGATGTCCCACTGATGGCTTAGCATGGAGGCAGGAGAGACTCCCACTACCGCAGGTTTGCCAGCCGTCAGCTCAGCTTGTGGCTGAGTGGCGCTCCCCCTGTGGGAGCGCACTGACCACCAGGGGGCAGTTCCTGCATTGAGCATCTGCCCCCTGGTGGTCAGTGTGCATCATAGCGACAGGTCATTCCACCATTCAGTTGATTTGCATATTACTCTTTTATTATATAGGATGTTATATATGTTGTATGTCATATATATCTTAATGTTACATGTTAATTATAGCTTGGTAAAACTGGAAAAATAAAATAATTTTTCATTTAAAAAAAAAGAGCCAGTTGCAATTCTTGAAACCAAAGTGCAAAACCTAACTCTCTTGTTTGCAATATTGGGGCAAGCGTGCATCTACTGGTACCAAGAATTTCCCTATATTCCTTTTGGTATCAAAGACAAAAGTGAGGCTTCCAAGGAACCAGAGACTAGCCATATCTAAGAAGCTCTGCCTCTGTGCAGCACAGAATAGTCTTTGGGTTGTAAAAACTTCACAGCTGCTCATCTTTATGGCTTAGGGAGAAGCAAAACCTAAAGAAGTTCACTTAACCTAAATCAAGAGAAATTCCAGCAGGCCTAATGCTTGCCTCACACAAACCTTCTGTAAATAGCTCATCAAGGAAAAATTCATCTCCTGCAATGATGAACCATCTAAAAGAAATGAGCACAGGAAACCATACAAAGCTGCCCATCTGGTGTGGCTCATTTCTTGAGCATCAACCTATAAACCAGGAGGTCACAGTTCGATTCCTGATCAGAGCATGTGCTCAGGTTGCAGACTTTATCCCCAAGATGGGGCATTCAGAAGGCAGACAATCAATTCTCTCTCATCATTGATGTTCCTATCTCTATCTCCCTCTCCCTTCCTCTCTGAAATCAATAACAATATATATATTTTTAAAGCTATACAAAGCTACTATAAGGGAAAAAGGTGAAAAAGAGCAGGAAACCAAGTGATAAACAAAGAATATATGCTGGAATAATGTTGCTATGAAACAGATAATAATTGTGATCAAATATTTAATCTTGAATTTTTAAAACATAATGAAGTAATTGCTTCTATGAAACCGGAACACAAAGCAAACAAGGCTAAAACTCAGGAAGGACGCAGTGAGATGATGGATGAAATGAACCGGCTGAGCTCAGATGTCAGTGCAAGCCCAGAGACAAAGCTCATGCATTCATCTACAGACAGTACTAGTAGAACACAAAACGGGTGATGCAAACAGAAGGGGAAATTTGAACATGAATACCACCAGAACATGATTAGAGGGGAAATTTTGGGCTAGATGAGGTCACCTCTAAAAATCCAAGGTGATCTGCTGTAGTTTTTGGCCCAGCTTTAGGGCTAACTCTGACTACAACTTTCAACAGGTATCATGTATTCAGAGAGCTCAAAGTTAAAAACAATAGAGTGTATCAAAGTCTCTCTTACAGGTTGTCAAATTATTGCATGGGGAATTTAATTTAAGGAATCATGCCAAAGAATGATTACTATAGGTAAATAATTTAAGAATCCTTAAATCCCTTTACACAGAAACACAAATGTGCACTCCTAGGTAGGTAGATAGATAGATGATAGATAGACAGACAGATAGATAGGTAGATACTCACACACATAAATATATACTGTAAACTAAATGTATAGGCCTAGGCCTATCCTATCAGAGACGACAAATAATGCCACATTTCCCTCTCATTGCCAAATTACATTAGCATAAGTCCTCATTTAGCTTACCTTTGGAAAACCTAGTTTATTTTTTGTTGTTGTTGTTTTTAACCATGTTTTCTACACCAAGCATCACTGGAAATTTCTGGGAAATGTGTACTGGCTTCCGAATCCATTCCAGTTGTACCATGCCTGTTCAGTAGTGATCACCCCATCTCAGCACCATCCTGGGCTACTATTTGCTCTGCCGTATCTCTCACCTGGAGGCTCCTAAAATGCCCTCTCTCTGGTTACTGCTGCTTTCCTTTGTACTGCTTCATCCCAACCAGGCACAAGCCCCTTTCCCTTATTTCTACAGAGTGCTAGCTAAACCCGGGCTGTGGTGTTTAACAAAGACTTTCTAAAAGCTGGTGGTTAACATGAAGGAATTATAACACAGGCCTAGAAACTCCACAGATTTGGGGACATTCCACAGGAGTCCCTTGTGGAACCCAGTTTTGCTTAAACTCCAGCCTGCAAGCATGTAGTGAGGCCACTAAACTTCACTTCTCTGCTGACCCCACGAGTGAGTCTTTGCATCCATCTTCTCTTTCAAGAGTTCAGGCCCCAATAGAAGTAGAAATTGCCTACTAATAACAGTGTGAAACCCCTTCCCAGCAGCCTTGTCTCATTTCCAGGACCTACCTTTTACCAGAATGATTGACAGCAGAAATGTCCCATTCCCAACCAACAGGGAGGGGTAACCTTGCCCTAACTGGGCCTCACCAAAGGTCCAGGCAATTAACTATTCATTATAGGATTATAGTCTAGCACCAGGTCAAGCATCACAAATGCAATCTAGTTTATTTTTTAGAGCTCTTTGTATTCAAGAGAACAACCCTCCAGCTTTTTCAGTCTTGTATCTTGATCTCCTATGAGCAACTATTTGCAAAGCAATATGTATATATACATTTTCCAAAAATAAGAAATAATATGCCTATACTTTATAATGTGTATACGTTACCTACACTTTTCAGATCAGAACCTGCACAGGAGGGTATGGCTCTGAAATTAGGGCACAGGGAAATCTCTTTTCCTCCTTCTGTTCTTAACTCCAAGGGTCATGGCCTTTCTCTATTACAGTAAGAGAAGCCTACTTAGGAAAGAGCATGTATTACATTAAAAGTTTTGCAAGTATACTTACAAGTAATATCGTAATGTAGAGCATGGTGACTATAGTTAATAATAGTGTGTTGCATATTTGAAAGTTGCTAAGAGAGTAGTTTTTAAAAGTTCTTATCACAAGAAAACAAATTTTGTATCTATGGTGATGGATGTTAACTAAACTTATTGTGATGATCATTTAGCAATATATACAAATATCAAATCATTATGTTGTATACCTGAAACTAACATAACATTATATGTCAATTACACCTCATTTTTTAAAAAGGAATCAATGCAATAGCATATAAGATGTTCCACCTCACTAATAAAGTATGCCTATTAAAATATCAAGACCATTTTTCACATAACACATTGGCAGAGATCCAAAAGGCAGATAATACTCGGTGTTGGTGAGGGAAACAGGCCATATATACTGTGTATGGAATTTTTTTAAACTTTTGCAAATATAAAAGAAAGAAAGAAAAGAAACACACATATCAAAATATTAAGCTAGAGCCCAGCTGGTGTGACTCAGCAGTTGAGTGTTGATCCTTGAACCGGGAGGTCACAGTTTGATTCCTGTCAGGGTACATGCCAATAGGGGGCATGCAGAAGGCAGCCTATCAGTGATTCTCATCATTGATGTATCTATCCCTGTCTCCCTCTCCTTTGCTCTCTCTGAAATCAATAAAAAGTATTTAAAAATATTAAGCTAGAAATATTGGTATGAAATAAAATGTAAATGCAGCAGAATGGAGTATATTGTATACCTAGATTTAAATTAAAATGTTATTGTAATCTGATTTTACAACATGGTATAAGGCAAGTCCATCTTGACCACTGCCTAAGGAAATCATTACGGCGGCAATGGTTACAATATTCCTGCAACATAGAGCAAGGGGATAGTATTTAATCTCCACTTAGTCAAATAAATGCATGTATGGCCAATTTCTAATTACCCAAAAGCAATAGGGAGGTTATATCACATGTTGCTGACAAATCATCTTCTCCCAATTAGCTCCCTCTCATCATCCCCAGATCCATTTTCTTGGTCTTCATAATGGCCTTCTACTCTTTCCCCTCAATTCACAAGGTCTATAGGAAGACAATTTATATCTTTTCACTCAATCATCCATTCATTCATCAAGCATTCAGTGAGTGCTTACTGTAGAAGAGGTACTCTTTGAAACACTCCAAACAAGGTGAGAACTCAATTCTGGTTGCTGCAACAATTACAGAACATTTTGTAGTTTCCAAAAATATTCAAACACATTACAGCCTCTGGTGTATTAAATTTGTCACCAAACACTTAAACCTCTCAACAAAGATGAGGATAATTCCACCCACTTATCTCTAGGTTGGTAGGGGTTGTTTGCATAAATTCAGTGCCACTGAATGAGGGTTTTGTGGCCCTGAATATGCCAAACATAAAGAATGCTGGTGATATTTCTGCAGAGGCCTAATAGAAGTTCCTTATCGATAAGTGGTCATAAATGTAGGTGATGATGCCACTGAAAAATCACCATTTATAAATAATACAATGCACTTGAAAACTAAGTGCACCTCTCAATAAAAGAAATGATGCAAGCTGATGTAGAAAAATAAATTAACAATATTTTAAGTGCTTTAAAAATACCTACTTATATCATATTAAATGGGTGAAAACGGGGGGAGGGAGCTACACTCAGATATTTCTTTCTGGTTCCTGAGTATTTATCAGAATTTTTCTCACAAAGTAGTCAGACAGTTTCTTATTTCATGCCTTAGGACATGCTAAATTATTAGGTGGACCTGCTGAATTATTGAATAAGCCCAGGCAGATAATAATAATAAATATTTTATTAGTACCAAGGAAAGCATTTTGAACACATGGAAATATTTTCTAAAAAATAGATGAATTCTAGAAGCTGCAGAGCTCAAAATAAAAAAATATTCAAAGAATAGTATATTTCGTATATAAAATGTGGGCATTAACAATATATTTGCTAAAATTTTGTGGTCTATTTCCATGTGTGAAGAATAATTTGAACACATTTGATGTGGTGGCTGAATGATAGTGGTCATTTGAAACGTGTTCCTCAGGAGCCATATCTAGGGCTAAAGAAATTTAAGATCTAGTTTTGTTTTTCAGCCCAGAGTGAAGTTAACAAGTGTCGAAAGCTATTAATTTTACAGATGATGGAAAAATGATGAGAAAGAAAATGAGACTGCTGTTTCCCTATGACTTCAAAGAATCCTGTAGACATTTTCATTCATCTAAGAAAACAACCCTGCTAATTATATTACATGTAATTATATTATTATATATAATAAGCTAATCTCATAGTTGCCTGTTTTATGGAAAGAGAATTTAGATCTTGGGAGAACTGTGGAAAGTGGAAAAACCAGAAAGAAACCCCTAGATCTTCTAACTCTGACTCAGACTACACCCTCCTTGTAACTTGAGGTGCATTTTCCTCCTGGTCTAACTGGTTCAGGGCATTGTGTACTCCTCAATAATAGGAATGCGTCTTTTCCATCTCCCCTGGTTTCCATGTCACCTGCCACTCTTGATCCTCTTCCTATCTCTCTGGTCACTTCTCAGTCTTTTTATAGGATCCTCTTCTAGTAGATACCTCCCAAGCCTTACAGCTATTGGTCCTTCTTTGGCCCTTTTTCCTTTTAAAGCTTCATTCCCCCTGAGTAAATTTTCCTTTCCCATCTCTTCACCTACCAACCAGATATAGATGACTTTCAACTTTAATTTCCAAAACCAGTCTCTTTCCTGAGCTACAAACCTATGTGTTTGTCTTCTGTTTCCAAATGGATGCCCTTATAAGTTCCTGAAAGTTCAGCATCAACCCCTAAAGACCTGCTCTTCTTCTCTTTTTAAATATATTTTTATTGATTTCAGAGAGGAAGGGAGGGGGAGAGAGAGATAGAAACATCTATGATGAGAGAGAATCATTGACCAGCTGCCTTCTGCACGCTCCCAACTGGGGATTGAGACCGCAACCCAGGCATGTGCCCTTGACCAAAATCGAACCTAGAACCCTTCAGTCTGCAGTCCAGCGCTCTATCCACTGAGCCAAACCACTTAGGGCAAGACCTGCTCTTCTTAATTTTCCCCTTTCTCAATGGATGTCATATCTATCAATTCAAATGTTGAAACCAGGAAACTGGGAATCATAGAAGATTCCTTTCTCTCCCAC
>NW_005871175.1:460318-491203 GCF_000147115.1 Myotis lucifugus | reverse complement strand
CTTATCAGACCTTCAAATTCAAGCATTCCCTTCTCTGTGAAAGCCTTCCCTGATTCTCCCAGACAGGTTTTGCCCTTTTTCCTCCATGCCCATGGCACCAACCACACACTACTGTTAGAGCGTTGACAACACAGATTTTAAGGCAGGATTATATTTTGACATGTCAAATTATATAATTCTTTCTTTGATAGCAAGGCATAACTTACAGACAGCAAAGTGCACAAATCTTAAAGTATGCAGCTTGATGAATATTTATACGTGCATTATTGTGGCACCACTGTCCAGCTACTGGATCAACCCCTAAAGATAACCACTAATCCTTTATTACCATAGATTAATTTTGCCTGTGTTTGAACTTCATATAAATGGAAGCATATAAAATCATTTTTATGTCTGGCTCTATTTGTTCAACATTGACTTTATGCTTTATCTATGTTGTTACATGTGGGTGTAGTTTTCTCTCAAATTGCTGAGTAATATTCCATTGTGTGATTACCACAATTTATTAATTCTACTGTTGGTGAGCATTAGGACTTTTCCAGGGATTTGGGGCTTTTTTTGTTTTGTTTTGTTTTAATATTATAAATAATATTGTTAGAAAATTCTTGCACCTATCTTTTGGCGCATCTAAAGACTCAATTGACATAGAACCACAACTGAAATTGCTGGTTCATGAAAATGCTTTCACTTAGTTTTAGTAACAAATAATAAGCCGTTTTTCAATTTATACTTCAAAAATCAAGATAGATAGACAGAGATAAATAAATAAATATGAAAGATATATCTCCATATTTATCCATCTATCTATTTATCTATCTGATGGCTACAGTTGTGCCACAACCTCAGCAGCTCAGCATTGTCAGTCTTTTTAATTTTACCTTTTCTAGTGGTGGTGTAAGTAGATCTCACTGTGGTTATCTGGCATTTTCTATTCCCAGGATCTCCTGCCACCTCTACCCTTCTCCCATCTGGGCAGTAGTGAGAATACTCTGCACTCACTGCCCTTGGGGTTGATAAGGGAGAAATGAAGGCAAGAGAGAACAGAATCAACTCCTAGTTTTTTTTTGTTTAAAAATAGACTGAAACTCATGCCAGAGGCAACAGCTTGAGAGAAAATGTTTAATGTTTTGCTCTAAGCATCAATATCTGGATTTTGAGTATCAGTATCTAAAATCCAAAGGAATTTAGGGCAGTAAGGCATTTCTATCACCAATACATTTGGAAGAATGCATGTTCATGTAAGACTGAGTTTTCCTACTTTAGAGAAGATAAAGACCCTCTGGGCAGAGGTGAGGAGCAAGAACAATTCTGATGAGTGTCCTGCTTCAGATCAAATCTGAGGATGCAGTCTGGGGAAATGATAGAACCTCCAAGTTGGTTGAGGGTCCCAGTATGGAGGGAACCTATTCCTGAAGACCAATATCATCGGATCTGTCTGCACCCCATATGAAATGGGCACAGAGCATAAATGGCTTGAAGGTGTGTCAAAGCCAAGTGCACATGAGACAGCCCTAAAATCAGCTGAACAAGCATTTCCCATTTCCTGGGAGAGATGTGAAGGTAATTGAGAGAGCAGATGAGACTGAGCAAGTCTTATGATTAGAACGAAGAAATATAGGTAACAGCAGATAACTGCTTAAACCTCCTGACCAACAATATGATAAGAAAATAAAATCACCTCAGGGGATTCTGCTGAGAAAAATGAAGGACAACCATGAAATAGGTAGAATATGGCCATTGAGTCCCAGACACCAACTAGTCTTTCCCCTCCTCATCAGAATGTCCTGACATAGCCCCCAGAATAGAGATGTAACCCTAGAGTGAAGAGGACAGAGACAAAAATCTGATTGGCTGATAAAGCTTAATTGATTAAAATTACTTTTCTACCACCAGATAGAATGGGGGCTCTTCTTACACACCCAGGAATGTGTACTGAAATTAGTTTGGGCTATATATTAGTCCGGGTTCTCTGGAGAAACAGAATCAATAAGATATATATATATATATATATATATAGAGAGAGAGAGAGAGAGAGAGAGAGAGAGAGAGAGTTGACTTGTGTGATTACAGAGGTTGAGAAATACAAGATCTGCTGTCGGCAAGCTAGAAACCCAGAAAAGCCAATGGTGTAATTCAAGTCCAAGTCAAAGAGCAAGAAAAGACCTATATTCCAGCTTGAAGAAGGCCAGGCAGAGAGAGAGCAAATTCTCCCTTTGTCAGCCTTTTATTCTAGTCAGGACTTCAGTGGGTTGGTTGGGATCAACCACCTTGAGAGAGCAATCTGGGGTTTTTGTGTGTGTTTTTTAGTCTACAGCAGCGGTTCTCAACCTGTGGGTGTTGACCCCTTTGGGGGTCAAACAACCCTTTCATAGGGGTCGTCTAAGACCATCAGAAAACACATATATAATTACATATTGTTTTTGTGATTAATTACTATGCTTTAATTATGTTCAATTTGTAACAATGAAATTAGGGGTCACCACAACATGAGGAACTGTATTAAAGGGAGGGTCGCAGCATTAGGAAGGTTGAGAACCACTGGTCTATGGATTCCAATGCTAATTTTGTCCAGAAACACCTTCCCAGACACAGAAATAATGTTTAAGCAAACATCTGGGTACCCCATGGCCTAGTCAAATTGATGCATAAAATTAGCCATCATAATCTACAATAGCTTTTACCTGTTCACATGTCTGTCTACCCACTAGACTACACATTCCTTGTGGTAAGGAACATGTCTTTTTATCTCGGACTCCCCAGCACTTATCATAGAGTCTGAAATAGAGAAGGTCTCAATATATGTCCAATGGATTCTTCCTTTTGATACCTATCTGAGATTCATATTAAATGATCACAAAACCTGGGTGGGGTAAATTACTCCATGAGCCCAATCCTTTTACTTAGGGTTTTATATGTGTCTGGGACAAAGAAAAGATAATGGGGGGAAGGGGAAGGTAACCTGTAGAAAAGCCCAGCAGACCTTTGTTTATTAGTCACTAGAAATCATAACATTACAAGGTCACAGAGAACTCCTTTGAGGGCTGTGTAGGATCTAAGCCAAAACAAAGTCAGACATTTTTGCCCCAAAGACTGCAGATAAGTCTGGTTTGAGTGCAGGTGAATTATACCTTTGCCTCCATTGTGTAGCTCCCTGAAAATCCTCATTTGCTCCTGCTGGGTGATGCCTGATATTCCACTGTCAATACCCCACTCCTTTAACCTGAGATTTTGAACTTTGCTAAAATGGAGGCACAGTTGAGAGAAATAATATTTTAAGTTGTTATCAATTATTGGGTGATCAAAAGAGCTGAGAAATTTTTACAATAAGAGGTGGTAAAGAAGAAGGGGAGAGAATAACAAGTAACTGGAGATGGTGGGCCGGGGGTTCCTCTGTAGAGTTAGGAGAATGGAGTAGCCTAGGGTGCAGATTCTTTGTGGACTTTGCAGTTCTACCTAGTTCCTACCATAGTTCCTATGCAAATCTGGTCTGCATCAGGGAAGGCTGAGGAAAAAGAACAGAGATGCCCTCCCCTCCCCCCTCCATTCCTCGCAGTAGTCATTGGAGCTAAGGGAATTGTCCTGGACACTTGGCAGTGGTTTTCTGTCCTGGATTAGTTGGTGTTTTTCTAAGGAAGAAGACAGATGAGATGTACTACAGTAGAAGGAAATCCTGGAGCCTGTGCCAACTCCCCAAATTGTTTCCTGAGCTTGTGATGCAGAGAACTATGTAATTATGACACTGTACTACATATAAATTGGCTTGAAGAAATTAGTCACATACACCCAATTGCCAAGAGCAATGAGAAAAGACAGATTTGTTGGAAGCAAATGGTGTGGAGGCAAGCCACTTGGAGGCTTGGGTTTCCTGGTGAGAAGATACTACTGAACTAAATCTAATTACTGCAGGAAGTAGCTCTTACTCTCCAAAGCAAAGAAATAGCGGTGGCTCTGGCAAGGCTGTGACAGCCAGGATCTGCAAGTGTGTCCAAGAATTTTCTGAAAAGATTGACTGCCAGAGAAGCTCGTTGTTCTCATCTAATCGTGCCTTCTCGAATGGAATAAAGACGGTCCCAATCTCCAAGTTCCAGTCAGCTGTGCTTCAGTCTCAGTTATTGAACAAGTTATGGACCCCCTTGGTGTGGCCTAGAAACAAAGGTACATCATTGATTGTAACTTAGGTGTCTTTGGAAACATCACCTCAAAATGAAATGGAGTCAGGAACATTCAAGTGATGTAACTCCTTCTTCTACTTCCTCTTTGATCTTTACCCTTTCTGCCAATGGCTCTGTCAACTTCTCAGTCCCTGGGTTGCATGGTGAAGTAAGCTCTTGCCAAGCTCTTTCCTGATTCTACAACAGGAAAACAACTCAATCACCAGTTCATCTCAATAGAGGATGAGTGGAATTTTAGTGCTAGAGCTTGAAATGCAGTGAGTAAGTGGGCCCCAGGGTTTGCAGGGGGAGAAACTGGACTGGGGTGAAATGTCCCTTCACTCTGCCCAAGAGACAACTGTAGGCACAAGAATAAGTAGGTGTGTAAAAATAAGTCAACACTAATGTCTAGACTGAAAAAATATTGAAAAGAAATCAAGTCTTTTGCAATGCTGGGATTGATGTCTTAGAATCGGGATAATGAAAATATCATCAGGATCTTTCAAACATCACTGTATTTAGCCAGGGTTCTGCAAATAACCAAAACAAAAAATATAAATATAAAGGTATAGATATACATCTATAGATCTAGATATACATATAGAGACATAGATATAAATTTGTGGAGATTTCTCATGCGGAATTGGCTTACATGATTTTGGAGGCTGAGAAAGCCCATGATTTGCTATCTGCAAGCTGGAGATGCAGAGAAGCCAGTGGCGTAATTTTGTGTGAGTCTAAAGGACTGAGAACAAGGGAAGCCAACTGTCCATGGGCAGGGGAAGAAGCAATGAGATGTCCCAGCTCAACAGTGAAGCAGAAAAAGAAAAGAAAAAAGAAAAACATGGTCAATTTCTCCTTCCTCCACCATTTGTCCTATTCTAGCCCTCCGTGGGCTGGATACTGCCCACCCACATTGGAGAGGACAATCTACTGAGTCCACCAATTTAAATACTAATCTCATCCAGAAACACCCTCACAGACACAGCCAGACATAATGTTTAATCTCAGCAACCCAAGGCCAGTCAAGTGGACACATGAAATTAACCATCACAGTCATGATCTTAAACCATGTCCCACAAGTGAGAGTTTTCCCTTCTTTTTCTTTTAGATCAGCACCTTGAAATGTTTAGCTGTTTTCTCCTTTGCTTGAGTTTATGTGGTGAGTTTTAGAAAGTGCTCATTTAAAAAATCCTTTATTATCTTTACATTTGGCTTTAATTTATAACCATTTTCACTTAAACAGCATGCTGAGGATATTTTTCAAGTGAAGGCAAGTTGTACTTGGAAGGAAGGTAGAAAGGATGTGAAGGGTAGATTCCTACCTCCTCCTCACGTGTAGTCCATGTTCACAAGTTATCCATCTCTGTTCTTCCCTTGCTTCTAAAATTATGCCAAGATCATCTGGCCATGTTTTCTCTAGAGTGAAAAACGTATTTATAGTGAATGTCCCCTGTGGTCACTTTTTCTGATCTCCGCTCCTAAGGAAGTGGATGCAGATGGGATAGAGCCCAGCCAGCCTTCTCTCCAGCCTTCCTGTGTCCTTGCCTCTGTCCCTGCACAGGGACCCCAGAGACCAGGAAATCTCTGCCAGTCCCTTCTTCATTCTTAAGGTGGCCAGGGTAGCTACATACATACCCACAGTCATTTCCCCCTTCTTCTTCACTAATAAACCTTTATTTTATTGCAAATGTCAATATGTTCGGTTCAGTATTTATGGTCAATTACTTTTCCCAGCCTCCCAGGTGGGTAAGGGTGGGTAAGTGGCAAAGTTTTGGCTGATGAGGCAGAAGCAGAAGTTGTTGAGTAGGATATCTGCAAAGCTCCTCAAGAGGGGAAATGAAACAGCTCACCTGGAAGGCCCCCTTCATACTTTCCCCTTCCTTTTTCTTGCTTATGTGTATCAAGCACAACCACACAACAACACTGCATGTGTGACAAAGATATAGCTATTTAAGAGCCTAACAGTGGGATGCTGCCCAAGGCAGGTGATGGGAATGGGTGGATGGGGAAAGCGCATTTTTAAAAAGAGAAGGGCCTTGCACAGACTGCGAGAATGCGTTCTGGATAGGTGCTTGTTTAAAGCTCAACTCTGCACCTGGTGTCTTGAAAAAAGGAGGGAGTGAGGTAGAGGAAGAAGACAAAGAAAAGCCAGTGCAAAAAGGTATTGTCAATAATCCTATGAAACTTTGCACTATAACACATGGAAAAAACTCATCTGGCATCAACTGACTCAGGAAACCATGACAACTTTCCTAGCCTCAAATCTTCCCAATCTTGCCAGAGTCTGACTTCACGCCTGGGAGTTCTCAAATGTTCCGTGGTACAGCAGCCAGTCCTCCGTGGATGCCTAAGAAGAATTCTCTGCTTCCACTACCTTTCCCTTCAGGTGTGAGCAAGAACTCTGGGCGTTCCTGCAGGAAGGACGCAGGCTGCTGGCCAGCCCTTATATCTCAAATCCAAACACTGGATTCCCTTTCCAGATACTCTGTCCTGGGCTTGGCCCCCACCCAGCTTCAGGGCTTGGGTCAGTCTTTGCACAGCTGTCTCTTTTAGAACTCAACAGACCTAACTTCCTGTTTAGGTTCTGTTCTCCCTGTGGGGAGATTGCTGTATTCTTCCTCTACACAGCGGTGCATAAAATTAAATGTTAAGCAAAATCACTGTGTCATGAAAGAGGTGTTTTTTTTAAGTCTTTTTGAAATATGGTTTTATTGATTTTAAAGAGAGAGGAAGGAAGAGGGATAGAAAGATAGAAACATCAATGATGAGAAACATCCATTGGCTGCCTCCTGCACACCCCCGACTAGGGATCAAGCCCACAACCTGGGCATGTGCCCTGACCAGGAATCAAACTGGTGACCTCTTGGTTCATGGATCAACGCTCAACCACTGAGCAACACCAGCCGGGCATAAACGAGGTTTTTTATTACGGAAGAGCCTTGCAATAGTAGCCTAAGGAAGAGTGTGGGAGGATGTCGCCTTGCTACACCCCCAGAGCCATGCCTCCTGGCATTCACACCCTTGTGTAGTCTCCTTTTCTTGACTCCATGGCTCTGTGACTTGCTTTAACCAACAGAATGAGGCAGAAGTGATGGTGGGCCAGTTTGGGGCCTGGGGATTAGGAAGGCTGGAGACTTCTGCTTTTGCACTCCGCACCACGGGAAGCAGCTGCCAGGTAGGGAGGCCGACTACCCTGAGGAAGGCCACAGGAAGTAGGGTGGTTTGTCATCCAACATGAATAACCAAAACAAAGAGCTGCTATACTGCATTGTTTTAGGGTTTGGAAATCGAAAGATTTGGGCAGAGGGGTAAAAGGGGAAGAGAGTGATCTTTGGACGGACAATCCTCCAACCCATGCTTAAGAGGATGTGTGCCACCACAGAACTTCATGTGCAGGCTGACTTGATCTCACTGTATGTCCCATTCTCTCCCTCCACCTCCTCCCTGGCCCCTGGATTTGTTATGCTTTTCCTATTTTTGTGGCTGTACCACCCATCTGTAATGGCTCCTCCCTTCATCTGTGTATCAAAATCCGCTGCTTCTTCCGAACCACTGTAAAGCAGAATCTCTTTGTAAAGTTTCCCCTGAATACTCCAGCCCCTGTAGGGGCTCTTCCTTTCCTCTGAACTCCATTCCCAGAGCAATTGTAGAGTGGAGCGTTGATTTGGCCCTTAGCCATTTTGCAACATCATTTCTCTTCTTGTCTTGAACTGATAGTAAATGTATTTTGATATAAGTTTCTAGTTGTTTATTGCTTATTCCCCGAATCTGATCGTCACTTAAGGACAAGAACACATGTGTGTCCCCTCAACAGAAAGTCAGTAAACATTGTTGATTTCTTCTATACTTTCCAGTAATCTCCAATCCAAGGGACCCAATAGCTATATTTCCTTTTTTTAATGAAGCCTGAAATAGTGCATTTGCAGCATGCATTTAAAATTTTTTTGAGATATAATTGGCATATAACATTGTATTTGTTTTATATTTTCTTTTTAAAGCTTCCATATCCTAACAAAATAGTTGTAATGATTTTAAACTTTTATGCAAGAGGGGATTTCTGTGAAGTGGGAGCCTCATTTTTAAAACTGGGAAAGTCTCATACAAACTGAAACGCATTGGCCACCCTCCTTCTACGGGTTCTTGCCTCATCCAATTCAGTTGGTGCCCCACCCAGAGCTTTAACTGTAGAAACTGAAGAGCAGTTGCTCAATCTTATTTTCACATAAATTGTTCCTGCGCCCTATAAAGTTCAGCAGGTGGTCTCCTAAATGAGTTTCGCTATCATTTAAATTTGATAGGAAGGCCTTTGAAAGCCAGTTACGGTAATTATATGTTAGCATCCAGGAGGCTGTTTTCACAGCAGGAGCCATAAAAGCCAGGATAAAAACCTGCTGGATGTGCTCCAGCGTGGTTCCCCAGAGGGAGGCTATGTGTGGCAACGACATGTCATCCGGCCCCCGAGAATTTACTGTATTCCCTCATGTAGCAAAGAAAGCCCCGCGCATCACTAATACCTTCATGATAGCATGTATTACAATTTATTGAAATTTGCTTTCTCTGCGTGTCCCACTTTACCTTCCAGTACTGTGAGCTGAGCTTCTAAAAAACAAGGACTGGTGTATTTACATGACAATGTTTACAAAACACATATGCTGTGGCAGGTTGTGTTCTCTCCTTTTTACAACTGTTAACTCATTTAATTCTCATATCACTCATATCAAATAGGTGCAATTATTATTCCCATTTTAGGGGTTAGGAAACTTACGCACAAAATGGTTAAGTAAATTATCAAGCTAGTAATTGACAGAGTTGGAATTTGCTTCCAAGCAATCTGGTTCTAGAATGTGTTTCAACTACTATACATCCTTCCTAATCTTTATTTATCGTTGTAGCCACAACACCTAGACCCATCCCTGGGTCTCCATGAGACTCCATAAAAAATTTATTAATGAATAAATGAATGACTCCCACATGTAAAACGATTCTATGTCCAGGGCATTCTTGGAGAGATTTAATTTAAAACATACTGTTATGTTTTTAAAACATGTATTTAACCATGCACCACATGATGCATCTACATTTGGAAGTCAGAAACTGTGGCACAGTTCCCATAAAATTATCCATTTACTCTGATTTTATTTTCAACAAGTCACCTTCAAATTGTCATTCTTAGTCCAATAAATCTTGATGCCAGGAATGGGTACCCTGATAATGGGCTTCAAATACCAGACATTGGGAAAATATCAAGTGTTCTTGGTTCTTATATAATGTGATCAAGTTTGAAGCTGGAACAGTCATGAAAATATCCTTTATATATGGTTTTGTAAGGGTTTGAGTCAAATATAGGATTTGAGGGAGGGCATAAGAAGGAGTCTTTTTAGACTTGTTATTATTAAATGTAAACATTTTTGGAAAATATTAGAAGGGTTGCCTCGTCAGAAATGTATATCTTATGAAAGGAGCTGCTATCTCGTGTGACAAGCTGGTTTCCAGAATAGTTTTAGCTAAGGACTCCCAGGTTGAGAAAATTATACAGTGATTCTCAAAGTATAGTCCCTGAGCAGCAGCAGCAGCATCACCAAGGAACTTATTAGAAATAAAAATGTTGAGCCCACTCTAGACCTACTGAATCAGCAACTCTGGGGGTGGGGCCCAGCAACCTGTGTTTTAAGAAGCCCTGGGTGATTCTGATGCAGGTTAGGGTTAAGAATCACAGATCTACAATAACTAAGTTTGGTTTGTTTTTAACTTTATTCTTTAAAAAAAAAAGATTTGAGAATAAGTGAACTGATTCTGTGAAACGAACCAAACGGGATTGTTGAATTAGTAACTTAAACAAACATAAACACACACTCAGATGGGACAAGCATCACCCAACTTTCAGAAGTCCCATTAAGGTCTAGGGCAGTGATGGCGAACCTATGACACGCGTGTCAGAGGTCACACGCCAACTCATTTTTTTGGTTGATTTTTCTTTGTTAAATGGCATTTAAATATATAAAATAAATATCAAAAATATAAGTCTTTGTTTTACAATGGTTGCAAATATCAAAAAATTTCTATATGTGACACGGCTCCAGAGTTAAGTTAGGGTTTTTCAAAATGCTGACATGCCAAGTTCAAAAGGTTCGCCATCACTGGTCTAGTGGGTGTTAATCTCACATTTGATCCCAGCCTGCAGCAAAGCTTTCCATCTGTTTCAATGGGCCCTGTTACTTCATGCCATCCCACCAAGGGGAAAAGGGTTTCCAAGACAGAGCTAGTGTCTCCTGGTGACATGGGTCTTTCTTTTCTTTCCTTTATGTTCTGGCTCTCCTTTCCCCAGGCACACATGCTGCTTCTCAAGGGGCTGGAGGCCAAGGTCACCAAGACCAGCTGTCCCTAAAACACAGCTCCCTTGGGACAATCTCAAATCCAGCTGGCTCTACTAGGAGATATTATTGTCTCTGCTTTCAATCCTTTATTTAAGGGTCACAGTCCACAAATCCAATTTCTACATGTCTACTCTGCAACTCTAAACTGGGTTCCACTGCTTTCCCACAGGGCTTCTGGACCATATGTGAAGCAAAAGGAATGTCTGTGAAATAACCTCTCTTTGTGTGTGATTTTTATTCTGCTTCAATATTGTGGGGGGAGGGGACCATGTCAACTGATTTTTATTTAAGAAGATAACAATTCTTGCCCTACCTGGTTTGGCTCAGTGGATAGAGTGTCAGCCTGTGGACTGAAAGGTCTTGGGCACTGATTCCGGTCAAGAGCACATGCCTGGGTTGCAGGCTCCATCACCAGTGGAGGGTGTGCGGGAGGTAGCCAGTCAGTAATTCTTTCTCATCATTGATGTTTCTAGCTATCTTTCTCTCTCCCTTCCTCTCTGAAATCAATAAAAATATACTTAAAAAATAACAATTCTAGGTAGTTCTTCAAACACCAAAGAACCTGGATAGTCTCCCCCAATGTGCAGGAGACATTGACGTAATAGTTATTTTCTGGGTGACACTATCAAACCCCACTTGGCAGTAGCTGCTCAACATTTTCCATTAACAATTTCAAACACATTATGTGTGGGCTTCCCTTGGCTTAGAAATAGGATAATATCTGTATGCAAGATGTAATGAATGAGCTATTTGGAGATGGATAGTTACCCATTTAGAGAGATCTGAAAATATTCCACTATTATAAAGGGAATGCTCCTAAAAGTAGTATTTTGTAGATCAGCCACCCTGATTTTTTATTTCTGCCATTAAAATAGTATTTTATATTTGAGAGAGAGAGAGAGAGAGCGAGAGCGAGAGAGAGAGAGAGAGAGAGAGAGAGAGAGAGAAATATCATTTGTGGTCCCACTTATTCATGCATTCACTGGTTGGTTCTTGTATGTGCCCTGACCGGGCATCGAACCCGAAACCTTGGCATTTCAGGACGATGCTCTAACCAACTGAGCTACCGAGACAAGGCTCCTGTGCCAACTTTGATCAGCCTGTATTGGCTGCCCACCTCACAAGAGCCCCCAGCTTACAACCAAACCATTTCTGGTTGACAGTCAGAAGAGAGGCCATCATGAATTGAACCCTGATTTTGTATAAGCACAATGCTATTCTGAAAATTCAGTGGTACAAAAATTTTAACACCGGTCACAAAAAAGTAGAACCAAACAAATTCCAAATATATTTAAAAGCATTATGTAGGTAAAATCACACAACCCTAAAAACAGTGTAGCAAATGCTCCTTTTGAGAGATTTTTCTGCCTGGCTTAGCCTTGTTGCAGCTAATCAAAATATATGGCTGATGAGGACAACTTTTCCTGATAAATCACCCTCTGGCTAACAAAGGGTTTCTTTACTCCTCCAAAGACTAACATGCCACATTGAAAATTAGAGTCATCTGTCTCACACATATTCATGGCCGATTTCACGTGCATGGATGCCTCTGAAAGTCTTCGAGGGGCAAATGCTACTCCAGTGACACCTTGCTTTTCCATTTCAGAAAGGAATTCATTGCTGAGCTGGATAACTGAGATTCTAAAACTTCCATTCTGCCCACGTCAGAACCTTTAACCAGCTGCTTGGTCCATGTTGCCAGGCCAATGCCATGTCTTTGGCACTTGGTTCCATTTGGTCTCTATGGTGGAATTCTTATTTTCAGTAATAATGGTCATTAAAGTGGGGGTCAAAGGTCAAAGTATTTAAAGTTATGGATAAAAATATACATGAAAGTGCTCTATAAAGTATAAAAGAACTTTTTAAACTGTAAGTAGCCAAGCAAATATTGGATACCATGCATTGTCTGAAGTAATGCATATATTCGCAAGTGCAGAAGTTTTAGGGTGAAAGGCAACGAAACAGGGGAGAAGTGTGAGGCAGAGAATCTAGAGACGGAAAGTCGGAAGCTTCCTCATGAACTTGCCCGCTACAGAGAAGCGTTCTCTCCTGTGGCCGCTGGTCCCTGCATCAGAGCTGTGTGCTCAGGTCAGCAAAGCTGGGACCCTCCTCCTCTGGCAGCTTTTCAAACTCCCCCTTTTCCACCCACAACCAACTCCACTGCAGAGGGTCAAACTGTTTCTATTTCTTCATTTCCCATCTTTTCACCTAGATCAGTGGTCGGCAAACTGCGGCTCGCGAGCCACATGCGGGTCTTTGGCCCCTTGAGTGTGGCTCTTCCTAAGCCTTAGGAGTACCCTAATTAAGTTCATAACAATGTACCTACCTATATAGTTTATGTTTAAAAAATTTGGCTCTCAAAAGAAATTTCAATCGTTGTACTGTTGATATTTGGCTCTGTTGACTAATGAGTTTGCCGACCACTGGCCTAGATCCTTTACCCCACATGAACTCCAGCTGGACCATTCATTCCGCTGCATTCATAGAAATGATGTCTTCCAAGAATCAAAGCATAGGCGCCTTTATTTAAGAAGCAGTTTGCAAGTGAAATGGGACTCTCCCAGGTTTGGGACAGTGCCGACAAATTAGAGACGCATCACTTAGCTGGCTTCTGAAGGAGCCGTTTGAGCAGCTGGCAGCCCAAGTTCCCGGGGAGCCACTGCCCCCTTGTGTCTCAGAGCTGGCTATGAATTAGTCCATGACCGGGAAGAACGTTGGTGGGCTATTTCTGGCTCTTAGATTTATTGGTGCAAGTAAGATTTCCTTTCATCTCATGGCTTTTTGAATGATAACTTTTCTTCCCACCGATTTCTATAAAGGCATAGTTCATTATAATTATCAAAATAATGTATAGTTCTTGAAGGAAAATTTGTGTACAATTATTTAATTTTGTTAGTGTCTTGATGTATTTCCTCCCTAATTTTTCTCTCTCTCCATATAAGGAAACCTAGTTTTACTGGGAGTCAGAAAAAAAGCCACAAGAACTATGAAATCTAATTTTATCATAAATGTCATGTAAACATGATCTCTTCTCCACAACAGGAAAATTAAGTTTGAATTTGCTAGAGAACTAAGAAACAAAGTTGTCTTTTTCTCGGAAACAATATAAAACATAAAGGATAGTACTTAAGAGCATAGAACCTCATAAAATTTGGCTATAATTTCAAATCTGTGGACTAAGAATACTGTAATGAATGCAACTATTCGACACATTAAATTGAACATCTCATTTTCAAGACAGAAAAATAAAGCTTCCCGCCCTAAAGATGTGGGAGTTAGGAAATTGGGTAGTCTAAACATGAAAGTTATTGGCAAATGCTCTCAAATGTAATTAGTCCTATCTCTAAGTGCCGTGTAGATATGCTGCCACCCCCCCAAAAAAATATGGAAAATATAGAAACAAAGGCTTAGATCTGGATATTATAGGAGGAGCTAAGTGGCTACTTAATAAAAAATCTAAACCCAGTATAAGGTATGCTCCTAGAGTTGTTTAAGATCACCTAGCCATTCGGTGTTGTTCTCTTTTTCAGAGTAACAAAGAAAAAAAAATGAAATTCACTGTTGGACAAGAGTCAAAACCTTATTTCCCTTGTGGTGTGTGGGTGTGTCTTAGTTAGCTTGCCTGTTTTGGGATAGGAAGGAAAGTCAGGGAAGTTAGTGGTTTTATTGTCATTATCTTATGAGGCCTTCTGGGCATTCCTACAATCAACAAATATGCACTGGGCTAAGCACGGTCTCAGGCATGGGAGATGCCATGATGAGCAAGACAGGCAAGATCTCTATCCTCTGGGAGCTTCTGTTCTAGAAATCTCCATAGACCATTGGAATATTCTTTTCACCGTTTACTTTGGGTGGTTATAATTACTACATTTCACTTTTATAATGAGAATATTTTGGAGAGAGGAGGAAAAATGGAATTCTTCAATAGAGGATGGATACAAATCTGAATTTGCCATACAACTCTGACTGAGAAAATTCAGGACAGCTCTGTCTGTATTACACAGCAATGGTGGTGAAAAGACCAGGCACTCATTTACCACGGAGAGTACATAAATAGAGAGCAGATAAATTTTCAGAAAGAAATGTTTTGTAGTCCTTTTCAACACTTTAGATATGTTTCTTTTATAACCAAGTACTTCCAACTTATGAATTTATACTACAGAATGTTTGCACAAATAAAGAATATGTGTACAAAGATGTTATTGCAACATAATTTGTGATAGTGAAAAATGAGAAATAACCTAAATGTCCATCACTAAGAAATTGCATAAATAAATTATGTTATGTTTATATAATAGAATACAATGCAGTCACTTTTCAAATAAAATAGATCTGTATGCACTGACATGTAAAGCTATCCATGATATATTCGTGTAGGGTCAGGGATAAGTAAAAAAGGCAAGTTATTTTTTAAGGTAGTGTTTTCTATAATAAAGCCTACATTTCAAGTGTTCTAAGCACCTTACACCTGTTATTTCAGTTACTCCTCACAAGATCCCTATGAAACAGGTACTATCATCATCCTCACTTTACAGATGAGGAAACTGAGTCAGATCATAACTTGCTCAATTAATGCATATATGTGACTTTGGGACATGTGCTTAGTTCTCTGCTATATCCAAGAAACAATTGACTCTCCCTTTAGCTTAGACTAATTTGACTTGGGATTTTCCTACTTTCAACCAAGAAAACCCTAACAATCCAAATATAGATAACAGAGACTGGGTAACTTATGGCATCCTATATAATAAAGAGGTAATATGCAAATTGACCACCATGCCCTTGCACAAGATGGCCGCCCCCATGTGGCCACAAGATGGCTGGCAGGGGAGGGCAGTTGTGGGCAATCAGGACAGCAGGAGAGGGCAGTTGGGGGCGACTGGGACTGCAAGGGAGGGAGGGCAGTTAGGGGCGACCAGGCTGGCAGGGGAGGGCAGTTGGGGGTGACCAGGCCTGCAGGGGAGGGCAGTTGGGAGCCAGCAGTCCCGGATTGTGAGAGGGATGTCTGACTGCCGGTTTAGGCCCAATCCCTGTGGGACATCCCCTGAGAGGGGTCCCAGATTGGAGAGGGTGCAGGCTGGGCTGAGGGACACCTCCCCCCCCCCTCCCCCCCAGTGCATGAATTTCATGCACTGGGCCTCTAGCAATAATAATAAGTTGTTTTTAAAGAGAAGAAAGTACATCCATTGATGTGAAAACCCAAATAGAGGGAGAAAAGCAAGTTTACAAGGCAGGTGTGTGTGTGTCTATGTGTGTGTGTGTGTGTGTGTGTGTGAGAGAGAGAGAGAGAGAGAGAGAGAGAGAGAGAGAGAGAGAGATTTTATATAGACACATATCTTAGGGAGAGCAAAAAGGTTAATATTGCTTACCTCTGGAGGCTAGGATAGGCAAGAGTTTCACTTTTTATTTTTATATTTCTATGTATTTTTTAATTTTCCAAAAAGCTTATCCTACTTTTATAAAACTTTTAGACCAAACATAACTATGGGAACCTGAAACCAATACAAAATAATATTGAAAGAAAACTATAATTTAATTGAAAAATAAAAAAATTACAGGACATTAATTTGGCACACTTATGTTGTACAACTTCCTGCTTCATTGCCTCTATTCCATGTGAGAACAAAGGTCTGGGAGCCTGGAGACCCAGGCTTCTAGACCAGGCTACTTCAAATGTGTTCTATAACCTTGGTCAAGTTGGTCAGCTTCTTTCTAAGAAGGGTGCTTGAAACCACAGTAACTACTATTACAGTGGTTTCTATGTGCCAAGCACTGTGCAAAGCAGTTTCCTCACAGCAGCTCCATAAATTGAGCATTATCCCCAGTTTCCAGAGAAGAAAACTGAAGTACAAGTAAGTGTTGGAGTCAGAATTCGAACTCAGGTTTAGGTGACCTCAGGAAGCCATACTGTTTCCACGGCACACTCTCCCAGACACCTCTTACCTCATGCCTCATGGTTTCCTGGTACTATAATCATACACTTAAACCCAGGACTTGATTCAAAACCCTCTACCTGGACCACATTATTATTCTAAATTAATCCCTGGTCACTTTTATTATTGTTTTGTTTATTCTTTATGTTGCATCAAGCTCTAAAACAGGGTGTCTCAACTTCAACATTTTAGAAAAGTTTGTTGTTTGGAGTAGTCCTGTGCATTGTAGGATGTTTGGCAGCATCGGTGCCTCTACCCACTACCTACCAGTAGCATCCACCCTCCAGATGTGACACCAAAAATGCCTCTACACATACTGCCAAATGTCCGCTGGGGGCAAGTCACCCTGGGGTTAAGCGCTGCTCTAAAAGGAAGACAAGCCAAACACCTGCATTAACAAGGAAGGAAAACTGTTTTGAAAGGAGTTATTGAGCCTGGCTGGCATGGCTCAGTGGTTGAGCATTGATCTATGAACCAGGAGGTCATGGTTCAATTCCCCATCAGGGCACCTGCTGGGGTTACAGGCTTGATCCCCAGTAGGGGGTCTGCAGGAGGCAGCCAGTCAATGATTCTCTCATCATTGATGTTTCTCTCTCTCTCTCTCCCTCTCCCTTCCTCTCTAAGATTAATATATATTTTTAAAGGAGTTATAGAATCTAGTAAATATTTTTAAATTTTATTTTTTATCCTCACCTAAGGATATTTTCCCATTGATTTTTTAGAGAGAGTGGGAGGGAGGGAGAGAGACAGAGAGAGAAACATCCATGTGAGAGAGACACATCAATTGGTTGTCTCCCGCAAGCACCCCAACTGGGACCAGGGATTGAGCCTGCAACCCAGGGACATGCCCTTGACTGGATTTCAACCCAGGACCCTTCAGTCCTCGGGTCAATGCTCTATTGACTGAGCCAAACCCACCAGGGCATACATATTTTACTTGCATAATTCTTTGACTTTACCAGCTCAGGTTACAGTCAGCTCCATGTATTTCAGTTATTTGCCATGTGCAGAACACGGTGCTAGTTACATATCCCTACCCAAGATGCAGGGAGATGGTGAACTAAAATTAATCTTGCCTGTCAACAATGACCACTTCTCCCATCGTGAAATTCACCTTTTCTTGAGAGGAAATGAGCCACCCAGAGGCTGCTGCTGAGTGAGAATGGATAGTCAACAGAGAACAGCAATAATTGAACAATGCTTACTTTATTCCAACTAAATAAAGCAATGCACAAGCCACCTGAGCAATAAGCTTGACTCAAGGGGCAAAAGCCAAGAAACAACGATTTTGTTTTGTTTTGCTTTTTGCTTTAATCATCAGTTACTGCACATGGTTGTCTTCCACATCTCCTCTCGGAAAACGTGAGTTAACAAATCTCATGCAAAGAAACATAGGAAAAGAGAAAAAGAGAAAATGCAGTTCATCTAGTGTGTAGTTGAAGGTGGTTTCTCCAATTTCTCTTCTGTAAAATGCTCCATCAGCACGGTCCATTTCGGATTATTTTTATATCATGACCATCTTCCCTGCAAATTGAACAACCATAAAAACACATTTATTACCTAGCATACTAACACTGTCCCAGTACTTATATTAAAAAGACCCATGTCAGCCTGTTCAGTATGGCTCAGCAGTTGGACATCGACTCAGGAACCAAGAGGTCACTGGTTCGATTCCCGGTCAGGATACTGGGTTGTGGGCTTGATTCTTAATAGGGGGTGTGCAGGAGGCAGTTGATTGATGATGTTTCTCTCTCATCAATGTTTCTATCTCTCTATCCCTCTCCCTTACTCTCTCTCTAAAAATCAATCCTATATAATAAAAGGCTAATATGCAAATCGACCGAACAGCAGAATGACCAGTCGCTATGATGTGCACTGACCACCAGGGGCAGATGCTCAACACAGGAGCTGCCCCCTGGTGGTCAGTGTGCTCCCACGGGGGAACGCTGCTCAGCCAGAAGCCCTGAGCCAGGCTCACGGCTGGCGAGCACAGCAGTGGTGGCGGGAGCCTCTCCCGCCTCCGCAGCAGCGCTAAGGATGTCCGACTGATGGCTTAAGTGGGGAGTGGGCCTAAGCCATCAGTTGGACATCCCCTGAGGTCTGCCAGACTGCAAAAGGGCGCAGGTCAAGCTGAGACCTCCCCGCTCCAGTGCACGATTTTCATGCACCTGGCCTCCAGTAAAAACATATCTTTGAAAAAAGTCCTATGACTTTGTATATTACAGTCCTTCTTGGGCAATATTTATGTAATCATTTTTAAAGCTAAATGAAAAAAACAATGAGGGTGAAAGCCCCAACTCTGTCATTTTCTTCTCTACCCATAGGGTACAAGGCACTATCCCCAAAGAATCACTCTGAGAGGACCTAGGAACAGTGATGGCAAACCTTTTGAGCTCGGCGTGTCAGCATTTTGAAAAATCCTAACTTAACTCTGGTGCCGTGTCACATATAGAAATTATTTGATATTTTCAACCATAGTAAAACAAAGACTTTTATTTTTGATATTTATTTTATATATTTAAATGCCATTTAACAAAAAAAAATCAACCAAAAAAATGAGTTCGCGTGTCATAGGTTCGCCATCACTGCCTAGGAAGCTCACTGAAGACTGAGGTCAGAGAATGGACCCCTGAAATGCAAAGCAGCATACCTGAGAAGAGTCACAGTCCCTCAGCCAGGCATAATACATTTATGATTTGGCATTCTCTAGGTAAAGTTATTAACATCTATTGCCCAACTAATGCTGCAGGTTACACAGGTCACCAGCACATGCCCTCTGAATTTAAAAGAACATTTAATATTCCACAGCGCTTAACTATTAAATATACTCTTAATTTTGGAAAATCACCCATTCATGGATAGTAACATAACTCGATTATCCGGTCTACAGTTGCACATGTCATTCTCCAACTTCAATCTAAACAATGCACTGAAGGATTCTGGTATATTTTTAAATGTCAGTGTGAAAATACAACTACTTATGTTGCAGGCGATTCTTATATCCAAGAAAGGAGCCACTACTTCGTAAGTAATCAAAATTCAAGGACAAAAGAAAATGTGGCCATTCTACACTGTAAAAATATGTTACCTGATTTTCATGCACAGAGTACACTCGTTGGCATAAGTGGACATGTCGCTTCCACATACAGGGTTAAAGTCTCTGGGACATCCTGGTAATCTATATTGATTACAGTTTGGCTAGAAAAGAGAAAGGAGAACAGAAATTAGAGAGCCACTTGAAACACCTAGATTTCCTAGAAACACCCTAGAAAAATCTATTTTACACACATACCAAAAAAAAAGATTTTTCTAATGCAAAAATCAGATGCAATGTTAAAACATTGGTTCAATACCAACGTAAATAAGAAAAGGTTAGGTTGGCTGATTTTTAAATGGAAGTCCAAGGCATGCCACCATGCCTACTTTATTATCCTCTAGCCTCATAATTAGTACTTCACTGCTATTTCCGTGTGAATATTCTATTCCAGGCATCTTAATCCCTTGGCATAATGCTGAGACACACTCAGGAAGCTAATCTTTTAGTCTGGACTTTTTAAGATACTGGCATTTAACCACCAGCACTGAAGAAAGCAGCATGCCCTGGCCGGTGTGACTCAGTTAGTTGGGTGTCATCCCCTGCACTGAGAGGTGGCTGATTTGACTCCTGATTATAGCGCATGCCCGGGTTGAGGTCTCGATCCCCAATGGGGGGCGTACAGGAGGCAGCCTGATTGATGTTATGCTCTCACATCAATGCTTCTCTCTTCTCCCTTCCTCTCTCTCTAAAAAATCAATAAACTATTCAAAAATAAAAAGAAAGAAAGAAATCAACAGGTTCAGAATGAGACCTTAGGTTGTTATGGATTGAATTGTGGCCTCCCCAACAAGATATGCTAAAATCCTAACCTCCAGGACCTCAGAATGTGATCTTTTTTGGAAATAGGGCCTTTATACAATAATCAGTTTAAAACAAGGCTATTACAGTGGGTCCCAATTCAATATGACCGATGCCCTTATAAAAAGGGAAAATTTGGACAGAGTCACGCACTAAGGGAAAATTACATGAAGACTGAGAACACCATTTACAAGCAAAGGAATGGCTGAGGCTGCCAGGTACTGGGAGACAGGCATGGAACGGATTCCCCCTCACAGCCCTTAGAAGGAACCAACCCTGCCAACACCTTGACTTTGGACTTCTAGCCTCTAGAACTATGAGACAATCAATTTCTGTTGTTTAAACCACCCCAGTCCATAGTACTTTATCACAGCAGCCTGAAGAAACTGATATGGGGTCATGGAACTCAAGCCTCTGATTTGATGGAACTGAGGCCAGAAAGGTACTCTGTCTTGTTCTTAGCCACTAGTGTCCAGCAAGGCCAGGACTGGAACTAGTCACCGTGATAAGACTATGGTACGCAGAGTCCCACTTTAACAAAAGGTTAAATATATGGCCTGCTGTGTTTCTGATATATATATATATTTAGAGAGAGAGAGAGAGAGAGAGAGAGAGAGAGAGATGACAATGCAAGGGGGTTAAGGGCACAAACCTCACATACAGTCAAAAACCCACATATAACTTCTTGCTCCCCAAAACTTAAGGAATTTTATTTGTTTTGGTAAATGGTATTCACCTTTCCGCTTCAGAATAAAAGAAGCCACGCGTTTTAACAATCTGAATAAATGAAATGCATCTTTCTATGGATATAATCTGGATTTATAAAGACCGAAGAGGACGGCCATGGGCCAGACTCTAAAGTCAAGAGGTCTTGTTGGCCCTTGCCATCCTCTGCTCAGCACGCCACGCTTCACCTAGGAGCACGATGTGTTCTTGCCGCACAAGGCTCACTAAGATGATGCCGTCTAGGGCTGCTCTCACAGGCAGAGGAAATGCCTTCCTATCCAGTAAGATTGGGAAAAGTAGTAGTTGATCATTTGATTGAAAAAGTAAATTAAAACAAAGAAACAATGATTAAAAAATAATACATACTCTAAACATTTTATCCTAAAACATAAGTGGAAATAAAACTGCCCATCTTTTTTTTTAATTTAAATTCTTTATTGTTTAAAGTATTACAGATGTCTCTTTTTTCCCTCATTGACCTCTCCCCCCCACCCCCAACCCCCAAGCACATGCCCTCACCCCCCTATTATCTGTGTCCATTGGTTATACTTATATGTATGCAAGTCTTTGGGTTGATCTCTTACCAGCCTCCCACCCCACCCCTCCAACCACCCCTGCCTTCCCTCTGAGGTTTGACAGTCTGTTCGATGTTTCTGTGTCTCTGGATCTATTTTTGTTCATCAGTTTATGTTGTTCATTATATTCCACAAATGAGATCATGTGATATTTATCTTTCTCCAGCTGGCTTATTTCACTTAGCATAATGCTCTCCAGGCCCATCCATGCTGTTGTGAATGGTAAGAATTCCTTCTTTTTTACTGCAGCGTAGTATTCCATTGTGTAGATGTACCACAGTTTTTTATTCCACTCATCTGCTGATGGGCACTTAGGCTGTTTCAAAATCTTAGCTACTGTAAATTGTGCTACTATGAACATAGGCGTGCATATATCCTTTCTGATTGTGTTTCTGATTTCTTGGGATATAGTCCTAGAAGTGGGATTACTGGGTCAAATGGGAGTTCCATGTTTAACTTTTTGAGGAAATACCATACTGTTTTCCACAGTGGCTGCACCAGTCTGCATTCCCACCAGCAGTGCAGGAGGGTTCCTTTTTCTCCACACCCTCGCCACACTTGTTGTTTGTTGATTTGTTGATGATAGTCATTCTGACAGGTGTGAGATGGTACCTCATTGTCATTTTGATTTGCATCTCTGGATGATTAATGACTTTGAGCATATTTTCATATGTCTCTTGGCCTTCTGTATGTCCACTTTCGAAAAGTACCTATTTAGGTCTTTTGCCCATTTTTTAATTGGATTTTTTATCTTCCTTTTGTTAAGTTGTATGAGTTCCCTATAAATGTTGAAGATTAAACCCTTATCGGTGATATCATTGGCAAATATGTTCTCCCATGCAGTAGGCTCTCTTGTTGTTGTATTTATGGTTTCTTTTCTTTTTTTAAAAAATATATTTTATTGATTTTTTACAGAGAGGAAGGGAGAGGGATAGAGAGTTAGAAACATCCATGAGAGAGAAACATCCATCAGCTGCCTCCTGCACACCCCCTACTGGGAATGTGCCCGCAACCAAGGTACATGCCCTTGACCGGAATCGAACCTGGGACTCTTCAGTCCACAGACCGACACTAGCCACTGAGCCAAACTGGTCAGGGCTGTTTATGGTTTCTTTTTCTGTGCAGAAGCTTTTTATTTTGATGTAATCCCATTTGTTTATTTTCTCCTTAGTTTCCATAAAACTGCCCATCTTTTCATGTAAGACAATGAATAAGCAATGTATTTGGTCATCTGTAATGCTAGGTATGATCATATGATTAAGGTCAGGCCAATAATTTGTGGAATTATTATGCAGTAGCTTCTGGGAGCCTTAGTATTTTTAAAAAGCTGTCACCTGTCTTCTGCTTTCCCCCACAATTTGGATTCTTCTTTGTCTGTTCCTCCATCCTGCTGCTGGGCACACGGAGCACTCACCTTTGGGCCAGGAGGGCAAAGGCCACATTTCAGGAGGGCAGCACTGGGCACTGTTACTTTGAGTCCTTGTTAGGTATAGTTGAATCTAATGTTTTTTTTATTTGTTTTATTTTTATTTTTTAATCTAATCTTAATACAAGAGATAAGACCTTTCCTTCGAATGTTTCAACTAAGAAGAATTCTGTGGATTATCACTGTAAAACTCATAAATAAATCACCTAGAATTTCCTGCTTTGGTTTCTTTAAAACAGGACTTCTCAACCCCTATTCACATTTAAGACCAGATAATTCTTTCCTGTGGGAGGCTGTCTTTGGTCTTGTAGGATGTTTAGTAGCATCCCTGTTCTCTTTCCACCAGTCAAATGACAGTCTAAGTGTCTTCTGGAGGCAAAACTACCCCCAGTTGAGAACTACTGTTTTAAAATACAGTGAGAATTTAAAGACACTTGTAAAAACAACATACTATACAATTTTTTAAAAAATTTTTACTGTTGTTTTATCTACACCTAATTCAACAGCAATTTTTTTTAACAATTTGTCTTTTAGCAAGTCTTTCAAACGCATTCAACACAGTTCTCATATGGACCACAACTTTGTTTCTTTACATTCATGTTAATGTTTTCTGTACATGTTTAAGTAAAATAAAACTGGCGACTGGCCTATCAGGCTTGTGAACACACACATTTGAGTCTTGGTACTACAATTCCACTGTGGGAAATAAAGTCTACTTTATTACTAGAGTAGTCTATTGGCAACCAGAGAGTGGTCGATATGCTGTGGGAATTGTTCAGAGAGAAAGGAGAGGGTCATTTGTTTGTGAGGGTATTTGAATGAGTTTTTATACCCTTGACAAGTAGCCTGAGGTGGATCCACAGAGGGCTGTATGTGCATGTCACCTTGGAAGCTTGTTAAAAATACATATTTGGGGCCTTAACCCAGACCTACTCAATCTGAATCTCCAGGGGTAGAATCTGTGTGTCTAGAGGTCCCTGAATTCTGATTCAGTTAGGACTGGGTTTAGGAACCGCTGCTCCCAGTCATCTTGACATTCAGTCTGCTCTACTTGATGAAAGCTAAGGAAAATGCACAAAGACACACAATTCCACTCACAGTTTCAGGGAACTCCTTGCGCTAACCTTTCCTGCCTCCCCTGTATAATTAAGACAGATCTTGCTATGTCCCACTCTCTCAGAGATGACCAGGTAAACAGCTAGCTAATCGAAATTAATCTATGCCTGAAACTCAGGTTTTTGTTATGTTTGAGAAGAGTTTTCAAATGCTTTCATCTCAAAGAATGACTAATATATGACTTTTGATGTCCTTCAGATCTTTGAGGAACCTGCCCAGCTGGCAGGCAATGTGGGGTTCCAGTCTGTTTCAGGTCTGTCTGAGTCTCCTGACTTCAAAGCTATGTTTGGATACCTACCATGTAACTATGACATTGGGGTTACTCACTTCCTGGATTTTCTCTGATCTGAGGTCTAAGGCTGTATGAGCAAACACTTTTCACCCTTATCAATGAGGTCAAATAATTTCATTAATAAAGTATTCCCAATAAACCCTTACTTTTATTCATTTACCCAAATTTGTGCCGGGGGGGGGGGGGGGGGGGGGGAACTCAGAATAAGTTTATCATCTAGGGAGGCTCTAAATTATACCCCACAAGAAGCCAACTGTAGGAAGTCGCCCCTGGCAGACAGTTCCTCAGAGCTTCAGAAGAAGTCTCTGTCTGGAACAGTGATTCTCAACCTTCTGGCCCTTTAAATACAGTTCCTCATGTTGTGACCCAACCATAAAATTATTTTCGTTGCTACTTCATAACTGTAATGTTGCTACTGTTATGAATCGTAATGTAAATATCTGATATGTAGGATGGTTTTAGGCGACCCCTGTGAAAGGGTCGTTCGACTGCCAAAGGGATCGCGACCCACGGGTTGAGAACCGCTGGTCTGGAGGAAGGCCACCTGGCAAACTTACTTATTCCTCAGAATCCTTTTCATTTTTATAGAAGGATGTGATATGCTTTTAAGTAATTCTCTGAGCTTTACACTCTGAAACTTTTCCTCAGAAAGGTCTTTATATACTTTAACAAACATATTCCTGTATTTATTCATTCAATAAGTGAATACTCGAAGATTTTAAGATAGGTGTTATAAGAAATACAAAGATAAACTGAGTCCTGCCTGTAAGAGGTTTAGCATCCAGTAAGGGAATCAAGACATACACATGGTGGTATTACAGGATGGGTACAATTTAGAGAGGTTTGAGAGACTGTCTACCTCAAGGAAATATTACAGATTGAGCAAAGGCACAATGGTGAAGGAAGTGTCTGACCTGAGAGCAAAGCAGTTTCATTTAAAGGATCATTCAACACCCATTCACAACAAAAACATCCAACAAACTAGAAACAGGAGAGAATTTCTTCAACCTGATAAAGGACCCCTAAAAACCCCCACAGCTGACATTACTGAATGGTGAAAGACTGAATGGTTTTGCCCTAAAGTCAGGGACAAGCAAGAATTTTCACTTTCATCTGTTCTATTCAACATTGTATGGAAGGTTCTAGCCAAGATAATTAGGCAAGCAAAATAAATAAAAGCCACCAGATTGGAAAGGAAGAAATAAAGTTTTCTCTAATCAAAGATGGCAAAATCTTTTTATGTAGGAAGTTCTAAGGAATCCACATTTTAAAAAAACCTACTAGAACTAAAAAACAAATTCAACAAGATTAGAGAATATAAGATCAATATATAAAAATCAATTGTATTTCTATACACTTGCAATGAACAATCTGAAAATAAAATTAAGAAAATAATTCCATTTATAATACTATCAAAAATAATAAAATATTTAGGAATAAAATTTAACAAGAATTGCCCTAGCTGGTTTGGCTCACTGGATAGAACGTCGCCATGTGGACCAAAGGGTCCAAGGTTCAATTCCAGTCAAGGGCACATACCTCAGTTGCATGCTCGATCCCTGGCCCTGGTTGGGGCACATAAGGGAGACAACCAATCGATGTGTCTCTCTCACATTGATATTTCCCCCTTTCTGTCTCTCCTCCTCCCCTCTACTCTCTCTAAACATCAATGGAAGAATATCTTCAGATGAGAATTAACCAAAAAAGAATAATAATAAAAGTTAAGAATTATACACTGAAAACTACAAAATGTTATTGAAAGAAATTAAAGACCTACGTAAATGAAAAGACATCCCATATTCATGATATTCGTGGATCAAAAGACTTAACTGTCTTAAGACAGCAATAATCCCCAAACTGATCTCCAGGTTCAATACAATCCCTATCAAGATCTCAAATGCCTTTTTTTTTTTTTTCAGGAGAAATTGGCAAACTGGTCTTAAAATTTAAATAGAAATGCAAGAGGCCCAGAAAAGCTGAAACAAGCGTGAAGAAAAAGTTGGAGGATTCACACTTCACCATTTCAAAACTTACTATGAAGCTACCATTATTAAAACAGTGTGGCACTAGCATAAGAATAGAAGGGCATAAGCTATGGGAAAGCGTAGAAAGGTACAGGTAGAAAGGGAGGCTGCAGTAAGGAAATAAAACATTCTCTATGGGAACTGGGAAGTCACTAGATTTTGCAGAGACATGCTGTACTCAGAGGACGGATTCTGAAGAGTCATTGCAGCAGCAGTGTGTAGCAGGAGCAGGAAAGTAGAGATACTAAAGATTGAAGAAAATCGCCTGGAGGGCTATTATGCTAGTCTGGGTAAGAGATAATAAGGGCCATAAACTGGAGCAGTGGCAATGGAAACCGGGAAGAAAAAACAAAGGTCTCTTGCATGATTCATCCTTTTAATAATCCTGTACAAAGAGAGCAGGGTCCTGTGGTATTTGCCTCCTGAGAGTGAGTGCCTCCTTAATTTTGCACTCTAGCCACCTGATCTACCTTACCCTAATCCCAGCCCTGAGAAAGAGGTGGGATTGTCCTCATTTTTCTGAAAGAAAATCAAACCCAAGAAAATTGAGTCATCTCATCAAGAAGTATTACTGGGCTGACAATTGGGCACTAAATAACAAATAAGACATTACCTTTGATCACAGGAGTAGAGAGTACAGTTTACCGGAGGGAAGACAGGCAATTACAATTCAAAGCTGTGATGGGATAATGAAGAGCACTGGATCTGCAGTCCAACTGCTTGGGTTGCAACCATAGCTCCACCATTTCCATGTGACCGTGGCCAAGGGGATAACAATGATACCTACCTACTTCATAGCGTTTTAAAAGATTGAGTTACTACATATAAAACACTTAGAACAGTGCTTGGCACATGGTGAGTGGCATTTTAGCATTTCCTGTTGAAGGAAACCAGAATATGTTCCCTCCAAAATATGACTCTTTGACATAAAAACTATTTTGACCAAAAGGCAGTTTTAAAAGCGGCAATCCAGAAGAAGCTCCCTCTACCCTCCCCCCTTTCTGCCTAAAGGCAGGATACAAATTCTCCTTAACTGGATAGACTCTACTCTTATCAGCCCAGACATGTCATCAGAGGGATCTGCAAAAAAACCTTCCCCCATTAGTTTCCTCCCATACATTTACTACCCCATTGTTTGCATCCTTGGAAGCTTAAGCCATTTGCGCTACACATTTACTGCTCTTTGCTAAAGATAGAGTTCCAAGAGAGTAACTCTTTGAGTTACTCTCTCTACATGCTCCTATGTATATGTGCAATGTACATGTTAATAAACGTGTTTGTTTTTCTCTTGTTAATTTGTCTTTTGTCATAGGGACCCCAGCTGAGAACTTAGAAGGGTAGAGAAGATATTTATTTTTCCTGCCCTACACTATCATAATGATGACATTGCAGTCTAGGTTGAATGGAAACACGAAGAAAGTGCATTTATATACACTTTGGAGAAAGAAAATAGGGTGGGAAGGCTTCCTAGAAGAGGTCTAATCTGAATTGAATACTCAAAGCTGCCTAGCCCAGTCAATATCCCATATGCAAAATAATAATATCTATCTATCTTACAAGGTCATTGTGAGAATGGACTGAATATACAAATGGACAATGCCACACCAGATATTAAAATAGAAATATGACCTACAACCTGCAGCACCTGCCCAGGAAACCAACTCATTATGTAGAATAACCAGACCAGGAAGCCAGCCTGCTCTAAGTCAGACTTGGAAGAAGTCAGATGGCTACCTATAGTGACCGTCCAAGAAGCTAAACAGGGGGGTGCGGGAAGAGACTGGACAAAAATCGTGCACGTATGGATGAGGACAGTGGAGGGGGGAGGGGGGGGCAGAGGGCAGGGTGGGAACCGGGTAGAGGGGAGCTATGGAGGGAAAAAAGAGAAACAACTGTAATAAGCTGAACAATAAAGATTTAATTATTTTAAAAAACAAACAAACAACAAAAAAAGAAGCTAAACAATAACCTCTGTAACTTTTGGCCCCAAATGGACAGGATTTGATTAATAACTGACAACCTCCCTAATTTTTGTCCCCACTTCCAACTTAGGACTAATCAGAGAAAATCAAATATGCACTCCTAACCAACCACATGTCCAATCCATGCACTATTTGCTTTTAGAACCAATCAGAGAAAGCCAAATATGCACTCCTAACCAACCACATGTCCAACCCATGCACTCCAACTTCCCCATGCCAACAGCCTCGAATCAGGGCACACCTGAAGCCTTCCTTTCTCCCACTAGAAAGCTTTCCCACGCCTCCACCTTAGTTGAGTCTCTGCCAAATACAAGTGTCATGGCTGACTCCCCTGTTACAGCAAGTTCTGAATAAATAGCTTTTCCTTATTCTCATTCGGTTGATCTTTGTTTGCTTCCACTGAATTTAATTTGATAATGTACTGTACAAAAAGTCGACTGCAAGGCATAACTATTAAGTCAAGGACTTTCTGAATCATTAGAGGAAGTAGTGAAGGAAACAAAGGCCTGGGGCCTTCAAGACCTGAGCTATTTTCAACAAAAAATTTACATTTTTTATCTGTATTACAAAGCCTCTGATTTCTAAAGCAGTCAATAGTTTCAAAAGTATTAGGTCAGAACTGAAAGCTAGCCCCCAACCCAAACTGTTGTGGGCTTCACTGTATTAGAAACAGTATAAGTGGTTTCCTACTTACTGTTCTATATCCTGAAGGATGACCAAATTGATTGTTCAGAGAGGCTGAAAGAAGAAAACAGACATTTAAAAGTATGTGATTAAGGTCAATTCTTGCAATTCCAGAAGGGAGAGGGATAGAGAGTTAGAAACATAGATCGGCTGCCTCCTGCACACCCCCTGCTGGGGATGTGCCCGCAACCAAGGAATCGAACCTGGGACCCTTCAGTCCGCAGGCCCACGCTCTATCCACTGAGCCAAACCAGTTAGGGACGTAAAGAGCTTTTAAAATCCAGCTTGTGATCTATCCAGGGCACACCTTCCTTTCCCTCCAGTACTTAACTTCCTTGAACCACCCCCTCTGACCCCCACACCCACCTCCAAAGGATATTCCCTTGTTTTCTAGCACCTCTCTTAGCAGGCACACAAAGAACTTTCAGTGCGGGTTCCATAACTGACCGCCCTAATAGGTTTGCTTGAGAAAGGACTACGGAGCTATGGAATAAAAGTCAGAGAAGTGGCTCCTAATAATTCACAATATTCTTTCCCTCTGTCGCTCAGGGTAATGAGCGCACAACTTAGCATTAGGTGTACCATTTGAACTCCGTTGTAAAAAAGGCTTCAAGTCTGGCTGGACTGAAGCCCCTTTCTCATAAGCCACAGACACCCCGATGCACTTGGCGATCACCGTTCCTAATTCCCATACATCTCCTGCTGGGGTTCAGCAGGGCCACTGTGTCCGCCAAAACCCAGCTCCTTGTCTTGGGCTCCAGAAATCTGCTTTAAGGGAGAAAAGGCAGACAGCAGGGTGTCACCAGAAGGAGCTGGGAATGAAGCCCGAGCAAGGGGGTCCCTGGTCCTCAGCCACCCCCTCACCCCCACATTCCTCAAGGACCGCAGCGGGCCCAGGAACCGCCAGTAACGGGTGTTGGAGGGACGCCAGGGACGCCGGGATCCAGGCAGTCGCCAGCGAGACTCCCTCTCTTTACTCCTCCACGAGCCGGGTGCGACCACGCTGGCTGGCGAGCGTTACCTGCCAGGTGCGTGGCCAGCAGCGCCAGCCCCAAGCTCATCGCCAGCAGCGCCATCCTTCCTCCTCCGCCTGCGGTCGGGTGCTGCGCGCGAGACACGTAGGACGTGCACAGGTCGGACCTGCGAGGGTGTGAGGTGAGGGAGGGGCGGGACGGGGAGGACAAGAAGAGGAGGAAGAACGTGAAAGGGAGGAGGGAAGGGAGCGTCAGGAAAGGATGGGTGGAGGGGAGCCTGGGAAGAATGGGGGAGGGGAAGTAAAGGATGCTGCTAAGCTAGCCCCCTATCGCCCCCCTTCCCCTCCCCCTCCCCGCGGAGGATGGGAGTAAATGATTAAGGGGAGGACCTCTCCCTGCAACAAACAAGACCCTTGTCGGAGCCCAGGGACACAACCTTGAGGGCTGTCAGTCAACCCCTATTTCTTCGGCATCTCCTCTGTCCCAAGGTGTTTTGGAGGCTGAACTCAGCAAAAGAATCCCTGCTCTCAAGCAGCTTTCTCCTGTAGGTGTTGCGGATGGGGTGACACAGGGAACTCCAAAACCACAGAATCAATACAGTAGTTTCTAAAGTGTTAGAAAATGGTGGGGAAAGGGGGAGACTTTCCATTGGGAAGTCAGGAAAGGCCTTTCAGAGGTGACATTTTAAAAAATCTTTATTGTTGAAAGTATTACATACTAAAGGCCCAGT
>NW_005871175.1:456446-460034 GCF_000147115.1 Myotis lucifugus | reverse complement strand
AGCGCACGTCATAGCGAGTGATCGAACTCCCGGTCTCCCGGTCGAACTCCCAAGGGGACACTTTGCATATTAGCCTTTTATATATATAGATCTCTCCCCCCCCCCCTCAGCAATTACCCCCTTCTAGACCTTCCCAGGCCTTCACCACATTGTTGTCTGTGTCCACGCATTATGCATATATGCATACAAGTTCTTTAGTTGATCTCTTCCTTCTCACCACCCCACCTTCTCACCCTTCTACCCCCCCCAACCCCCCTACCCCCCTCCCCAGCCCTTCCTGCTTTCCCTCTGAGATTCCATAGTCTGCTCCATGCTTCTATGTCTCTGGATTTATTTTGCTCAACAGTTTATTTTGTTCATTAGATTCCACATATAAGTGAGATCATGTGATGCTTGTCTTTCTCTGGCTGGCTTATTTTGCTTAGCATAATACTCTCCAGGTCTCTCCATGCTGTCTCAAAGGGTAAGAGATCCTTCTTTTTTACAGCTGCACAGTGTCAGAGGTGACAGCTGAGCTGAAAGCTGATGCATGAGAAGAAGGAAGCTTGGTGAAGACCTTGGGACGAGAAGCACAGGCCCAAAGAAAAGCAAGTGCAGGGAACCGGGGACAGGAGCCAGCTCAGTGTTTCAACTGGAGCCCTGAATGGAGGGGGAGTGGGAGCAGGAGACCAGACTGCAAAGCCAAGGTCATGTGTGGCTGGGTAGGCCATGATAAGGGGCTTTGGATTTTTTCTAGTTGCAGCGACAAATCAGTGGAGGACTTTAATCAAGGGAATGCCCTGACCTAACTTCTTTTTTAATAGATTGGATGAAGAATGGACAGGAGATAGGAGATGTGTTAGGGCAGTGGTTCTCAACCTTCCTAATGCCGCGACCCTTTAATACAGTTCCTCATGTTGTGGTGACCCCCAACCATAAAATTATTTTCGTTGCTACTTCATAACTGTAATTTTGCTACTGTTATGAATCGTAATGTAAATATCTGATATGCAGGTATGTATTTTCATTGTTATAAATTGAACATAAAGCATAGTGATTAATCACAAAAACAATATGTAATTATAAATGTGTTTTCTGATGGTCTTAGGCGACCCCTGTGAAAGGGTCGTTCGGCCCCTAAAGGGTCGCGACCCACAGGTTGAGAACCGCTGATCTAGAGGAAAACATTGCAGATCTCATGACCCAGGTTGGGTGGAACAACTGGAAAGTGAAAACAAGATACCTGCTACACAGAAGAGTTGAAGGTTGTTCATTTACACTGAAATCTGGAACATTGTTTTTACAAGCCAAAAGAAGATCAGATGGCTTTTGCAACTAACTACTATGTACAGACATATTTTATTTTATAAAGTGCGCATTCTTCTTATCACTTACTGTATAGTTCGTTTATAGAGTGATTCCCCCCCGCGCCCCCCAGTTTTTTGAGCATGGTAACTTCACACCCTGGATGTTGGGCAGTTGTGCTATTAAATATTAAACACTAAAACTTTGGTGGTGCCAGTGTAAAATTGTCAAAATTTTAAATGTTTTTTAATGAAGTCATTTTTAAACATTCCTTTTGTTTATTGATTTGAAAGAGAGAGAAACACTTCAATTTGTTGTTCCACTCATTTATGCATTTATCGGCTGGTTTTTGTATATGCCCAACTGAGGTACGGAACACCCAACCTTGGCAAAATGGATGATGCTCTAACCAATGAGCTACCTGGCCAAGGCTCTCTCATTCCTTTTGTATGTAGTAGTTGCTGTTTGATAAAAGTTGCTGTGTAATTTTTTTTCTATTAGACATATAGTAGATCCTTCCATTAAAATTAGACTCTGCGGTAAGACATTTATAGAGTTTAGGGTCCTTTAATTCTCAACACAGAGTGGCTGTTGAGCTAACACCAAATGGTGTGTTGGTAATACATTTCAAATTGCTAAAAACACTTAAAATTGCTTATTCAGAAATACCTGGCACTACTATGTTGCAAAAACTCAGACTTGAATGGAGATTTTATGTCTAAGTCCCTGAGGTCAGATGCTAAAGTAATGAAGAGTAGCCACTGCCACTTTAATGTGAAAATCTTTAAGTACAGAAAATGACAGAATTACCTAGCAGTGGTTCTCAACCTGTGGGTCGCGAACAATGAAAATACATCCTGCATATCAGGTATTTACATTATGACTCATAACAGTAGCAAAATTACAGTTATGAAGTAGCAACGAAAATAATTTTATGGTTGGGGGTCACCTTATGGTTGGGGGTCACCACAACATGAGGAACTGTATTAAAGGAAGGTTGAGAACCACTGGGCCCTAATGTACTGAGGCATTCATTAGTTAGAGTTTTGCATGAGATTTGAATACTTCAGTAGGACCCTACATTGTTCATCTAAAATAGTTACCATAGAAAACCTGGCAGCATTTTAAAACACAATTACTCCATCTTTTCTTTGAGCTATGAATTGGGGGGGGGGGGAACCCCGAAAAGGAAAAGAGACCATATTAAGTTTGTGCCCGTTGCTTCGCTCGAAAACAATAACTTGTAGTAGGCTCAAGTTTTTAAGAAATTCTTTTTCTTTAAACTAGTCTATTTCTTTAAACTATTTCTTAAATCTAAATTCTTACCAAGTAACTTTTTTAACTGATTATAGAAGGCAAGGATAATAACTCTTGCCACTCAAAAATGTCGTGTCAGGGGTGCTAAGTACTGACTGTGAAGGAGATCCATGTAATTATCCCAGCAATTCTGTATGGGGGGGGGGGGGGAGAGGGGGATGGAAAAGTTAAGGAATGGTATTGTGCTTCATAGAGGAAAACCCTTCACAAACACAGTATTTGTGTTGTTTTTTTAAAAAGTTTCCTATATCACCAGTCTTTAATGTATTGCAAACATTGAATAATATTAAGGGGAAAAAGGAAACTAAGAAAAATTAAAAAGATAGTTATTGGCTTCCAGAAAAACAAAGTTCAGTAATATAAATATCAATAACTGATTTAATCAAAATTATGATTAATTATTTAAGAAGAATGGGAGAGGAAATGTACATTAGGGTAGTGGCAGGGAAGGGAGGTGACAATATTTCTTAGTGAAAAACCAAGGGATGAAAATCTAACCTGAACAACCAAGAAGAAGAGGCATTTATTCATATTAGAGATGTGAAGATAAATATCCAAATAATCAAAACAGTGCAAATTGGTTTCTTCTGGAAATTGGGGAATGAGGCAGGAGAGGGACAGTAGGAACAGCCCACTGCTTTTCTTCTTAAGAACTTTGCGTGTGTTAGGGGCTGAATTGTGTCTTAAGCCAAATTTATGAAGTCCTAATCCCCAGTACCTCAGAGTGTGTATGTTGAGATCCGGCCTTTAAGGAGGTAATTAAGTTAAAATGGAGTCAGAGAGGAAAATGGCCACCTGCAACCCAAGGAGAGAGCCTCAGGGCAACAACGAGAAAAAAACAGCTGACACATCGATCTTGGACTTCTGTCCTCCAGAACAGTGAGAAAATACATTTCTGTTGCTTAAGCCAGCTGGTCTGTGGTATTTTGTTACAGCAGTCTAAAAAACTAATAAAAGCACGTACAAGTGGGTTTTTAAAAATTAAGG
>NW_005871175.1:395661-456226 GCF_000147115.1 Myotis lucifugus | reverse complement strand
CACATGCCCGGGTTGTGGGTTTGATCCCCAGTAGGGGGCATGAAGGAGTCAGCCCATCAATGATTCTCCCTCATCACTGATGTTTCTATCTCTCTCTCCCTCTCCCTTCCTTTCTGAACTCAATAAAAATATGTTTTTTAAAAAGAGAGAGAAATTTAACAAACGTTATTCTGAGACACATACACCGGTGCCCTCCAACACCTCAGATAGTGTTTGAGAATATTTATTTACTGATTTTTTCCCCCTTAAGAAGTTCCCTTTGACTTAGTTATTAACTTTGAATACAAGTTTTGGTAGCTATTCAGCAAACCTTCATGAGAGGTTTAGAGAAGAGGAACAATTGTGCTACAGAAGCACAGCAAGTTAGTGCATTGGCAGTCCCACTCTCTCCCCGCCTCTGATGCCAACGTGTCAAATGTGATTCTGTGACACACTCCCTGTATCAGTCAGGGTCTAGCCTGGGAAACACAAGACTCACCAGGCATTGCACCAAAGAAAATTTAATATAAGACATTGACCAAACCAGTACAGTGGGGCCTTGACTTACGAGTGTCCCGACTAACGAGTTTTTTGAGATACCAGCTGTCTCTCTGCCGATTTTTTGCATTGAGTTGATAGAGTAATTTGAGTTAACGAGCTTCTTAACGAGCTCAGTCTCAGAACGAATTAAACTCGTAAGTCAAGGCCTCACTGTATTGGAGTACTGAAAACAAGCAGACAGGGAGCAATGAGGTAACACACAGAGATGGCAACTTCAGGATGTAGGTATCACCCCCAGGTCAGAGGGAACAAAGGACCAGCATTGTCAGAACCTAGAAATTCCGAGGAGGCGCCCTGGGAAGCTGGGGTTCAAACCTCTGAGCCGGGATGCTGCCCGGCTGGTGCTCGTGGTTCTGAGGAGCACAATGAGGCAGTTCTGAGAATGTGAGACAGAGCGGAGACTGGCACTGCCAGGTGGAGACATTGCTGGGGCACGGCTGAGAGGAGCAGCAAGCGTCCAGGAGCAGGTCCCTCCTCCACGTTCCTGCCTTGCAGAGCCCTCTGAATAAGTCCTATTGGCAGAGCCTTCGGAGAGCCAGCTGGCAGAAGAGAAATGAGTTCCAGGTCACCGAGGCTGGAAGGATGGCTTTAGAGCTGACATACAGTAACCTAATGACTGGCACAGCTGCACACCCTACCCCTTGACTTTAGCAACCTCAAAGCTGGGGCAAGAAGACAGCATGCTGTTTTAAATTCCAGCTGGCACCACTCACAGCTGAGTTCTGGCTAGTGTCCTGTTTGAGGCCAAAGGGTAAATTTGGAATTAGTGTTAACACTTTTCTGAGTCACGTAATCTAGGTTCTTTGAACAAAGGTCGTAGAGGAGACATGGCTGCTTTTGCTGAAGACTTTCATCAAGGATGGATGGACATACATAATATTTGCTCAACTTTGTTGGATTTCTGTTACTGAATAACATACCGTACACATTTGCTTGTAAATCTCTGATGCATCAGGACACAAACTGAAATCTGACAGACTGAGGGATAATGCTTAGAGTGGGCTTCATAGGAATTTCAGCTTCAAAAAGAAAGCCATTTCTGCCCTGGCCAGTGTGGCTTAGGTAGTTGAGCCGTCGTCCTGTACATTGAAAGGTTGCCAGTTCAATTCCCAGATAGAGCATCGACCTGTGGACTGGAGAGTCCCAGGTTCGATTTCATGCCCAGGTTGTGGGTTTGAGGCAGTCAATTAATGTTTCACTATCACATTGATGTTTCTCTCTTTCTCCCTCTCCCTTTCTCTCCCTATCTCTCTCTCTCTCAAAAAAAAAAAAAAAAATCTTAAAAAAAGAAAGACATTCACTCCCCAAGATAGATTTGCTATATATGTATGTGGGTGTATATTGTTGCCTTTATATAACTTTGTTCCAAACAATTGATATTACACCTTAGAAATACTTTGTACTATGGTGCTTTCCCCGTAGCCATGTAGAACAAAGGTTAACAAATGTTTTCTGTAAAGAGCCAAAGAGTAAAACCTTTGGACCTTGCACGTCATACAGTCTGTCACAACTTGTCAACTCTGTCACTGTTGTGCAAAAGCAGCTTGGACCTCCAGTCCATGAATGGACTTGGCTGTGCTCAGGACAACTCTACAAAACAGGCGGGGCCACATTTAGACTGTGGGCCATGGTTGGCTGACCCCTGGCCAAATATGCCAAACACAGACGTCCAATGCTGACGATCGGCATGCTTGTGAAAGGGAACACCGAGAGCGAGCTAGGAGATATGTTCTGCCGTTGGTCCTGTGGTTTCAGTCCTTTTTTAGGTACACACTGCTGCCTTAGGTCTCCACAGCTCAAAACGAATGAAAATTTCATAAGGCATCTAGGCAATATAAAGTTTTTTCAGCCCTATTATCTGGTCACTTCATTCAAAATCATTGTTCTAAAGAAAAAAATCATTGTTCTTTTCTGCTGAATTATCTTACCGATTGTGCCTATAGAGATCTTTTAACTTCAGTTTTCTGTCACTTGCTGCTGATATGCCCTTGAATACAGGTGCCAGTGAGTCTTAAAATTGCCAGAGATAGCTGTTATCTGTGGGACAGAGCAAACATCTAATTGCCAAACATCTGTTTTTCCTGTTGTCCTATAAATTTCCCTCCTCCCCTTGGAAGCCCCATGCCCCTGTCCCATTTCGTACGATGGCATATAAGCCTAACCTGACCAACTTGCTCTTGGGTCTCATATTTTTTTAATGGGGCTCCTGTATGTATGTAATTTAATTTGCTTTTCACCCTAGCTGGTTTGGTTCAGTGGATAGAGCGCGCCTGTGGACGGGAGAGTCCCAGGTTCAATTTCAGACAGGGGCACATGCTCAGGTTGTGAGCTCAGTCCCCAGTAGGGGGCGTGCAGGAGGCAGACAATCAATGATCCTCTCTCATCATGGATGTTTCTGTCTCTCCCTCTCCCTTCCTCTCTGAAATCAATAAAATATATTTTTTTTAAAAAAGAAAAAAAATTTGTTTTTCTTCTGTTAATCTGTCTTATGTCGATTTAATTACTAGATAAGCCAAAAGAACCTGAAATAGTAGAGGAAAATTTTTTCCTTCCCAACAGAGCCCTTTTTGAAATATTGGTAGGGGTCACATTTAGAAGTTTACAGAGCCCTGGCCAGTTTGGTTCAGTGGTTTTAGTGTCAGCCCGAGAACCAAAGGGTCTTGGGTTCAATTCCTAGTCAAGGGCACATACCTCCGTTGCAGGTTTGATCTCCGGCCCCTGTTGGGGTGTGAGTGGGAGGCAACCAATTAATGGGTCTCTCTCACGTTGATGTTTCTCGCTCTCACTCTCGCTCTCTCTTGCCCTCCTCCCTCCCTTCCACTCTGTCTAAATCAATGGAAAAAATATCCTCAGGTGAGAATTAAAAAATAATAATATGCCTGGGTGGGGTGGCTCAGAGGTTGAGCATTGACCCATGAACCAGGAGGTCACAGTTCAATTCCCAGTGGGGGAGTGCAGAAGGCAGCGATTGATGATTCTCTCTCATCATTGATGTTTCTGTCTCTCTCCCTCTCCCTCTCCCTTCCTCATTCTGAAATCAATAAAAACATTTAAAATAATAGTAATAATAATGATAGAAGTTAACAAAAAACTCAAAGAAAAATGTCATTTCTTATAAATAAGTAGGAATAGGTTTTTAGTGTTTTTTAAAAATTTTTATTGCTTTCAGAGAGGAAGAGAGAGGGAGAGAGAAATAGAAGCATGGTTTATGCATAGAGAATCATTGATTGGCTGCCTCCTGCATGCCCCCTATTGGGGATCGAGCCCACACCCAGGCATATGCCCTGACCAGGAGTTGGACCGGTGACCTCTTGGTTCACGGGTTGATGCTCAATCACTGAGCAATATGGCCGGGCGATGTCATTATTTTTTAATAAACCATCCCTACTATCCAGAAAAATATATGATCCTATAAATTGTATTCATTCATCCATTCCACAAATAATTATAAAATGCTATATATGCACTGTCCTAGGAACTAGGTTTAGCAGTGAACAAACATACTAAAACTCCCTGGCCTCAAGAAGTTTACATTCTAACTCTACCTGGTCGGGCTCAGTGTTGGCCTGTGAACGGAAGGTTCTTGGATTCAATTCTGTACCTCAGGTGCAGGCTCGATCCCCAGCCCCAGTCAGGGTGCACAGGGAGGCAACCAATTGACGTGTCTATCTCACATTGATGTTTGTCTCTCTGTCTCTCCCTCTCCCTTCCACTCTCTCTAAAAATCAATGGAAAAATATCCTCAGATGAAGATGAACAACAACTACAAGAAAATAATCCTAATCTGTCAGTGTTGTTTGAAAAATAACTGAAAAAAACTCATGTTTATTTCAAATAAAACCACAAGCAGATGGTTCACTCATTTGAAATAACATATGCACGCCCACCACACTTCAGTATAGTTACAGAAGTGAGACCAGGCGCTAAACTACATTTGGTGGTGTCTACTGCCATCTAGTGGAAATGAGTTGACATTATAACAAGTGCTTCATTTATATGGTAGTTCTCAAAGTGCTCTAAATAGACATTGTTATTCCAGTTTGTTTTGATTTTTAAGAAAAACTTCGTATCACTGAGCTTACTATTTATCCAGGCACTATACATGATCTCATTTATTCCCCATAACAATCTTATGTGATACATATGTATTGCCTGTGCGGTTATTACATTTACAGACGAGGGAGCGAAGGCTAAGAGAATTGAAGAAACATATTCAAACTCTTATAAACATATTCAAACAGCTTATAAGCAGGAACATAAGGTTTCAAACCCAGGCACACATCACTAATATAAATAATCATCATCATTTTCTTCATCTTCATTATCATCTTCACTATCGCAAAGCAGTGTGATTATATGCCAGGCATTTTCCTAAGCCCTTTACAGTATTATAAATAATTTAATCCTCATAACAACTCTTATATTGATAATTATAGCTTCCATGTTGTCCATTAGATCCCCAGAACTTGTCCATCTCATAACTGGAAGTTTGTACCCTTTGACCAACATCGCCCCATTTCCCCTACCCACACAAACCCCCACCCCCAGCCACTGGCAGACACCTTTCTATTCTCTGTTCCTATGGGTTTGATTTTATTCAGATTCCACATTTAAGTGAATTCATACAGTATTTGTCTTTATCTGTGTTGTTGAAGCCATGATGGAAACATGTCAAGGTGAAAAAATCAATAACAACCCATGCTAAGAGACTAAACAAGGCCCAGCTGGTTTCTCAATGAAGAAGCAACTGATGAATGTGATGAGTACAGTTTCTGTGAGTAATGGAAACTGAAAGCAGATTTCATTATGTGGGGGAATAGAGTGGAACTAGCTATTCCTCTTTTTCTAGAAAGACAGAGAAAAAAACAGTAGCTAAGGCTGATGGCAGGGGGAAGTGAGAGAACGTGAGGCAAGGAAGAGGACAGATTATGTGACACTTGTTTGGTTTGGTTTGGCATGGGCGGGACCCAAGTCTATGATTTATGCAGAAAGGGAAGGGTGTGAGGGGAAACTTCTAAATATACAAACATGTGTACTGAACGTCAACTGTGTGGCCACTCCAGGGATAAATATGACACAGTCTCCAGCTTCAAGGATCTCACAGTCTTGAGTACTAAGGGACCTGTGTGGCTCTCCCCTGAAACCTTGAGAAGGTAGTAAACTGAGCTTGGATTAGTGATGAGTAATCTCTTTTCCATGAGACCCAATTCGGGAAAGACATATATGTGGTCCCCAGTTTTCTTTGCAATTACATTTAAGCATTCTTTTTCATTTCTAATTAATTAATTTATTTATTTGAGAGAGAGAGAAAGGGAGGAAAGGAGAGAGGGAAGGAGAGAGAGAGAGAACGTCAACTTGTTGTTCCACCCACTCATGCACTCATTGGTTAATTCTTGTATGTGCCCTTGCCAGGAATCAAATGCACAACCTTGGTGTGTAGGGACGACACTCTAACCATCTGAGTTACCCGGCCAGGGCTTGTTTAAGAATTCTTTCTCTCATAGAGCTGAAGCATCAGGTTTTAAACCCAGGCACACATCACTAATATAAATAATCACTAATACAAATCATTGGCCTGGGGACTGAAGGATTCCGGGTTCGATTCTGGTCAAGGGCACATGCCTGGGTTACAGGTTTTATCCACAGTGTGGGGTGTGCAGGAGGCAGCCAATCAATGATTCTCTTTCATCATTGATGTTTCTATTTCTCTCTCCCTCTCCCTTCCTCTCTGAAATCCATAAAAAATATTTTTTTTTAAAAAAAGAATTGTTTCTGTCACTGAAGGGTTCCATTTTTAGGCTAAAATTCAGGGAAGAGATTTGGCATCAGAAAGCCATCACAGATCAGGAACAACCACAAAAACTCTAGCCCTGGGGGCAAGATCTCACCCTACAATTGATTGTCCACTGCTAGGCACCTTGGGCTTCCCAACCTGGTGACCTTCTGTGCCTGAAGGAGAAGGGCTGCTGACTCAGTGGGAGCGCAGGCCACTGCGGAGGGAAGTGACAGAGTGCAGGGCAGGAGTGAAGGGGACAGGGATGCCTATGCAAAAGAGAAATTTCATCCTCCCCTATCTCCTCTCAGCCTAAAACCAGTTGATAGAGAATAAAAGACTTGAGCCCCACCCAGCCCATCCTCTGAATGAACTCTGCAGTACATTAAGTTGCTGTGGAGATTTCTGGAAGAGTTGAAGGTCAATCCTTATCCAACTCTTGTCCTGAAAGGTAACTATTATCCCCCTTGTGTCTCATTCATATGCAAATATTCTGAAGCACAGCAATCAAAGAACTAGCCCTGGGGAATAAACAAGTTTAAGACAAACAATGAAGATGCTCACTCCCCTTGCAGCTTTAAAAGGGCCTACAAGGTGCAGAATCCTAGAGTTCTTAGGAGATTCAGGGGTGTCTCCAGCCACTTGGCTTTCTGGGAGCTCACCCCACCTACCCCTGCACCCATGCCTCCTCTGTTCTCAGGGTCCTTCCTCCCTGGGACAGTCTGAGTCATCTTAAAGCAGCCTGGCCCAAATGAAGGAAGAACCATTCTACTTGCTTCCTATAAGGATGAGTGTTTACACAGGCACAGATGATCTGTTCATTTGCTGTAGGCAGTTAGACAAGAGCAGAGCAAAGACAAAGATGGGCCAGATACAGGTCACTGGGTTGGAAAGCCCCAGGTGCCTAGTAATTGTAGGGTGGGACCTTGCCCCCAGGGTGACCTGGCCTCCCCTAGCATACTGCTGGTCATGCAGTTTGGACCCCAAGACCTTACCTCCCTAGAGATAACATCTAGGCCTCAGTTGTATTTCAGGTCCAGGCCCAGATAAGCAACAAAACCAGCCATGGCTGACCTCAGGACCAGCTGCATTGAATAGTGACCCCCTGCTCTGGTGCCAGCCAATCAGTCCGTGGAGACAACCACTCTGAAAGGACACACCTGGAAGGCTACTGAATATTTTATTGAGATCTTTCCCTGGGCCTGGTTGGCGTGGTTCAGTGGTTGAGCTTCAACCTATGAACCAGGAGGCCACGGTTCGTTTCCATGCCCAGGTTGCAGCTCCATCTCATTTGGGGCATGCTGGAGGCAGCCAATCAATGATTCTCTCATCATTGATGTTTCTATCTCTCCCTTTCCCTTCCTCTCTGAAATCAATAAATTTTTTTTTTTTTTAAAGATCTTTCCCTGGGACCTTTCCTAAAATCTCCATCCTTAAAACCCTTAGGATGGAGGACCCTGTGCGCTCTCCCTTCAGGGAATATGCTCGTGCCTTTCCCTTCCCTCTTCACTTCCATTTTCCTTCCCCTCCCCCTTCTCCCCTCCCCAGACATGTTACCGTAGTTTCCTCACTCCCAAGCTCCAAAGGCCCTTCCTTTACTTCTATAACTTGTTTCCTAAGCCCATTTCTTCTAGGAATTACTTTTTCTATCTCTGAAATTTGCCCAATACATGTTCTCTTGCAGTTTGGATCTGGACTTTGAATTCTTTCCTAGCCAGAACCCAAGTACCGAGGTTGCTCAACCCAGGTTTGGTCTGACCGCATGGATTACACACCTGTTGCCATTCCCGCTGCCCACAACGCATTCAGAAGTGGCTCTTCTGGAGACTGGCCTTCGAATGGTCCAATCCATATGAGAAGCCCAACTATGTACCTGCCTTCAACAGTTTTCTGACACCTTAATAATTAAGGTCCGTGCACCTCAGCAAGGTGGTTTAAAACTTTTGTGTTTTCTTGAAACTTTCCTGCCTGCAGCCACTCCTCAGTCTGGGTAAGCTTCCTCCCCTGCACCTCCTCCTCAGCCTCCCAAGCTCACCTTCACCTCCAGAAGCCTGCTTGCCAGCATGCACGGCCCCTGCCAAGCCTGGGCCCTTCCCAGAAGCAGGTCTGAAATGTCACATTCTCCAAAAGACACGCCTAGTCCTCATGAATGACTTCTTTCTCTTCACGTCTATGGTAAAATTTGTAAAATGTCCTCATTCACATCGTCATTCGGAGTGTATTTATGAAGGCTTATTGCGTGCATGCCGGAAGATTTTGTAAGGTACACCGACAATTCCAGGAAGGATGATGTGGACAGTCCTATTCCCAAGGAGCTCGCAGTTCAGTGAGGGAAGATGACATGTAAACACATTACTACATGGTAGGTCCTATGCTCAGGATGGTCCCAAGTACGTACCACGAAAATCAACCCAGATTTGGGGGTCCTGGAAAGGTTTTCTGGAAGAGGATTGGGAAGGACATTTCAGGCAGGTGAGTGTACAGGCAAAGGTGTAGAGAGAGGTCCTGGCCAAGGTAAGGAACACCAGTGAGTCAGCTGGGCTGGAGGGCAAGGTCAGGCAGGGCACAGAAAGGTGGGATGAAGCTGGAGGGGAGAGCAGGGCCAGAGCATGAAGGATTTTTTGAGCCCTGTTAAGGGATTTGTCCTTGATCTCTAAAGCAGACAGACCATTTAAGAAAATTATTCTGGCCGGAACCGGTTTGGCTCGGTGGATAGAGCGTCGGCCTGCGGACTGGAGGGTCCCGGGTTCGATTCCGGTCAAGGGCATGTACCTGGGTTGCGGACACATCCCCAGTGGGGGATGTGCAGGAGGCAGCTGATCGATGTTTCTAACTCTCTATCTCTCTCCCTTCCTCTCTGTAAAAAATCAATAAATATATTTAAAAAATTTAAGAAAATTATTCTGACTGGGCAGGCTTGGCTTGGTGGTTGAACGTCAACCTATGAACCAAGAGGTCACAGTCCCACTCCCAGTCGGGGCACATGCCCAGGTTGCAGGCTCGATCTCAGTGTGGGGCAGGCAGGAGGCAAGATTAGTAAACCAAGGCCCCAGAGCCTTACCTTGTGGGAAGTGAGGCCCTGAGGTCCCAGCCTGCAGGCTGGACTCTCAGCACAGCCAGTGTGGGATGTTAGAATTCTCAGGGGTGCATTAGGTAGAGGGACAATGACTTGGGAGTGGGAAGCAGGTCTCTACACTGCTACACACACTCTTCCATTAAGTTTCTGTCTTCAGTACCTACATTTCCCAACTTTAATCTTTCTACAAGGTCCCTGAGAGCAAAGGGGAAAGGAGCCCCCTTTTTCATAGCTCCCTTCTCAGTTTGTAGTAAGAATTTTCTAATCCTGGCAAATTACTTCTCTGAGACTTAGTTTCCTTGTGTATAAAATAATTTTTTTTAAGTCAACACTAAAGTAACACTTATTGTTTGCCAGGTGCTAACCTAAGCATTTTCCATTTTTGAATCCATATAATCCTTACAACAACCCTAAATTATAGGAACTGTTATTATCTCCATTTTACACGAAGGAAAATTGAGGATCAGAGACCAAGATTCACTGCAGCAGTAGTCTGGTTAGGAAGCTGCCATCCGCACCTCTGCTGTGGGACACTCAGGGCAGCCACTGCGAAGAATCGTTTCTCAATCATACTTACACATTTTCATCACTAAATCCCAGGCCATTCCTGGATAGGCTGAGTCTAGGTCAGTGGTCGGCAAACCGCGGCTCGCGAGCCACATGCAGCTCTTTGGCCCCTTGAGTGTGGCTCTTCCACAAAATACCACGTACAGGCACGCACGTACAGTGCAATTGAAACTTTGTGGCTCATGTGCGGAAGTCGGTTTTCGGCCTGGGCGAGTCTATTTTGAAGAAGTGGCGTTAGAAGTGGGGGGTGTCGGAATGTATAAGTTTATTGGAAGCATATACAAACTCCATTTTGGCAGAGGTGTCCCTAGGGAGGGGCCCCCAAATGGGAAAAGCCTGCTTTCTCTCTCTAATGGGAAAAATAAAAAATAAAAACCCTGCCTCGTGTCACTTGTCTCCCGTTTATATATGCTGCAGTTCTTTGTTTGAACCTGACCCTTTCTAATTGGACCTTTCATTAATTTAGGACCCTGTGCTCTCCTCATTGGTTATTTTGTTACATAGTATCCATTTCAAAGGCCAAAGCCCATGTCGTGACCCCTCTTTTTTCCCCTTATCTTGAAACAGTCCTCTATTCTCTGTGAAAATATGTTTCCTTTTTCCCATCATCCTGTGACTTTTCTTTATCCTCTGTGAATGTATGTCCTCTTCCCCTCTTACCCTGCAGCATTTCTCTATCATTTGTACAAGTCAGATAAGCATTTTGGCGTCTCCAAGCTGCTCGGGTCAGGGCTGCTTTTGATCTACCTTATACTTGCTCTAATTGCTCAGGCCAGAGATACCTCTGTCCTTCACATACACACTCCTCCCCCATGGACCCTCTTTATTCCCTAGACCTGCCTATTTTGTCTTTAAAATTCCTTTCACCTTCAACCAAAGTGCAAATAGGTGACTTATCCCTATATTAGTTTTCATTGCTGTGTAACAAGTTATCCCAATCATAGTGACTTAAAACAATAAACATTATCTTATAGTTTCTGTGGATCAGGAATCTGGTTACAGTTTGGCTGGGTCCTTTGGCTCAGGGTCTCTCATGGAGAAGCAATTATGTCGTCAGTCAGTATAGGCACCTCAAGGCTCAGCTAGGTGAGGATCCACTTCCCAATTTCCTCATGTAGCTGTTGTCAGGCCTCAGGTGTTTACATGTGGCCAGAGTCATTTCCTTGCCACATAGGCCTCTCCATAGGGCTACTTAAACCATGGCAGCTGGCTTCCCCCAGAGTGGCAGGGGGTGGGAGTGGGGAAGGGGGTGAGGGAGAAAAAGAAGAAGGAGGAAGAGGAGGTGAAGGAGGAGAACAGTAAATGCATTCTTAATGCAATACTTAGGAAGAGAGTAGAAAAGAACAGAAAGGCAAGGGCAACCCAAAGGACTGGTGAAATGGCTTGAACATCATTGTTTTTCTTTTGTTTTTCCATATGGTAGGCAGATAGATTCCATATGGAAATAAATTACAACTTAAAACTAAAGGAAAAATAGTCAAAGTTCAGGAATCCACCATGTAGCAAGAAATGAACAAATTCTCAATATGAAAAACATGCAAGTGTAATTTTAAAACAAATAAAACCAAAGAAGTCTAAGAGTTGCCATGAAATGCAAGATCATTGGAACAGATGGAAATCGTCAATGATATTATGCAGGTAGAGAAAGGAAAGTTAACCTCTGGAAAAGATGAGTCAGAGTTTGAAGCCTATAAGGTTGTGGCATACATTTCAATGGAGAAACGTCCTACCTTCCGGTTTCAGAGTCACGGCTCACAATTAAAAATGTTTTGGGGAAACATTTGTGTGTACAGAATTACTTTCCACATACCCGGAGAGCTGTGCACTAGTAGTTTTCAAACACTTTTGACCTAGACAAAGAATAAGAAATACATTTTACACGGCAGCTAAGGTGCACACACTCAAACACAAAAGTACACGTTTTATGAAAACAACACTCATCATTTGCTGGCGTCGCTCAGTGGTTAGAGTGTAGGCCTGTGCACCAGAGGGTTGCAGGTTCGATTCCTGGTCTAGGGCACATACCTGGTTTGCAGGTTTGATCCCTGCCCCATCGGGGTGCTTGTAGAGGCAACCAAATCGATGTGTACATCCATGTTTCTTTCTCTCTTTCTCGCCCCCTCCCCCCTCCCCCCTCCCTTCCATTCTCTCTAAAAATCAATGGGGAAAAATATCCTTACTCTTCCAATGAGGATTTAAACTTTTTTTAAATTCTTATGTGCTGTACACTCACACTTTTATATTCTATTGTATGTCATTTTAAAATTCTGATCAAGATCCACTACACAGATTTCATGAACCATTAACAGGTATGACATACAGGTTTAAAAAAATACTGTTCTGGAGCCATTGCTGCAGGAAGAGTTCCCGCAAAGCTGAATAGTCAAGATGCGTCACTTCACCAAGGACCAGACCGCAGTGTTCAAGGAGGCCTTCCAGCTTTTTGACGCAACAGGGAGTGGCAAGATTCTGCACAGCCAGTGAGGGGACGTGATGAGGGCCCTGGGCCAGAGCGCCAAAATGCAGGGGTGCTCAAAGTCCTGGAGAACCTCAAGAGTGATGAGATGGATATGAAGGTGTTGGGCTTTGAGCACTTCCTGCCCATGCTGCAGACTGTGGCCAAGAACAAGGACCAGGATACTTATGAGGACTATGTCGAAGGCCTTAGGGTGTTTGAAAAGGAGGGGAACAGCACTGTCATCGGTGCTGAGATCCAACATGTTCTGGTGAGAAGATGACAGAGGAAGATGTAGAGATGCCGATGGCAGGGCACGAGGATAGCAATGGTTGTGTCAGCGATGAAGAGCTCATTTGTACGGTGCCGAATGGCTGAAGACATGCCCAGTGGCCCAGAGCCCTGTGCCTGCTCCTGATGAGACTGTGTAGTAGCTCGAGGCTTCCTAGGTTCTCTTGTCACAGAACTTTGCCAGCTTGTCTCTCTCTTGGATGATGTCTGCCATCAGTGTTCACCAAGTAAATGTGCTCGGTGCCCTTAAAAAAAAACACCACCACTGCTCTGCAAGACTTTTACCCTGTTTCACCCTTAATTAGAGAATAGTTAGAATAAAACCAGAAAGCTCAAATTTACATCAGCTGACTTCCCCCTAGGGAAAAGGAAGGGAATGGGATGTAAAATTAATGTTTTCTTTTAAAGATCTGAAAAATGCATAAAGTTGAACCAAGTACTTAACTTTCTTTTCTGTATCTGTGCTTATTTCCCCATTCTTGTTTCTTATCTTATGATTTCATGCTTTCCTTTTTTTCCCTTAGGTTAGTTACTAGTTTATGCTTTTCAAAGAATCCGTTCTTAGATTTACTTACAAGTTCTACTATTTTCAAAACTCAAATTTGTTAATTTTGTAATTGATCTCTATTTTGCTTTCTTTAGATTTATTTTGTTTCTCTTTTAAATTTTTTAAATTCAGTGTTTAATTTACATACTTTAATTTTTCTTAGCGCATTAGCGGTCTATTGTTAATTGTTGCTAATAAATTACCCTAAAACTTGGTGACTTAAAGCAACATACATTTAGCCCTGGCCGGGTAGCTCAGTTGGTTAACATCGTCCCAATACACCAAGATTGTGGGTTCAATCTAGGGTCAAGGCACATACAAGAATCAACCAATGAATGCATAGTAAATGGAACAAGTCAATGTTTCTCTCTCTCTCTGTGTCTCTCAAAATCAATTAAAAAACAAACATACATTTATTATTTCACAGTTTCTGTGTGGCCTCTCTATTTCAGGAGCTATCACAAGGTGTCAATCAAGGTATTGGCCAAAGACTCCAGGTTCAATTGGGATAGAACCACCTTCAAGCTCACTCAGTGGTGTTGGTAGGATTCAGTTCCTTGTTGGCTGTTGGTCCGAGGTTTGCTGTCAGTTCCCTGACAAGCAGCCTTCTCCATCAGAGCAGGCATGACAGAAGAGCCACAGACAAAAAGTACCAGTAAGATGAAAGTCACAGAAGAAAACCAAAATATGTCCCCCCCAAAATATGGCGCTTTGATATAAAAATTATTTTGAACTGAAGGCAATTGAGAAGAAACAAATACTAGAAAATCCCCCTACCCTCCCTGTATTTGCCTAAAAGTAGGACATAAATATTCAAGGTGTCCTTCTTTTCCTCTCTATCAGGAAGGACAAAAGTTTACCAGTTCATACTGGACATGGCTCAGCCTGGAGATGGCTCCTACATAAGAAACTTTACTAACTAGTCTTTCTCTTCCATTGGTTTCCTATATATTTATCTTTCCATCCTTAGAAGACTAAAATGACTTTTCTTTGTCCTATCATTCCTCTACAAATTTATAGCTCTTCCTGGAAGGTACTATATAGACCAGAGTTTTAAGCCACCTCTTTTTTTAAAAATAGTTTATGGATTTTTAGAGGGAGAGGCAGGGAGAGGGAGAGAAAGAAACATCGATGTGAGAGCTAACATCAATTGGCTGCCCCCTGCACACCCTCTACTGAAACGAAATTTTTGGACTGGAACCCAGATTCTTCGTCCGCTGGAATCGAAGAATGAATCCACGGACAGAAGATGGTATAGCAAAGGTGGAAATTTATTAAAGAACAAGTACAGACTCGCACATAGGGAGGGGGAAGAGTCTTACAGAACGAACTCCCACGTGGGGAGGGGGAAAGGGTCCCACTGAGTTTCTTTTTCCTACGGCTTATAAAGGCTGCAGATCCTGGTGCCTTGATATCCGCTCTGATTGGTCACTATTCCCTTAGACTGGTTACTATAGTAACTCCTAGGCTCAAAGGTCGAACCTCACATGGGACATGTGAAGTTCTTCCTCCCCCCCTCCCCCCCTCCCTCCCACACTCCTCCTTTCTAATTATTTTCCTATTCCCTTTGGGCTTTCTTCTTCTCCTTCTGGATGAAGGGCTTCCTTCTCTTTATTTTGTAAATATAGACCTATTGCTGTCCCTAGCTCCCTCATTATATGGAAATATACCTGTTGCAGCTTTTCAGCTTTCCTATTCTATGGAAATATACCTTCTGCAGCCCTGTGCTTCCTTCATGGTCCCCTTAATTTCCAAAAATTGTAAAATTTCCTAAAACCTGTCTTTTTCACCCCCCAAAATTCCTATTCCACTACCAGGGATCAAGCCTACAACCCAGGCTGTAGTTGCCCTTGACTGGGAATTGAACCGGCAACCTTTTGGTGCACAGGACAGCACCCAACCAACTGAACCACATTAGCCAGGGCCTAAGCCATGTCTTTGACTAACTCTTTTCCTGAGTCTTTCCCATGTACATATGAGATATTCACATGAATAACTCAGTTTGTTTTTCTTTTGTTAAACTGTGCCTATATTACAGAGGCTCCTGCTGAGAATTTAGAAACAAAAGGTTTTTTTCCCTCTCCTACAGTAGCCTCATGAGAGAAGTTTCAATCCATCACTGTTGCCATATTCTATTCATTAGAAGTGAATCATTAAGGGGAAAAGATTGCCCAAGGGTGTAAATACCAGGAAGCAGGGATCACTAGGAGCCATGTGCGAATTGTCTGCCACACTTATAAACAGTGGTCCTCAGACACTCCAGCAGTCATTCAGCCTTGCACAGAATGGCAAAAAGTTGAGTTGGCTGATGTGCCTGTTGTTCCCAGCTGAGACTGAATAAGGGACAATCTGCCTTCTTATTTTAGCTCTCATACGATAAATAAATGCCCTTTCCAAGATCTATTTGGTGGCACATTGTCCACATGTTTGTGTTTTTTGCTGGTGATTTTTCTGTTTATGCCTCCCCCTCCCCCAACACACATACACATTAAGTGCTAAGTATTGCCTATTGTTCCTACATGAAAGAAGGTTGTGATGAATCTCAAGGAGAAAATACATGTGCTAGATGAGCTTCATTGAGCATTGTTGGACATAAATTCAATGTTAATCAATCCACAATATATCTTCTACAATAATAAAAGCATAATATGCTAATTAGACTGGACAGCCAAACGACCTTCCGGATGTCCTTCTGGACTACCTTATGGATGAAGCCGGGGCTGCGAGGGCTGAGGCAGGCAGTCTGCGAGGGCCGAGCCCCTTGCACAAATTTCATGCATTGGGACTCTAGTCTATAATAATAAAAGCGTAATATGCTAATTAGACCAGACATCCTTCCTGGACGACTTTCCGAATGAAGCCTGGGTCCCAGGTGCCAGAGGGAAGCCGGTGCTGGCAGCCAGGGGAAGGAAGGCCAACTCTTGCACAAATTTCATGCATCGGGCCTCTAGTATTAAATAAGATCTCAGAATTCTGATACGTAGAGTATGTTTGTTGTTAACCTATATAATCTGTCACCTCCAAACCCAGAAAGAATTACTTTCCAAGTACCTTGAGTCCTATATGCCAGTGGTTGTGAAACCTCCATGCTGAGCTTTGTGAAGTGGGCCTAGAACTCTACAAACCACATTGCTTCTTTGTCAGCTGGCTGCTGTTAGGTTCTGCCAACAGGAGACACTAGAGGGAGACTTGAAGGCAGAAGGAGGAAGCTGGAACTTTGGCCAGCAATGCCTCTTTGCCCTGGCAGGGCCAACAGCAGCTGGTCATAGTCTCCAGCTTCTTTTCCACGCTCCCTAAGCCGCTCCCTAAACCACTCCCATTGAGTCTCCGTGCTGCCATAGTGCCTCTCCTAGAGTAAGGTAGCTGCTACCTGCAGGCATTACCTCAGAGTCACCACCTTGTCCCTTTGCTTTTCAGTCCTTTACTGTCTGAAGCACTAATTTAATTTCCAAATTAAATTCTCTCTATAGAATTACCTGCTACGGTTTCTATTTTCCTGGACCCTAACTGATATATAGAAATTCTTTAACTTTTTATTTTGAAATGATTTTAAACTTCTAAGAATAGTACAGAGAAATTTTGGATACCTTTTATACCCCTTAAGTCCATCCTTTGTTTTTCATTGAGGTGAAATTCACATAATATAAAATTAACCATTTTTAAAGTGAACAATTTAGTGTCAATAGTACATTCACAATGAATTCATCAAATGTTGACATTTTTCCACATTTGCTTTATAATTCACTATCTATATGTATACATATATATGCATGCATAATTATGCATGTTATTTTTTGTCAACCATTTGAGAGTAAGTGGCATACACATTCCTTTACTCTTACTACAATTACATGCACTTCTGAAGAACAATATTTCATATAGAGCCATTGGTACATTACTTTTATCTAATCAAAATCCATAATTCAATTTTGTGAATTGTCCCAATAATATCCTTTGTAATATTAATTTTCCCATTAGTGCAAAGCCCAGTCCAGGAAGACATACTGAATGTAGATGTTGTGTCTGTTTAGTCTCTTGTAGTGGGGAAGAGTCAGCCTTTCATAACATTGACATTTTTTAAAGAATACAGGTCAGTTATTAGAATTTGGGTTTCTCCTTGATTAGAATCTGGTTTACATTCCTATAAGAGATTTGTGTCCTTTTCAGGGTACCACAAGATGTTTGTCTGTCTCTGACTGATGATGTTGATTTTGATCATCTCCTCAAGGTGTCTTCTGGTTTCTTCTATGTATACTCTTTTGCTTCTTGCAACTAATAAGCAATCTGTGGAGAGACACTTTGAGACCATAAAACTATCTAGAAATTTCGTAATATTTATCTCCTGTACAATTTGCAGTTTGGTCTTGAATCTTCTCCTGGATTTTTCTTTGATTCAATGTTATTGTAAAGAGAGCTTTAAAATGTCCAGGTGTTAGGGTACAACATATAACTCCACAATTCTTGTTATTTATTATTTCATTAAAGGAAAAACAAATCCTATTATTTTTAAAAAACCTATTGTTTTATTATGGATTATGCTTATTTTGTTATGGCTTAATTCTCAATCCTTTCAATTAAAATTTATCATTTGAAATTTTTTATGTAGTTCAACACACAATTGATACAAACAGCATACAGTAAGGTCTCCAACTTACCAGCTACTCAGTTCTCTAAAGTAATCAAATTTACAAGTTTCTCTGTGTTCTTCTAGAGATAGTTTTTATACAATAAAGCAAAAACATATACATCCCAACCCCCACCCCCATACAAGTAGACTTTTGTCTATACTTTCCACACTGTTCTGCACTTGGCTTTTGGTTTATCAATATATCTTAGAGATCATTAAATATCAATACATTAAAATATTAGCTCCCTTATTCATTCTTTTGAGTGAATAGTATTCCATTGCACACATATACTGTGATTTATTCAACTAGACATTTATTGACATTTAGGTTGTTTCCATTCTTTTTTGCCTTTTTGTATACTATGGTGCAGAATAACCATTTCATATATCAGTGCATATGTAAGTATGTTTATCATGTAAATTCCTGGATGTGACATTTCTGAGTCAAAAGGTTGTGATTTTGTGCTATAATTTTGATAAATGTTGTCCATGTACCCCTCATCAAGGTTCCAGAGAGATTGTACTGATTTACCAGGAAATGCATTTTAGCACAAATGTCCCTTTTCTCCTTTGTACTATATGCAATGGCCGTGAGAAAGGAAATTTGAAAATGGTAACCAAGAAGATTCTAAAGGAGTGGCTTTTCCAAAAATGGTACATTTAATATTGAAAAATAGAATTCTTAGGATTTAAAAAACTTACCTTATGATAAGGCTGGAATTTTAGTTTAATTCTTGTACTTGCAAAGACTGTTGTTTCTCCCATTCTGAAGTTGTGCTATTTGGCTTCATTTTTTACTTTAATGATGCATATATTTCCAACTGGGTACAAACTCAGGAAGGTAGCAAATAGTCCAGCTGTTGTACAGACATAAACCCGGGCAGAGGGGAAGAGGAAAAGGGGCTCTCGGCTGGCCTCTTCTGCAGGTTTTTACTGTTCTTAAGGCATTTTTCTTATCCAAATAAGAAGAAAAACTATTTTCCAGTCTTAAATCGAGCGCCAAAATTATTATTGGAATTGTTCCCTTAATCTGTCAGTTTCATTTTTTCCCATGGAGGCGTGATAGAGACGACCAAACCTTCCCAGTTGGAATTGGGGTTGGAACTTGATTGCTCCCACAGACAGCTGGTTTGGGAAAACCCCTTGCGAGGTGATTTCAATAAGGGACTAGAAACATCAGAGAGTTGATGCTGGGATCGGAAAGTCTAAGTGTACATGTGACTTCAGTCTTTGTACAGTGCTATTGGCTAACAGAGACACAAAGGAATTAATTATCTCCAGGGATTTCTTAGGAACAAGAATCAAATTCCAAGGAACCAAACTCCTTAGTGTTGGTCTCCAGCTTTTTCACTCTCTTTTCCAGTCTGGTCTAGTCATGAATACTGTATTGGCTTTGGAGCACTTCAGTTCATCCCCAGGCTTTGTCCCTTGCTGGCCTTGGATGGCAGATAAATTAACCTCCCAGATTGGGGTAGTGACCACACAATACAATATACAGTTGATACATTAGAGATGTGTACACCTGAAATCTATATAATTTTACTAACCAATGTCATCCCAATAATTTTTTTTTAAGTTGCCCTGACCAGGTCACTCAGTTGGTTAGAGCATTCCCCATAGGCCAAGGTTGTAGGTTCCATCCCTGGTCAGAGTACATACAAGAATCAACCAATGAATGCATAAATAAGTGGAACAACAAATCAGCATATCTCTCTCTCTCTCTCTCTCTCTCTCTCTCTCTCTCTCTCCCCCCTTCTTCTCTTTCTAAAAATCAATAAACATATATATGTTTAAGTTAGCCTCTCAAAGACAAAGGGTCCTCGCCAATAAAACTGTAGGTCAAAACAAACAAGCACTCTACCTTCTTTGTGGTGTTAATGTGAGGATTAAAGGAAGTCAAGTGTATGGGCATAGTGCCTAACACAGTCTTGACAAATAAGCCTCAGTAAATGTTAGTGACTTTCCTATTATCCTCTTTCTACCCGTCTGATCAATGCCTAAAACTCATTCTTCTAGAGCTTATAGTCTTGACCAGTATTAAATTAGAAAAAAAATCACTTATAGTAAGGCAATCTCAGTGGAAACACCAGACTTAGTCTAAATTAGAATTCATAAATTTAAAAAATATCCACTCCTTTCTAGGTGGTAAGATTTCAAATTCTCAGAAATATATTTGGCAGTGTTGACAGCCACATTATTAGAAGAAAATCCACACCTTTGGGGGTAACTCTGGCAGGTGTAATCAAGGCAAAACTATAGCTCATATTGAAATATTACACAAACTTAGAAAGCAATTTAGATACAAATGGAGTTTTCACAAAAATCAAATAGAAGTACCTCCTTTCTTTCCTCTCCCCAGAGCTTATAAAAGGCATCTCTCAAGAACAGGAAATGGTTTCTTGGCTGGTTTTCCTCAGTGGTTAGAGCATCAGCCTGTGAACCAAAGAATCTCCCTTTTGATTCCCAGTCAAGGGCATGTACCTCTATTGCAGGCTCGATCCTGGGCCCTGGTCGGGGTGCAAGTGGTAGGTAACCAATAGATGTATCTCTCTCACAGCAATGTTTCTCTCTCTCTTTTCTCTCCCCTTCCACTCTCTCTAACAAGCAATGGAAAATATATCCTCACTGGGGATTTAAAAAAAGGAAGAATAGGAAATGGTTTTAGAAAAAATTACAACTAAACTACACAACAACCATCATTCAAAACCCCCTGAAATCTAGCTAAACAGAAGTCTTACAATTAAGTGTTACCAGAGAAATTAGGGGGTCAGATTTCTCCACCTTGGGGTACTGCTGAAATAAGCATTTTCAGAAGCCTCCTGGGAGAATGAGATGTGGTAAGAGACTTTACTTTCCAGATTGCAAAGTCCCATGCCCCTTAACCCAGTCCTGAAAAGGTGCAGCAGGGGTTCCAGTAGAGCCAAAAGCAAAGCCAATGGCCAGAGCTTCCGTTCCATGCAGCCAGGTCCAGTCCAGCAACAGGTTAATTAAAGTCCATTAGCCCGTTGTGTGGAGTCTGCATGGCTGTGAGCCACATGGGAAAATGCAAGGGAGCATGTCCCCTGCAACAGGCGTCCCAAGAGGGTCAAGAGACAAGGGAGCGAACTTCCTTTGTCCAGAAGTTTAAATATTCAGGTTTCGTGCCTTTGTAGTGGCCACACTTATTCTGGCCAATTATCTGTTCCCAGGTGTGATTGACAGACAGGTAAGCACCTTACCGCATCACTCAGACCTTGCTGGGCATGAGCCCAAACTGCCTTTGTCCAGTCCCTTCCCAATCAGCAGTGGGGGGGAACAGACTTGGAGAGGGTTAAACTAGCAAAGCTGTAAACAGCATGCCTATGTTATCTGGTCTTCTCTTTATTCCTTTCCTATTAAATAATAATCAGATTATTACAATGGTATCATAAGGATATACAGAAGCCACATTGAGACTGCATTTTCAGCCATCTGTCTGTCTTTGGATCCACCCAGCTTCTAAGGTACCACAGTCTGCTCAGCAGGTCCTGTCTACCAGCTCAGATGCTCCCAAGCTTCCAGAACCTTCCATGAGCAGCAAGAAGCATTGCTCTAGGCCAAAGAGCCGCATGTGGCTCGCGAGCCACAGTTTGCCGATCACTGTTCTAGGCAATGTGTTTAAATTTGAGCCCAGTTAGCCACCAGGAGACCTTCTTGGTAGTTCTCTTCTTCCTCAAAGGTCTACATCTCTGACCCATTGTTAAAGTCAGTGAGAATATTAATTTTTCTCAGGGAAGTACTTAAAATGAACAAAGATAATTTTCATGAAAGTGCTCATTCTTTTTTGTGAATCCTGGATAATTTTAACATATCATCTGACTGGCAAGTCACTTCTAATAAAATATAAACTGAAAATAGAAAAAAAAGAGTAAGGAATGGTTTTATTGTAGACTAGAGGCCTGGAGCACAAAATTCATGCACTGGGGAGTGTGTGTGTGTGTGTGGGGGGGGGGGGGGTCCCTCAGCCTGGCCTGTGCCCTCTTGTAGTCTGAGACCCCTTGGGGGATGTCCCTGTGGGGAGCGGGCCTAAGCCGGCAGCCGGACATCCCTCTCGCAGTCCGGGATCCCTCACTCCTTACTGCCCGTCTGCTTGCTGCTCCTTAGCACTGCCACAGAGGCGGGAGAGGCTCCCGCCACTGCTACTGTGCTCGCCAGTGTGAGCCCAGCTTCTTGGCTGAGTGGTGCTCCCCCTATGGGAGTGCATGGACTACCAGGGGGCAGCTCCTGCATTGAGCGTCTGCCCCCTGATGGTCAGTGCGCATCATAGCGACCGGATGTTTCTGGTCGTTCCACCATAATGGTCGCTTAGGCTTTTATTATACAGGCAGTCCTTGGGTTACATCGGATTTGACGTATGTCATTTCGTGGTTATGTCCCCATCTCCCATTTATTTATTAAAAAAGAAAAAGTTCTGTCATTTTGATGTATGTACATATGTGCTTTATGTTTTTTATTATTTATTTACCACAAGTAAAGGTCAGGAATTGTTATCTTTCTTTTAAAATTTTTTTACTGTTCCACTTCATTACTGCTGTGTATGTGCTCCATGTGAGTGACATAGGTGCTTATGTAGGTGGGTTCCGACTTACGGCGAAAATTGCGATACGTCGGCGCTGCAGGAATGGATCTCTGACATAACGGAGGACCTACTGTAAAGATAGACTTTGGAAATTCTCTGAAACTTAATGGTTTCCAGATTTTATAAATATACAGTAGTAAATTATTTTACTCTAAACTCTTTATTTATAGGTATCTGACAGGGACCAAATTATTTAACCACAATGGCAGAGATTGGCTAGCCTTTCATCAAACCTCTTTTCTCCGCCTCCTAGGCATACAACTAGACTATATTTCCCAACCTGCCACTTAGGTGTGCCAAGTGGAATGTGGTCAAAAGTGATATGTACCATTTCCAGGCCTGGCCTATTAAAACTCCTATTCATCCCCCTATGTGTCCTTGAACCCTCCCAGCTGATAGGAAGGAAGATGACTCCCAGAGCAACCTTGGGAGACACATTTCTATATGGAAGGAGCCTGGATCTCCTAACTAATTGATGGAAAATTGCCCAACCAAGAACATCGACATTAGACTGTTTTGAGAGTAAAGTAAGCTTTTTTTTTTTTTTTTTTTGTATTAAGGTACTAAGATTTGGGGTGGTTTATTTCTTATAGCAGCTAGTATTACTAATACAGTCTTAAACACAAAATGCCATCTCAAAGTCCTCAAGTATCTTTATACAATTCCCCTTCTTCCTCTTCCTCTTCCCCTTCCTTCCTTCCTTCCTTCCTTCCTTCCTTCCTTCCTTCCTTCCTTCCTCTCTCCCTTCCTGTCCTTCTCTCTCTAACTCCCTTTCTCCCTTCTTCACTTCCTCCCTCCTTTCCTTCCCTCCCTCCTTCCTTCTCCAATACTAACAATAATACTTTCCTTCTAGGCATACTGTAGGCACTGGGGGTATTGGGTGAACAAAACAGACAAATCTGTGGGGGCAACAGTCAATAAACACAGAAACAGTATGGTTTCAAGCACTGATAATTACTTAGAAGAAAACTAAAAAAGAAAAAAGGAGTCAGACAGTGACAAAGAGGATCTTTTATACAGGGTGATTAGAAAAGGGCTTTCTGGGGAGGTGGCCTTTAACCAGATATCTGAATGATAGAAAGAAGTTAATCATAACGAAGATCTGAAGAGCCAAAGATCTCTTAACAATCATTTCTCTAAACACAATGATCTGTAGAAGGAAAACAAACCTAACAACAGTACAAAGAGAAAAACTGAAATGACTCAACTGAGTCAAAGATGAGTGAAAGAGAGAGATGAAACTCAAACCAGATGTACGTATTGCTAACCTGACTGCTCTTGGTCAGAAATCCTTAGCATCATCAGTAAGCTCTTCCACTTTTGGCTGACTAGTTCCATACTTCTCAGTCCTTCCATTTGAAGTTTTCCCATACATTCAGGCAACTCAATCAATATAGTACTATGTCAGGTTCTATCCTTAGACACTTAAAAAGACTATCTAAATGAACCTAACTGTGGGAACTCCAGCAAGTTATTTAACCTCTCCTGTCCTTAATTTCCACGTCTCCAAATTGGAGACAGTTCTAGGAACTAAGTTACTGCATAGGTTTGTTTGGATGATACGTGAGATTGTACACATAAAGTGCTGGTATAGAGTAGGTGCTAAAGATACATTTCATTCAGGTGAAATTAACCTGCACACCATTCAGAGCCCAAATCTATCAGATAGCCAACCAAGTCTATGTTCTTAATAAAATCAAGGTATTCCTGCTTCTTTAGGATCACACTCCAATTCAAGACTGATTTGAAGGGCAAGTATAGTCTTCCCATAACTTTGTATGCAGGGCAGTTGGCTCTGGGAGGCAGTATGCTTTGTGTGAGGGATGCTCATTCATGAGCAGCTGACCTGAACTACCCACCTGGCTGCCTGGGGCAGGATCACCAGGAGCTATGCCCTGTACCACTCCACAGGGCACCATTCACACAGAATTGTGAGTCACAGTCCCTTTGTGGATTTGGAAATCAACCTGTGGGTCATGGCCAGCATCTTTTTAAAATTTTTATTGAAGTACAACCTAAAAGCAGAAAAGTGCACACATCAAAAATGTACAGCTCAATAAATTTTTACAGACTGAACACGCCCATGGAACCAGCCTGACATGAAGAAACAGAACATTGCTAACATCCTCAGGTGCCCTCCCAGTCACTACCTCCCACCAAAGCAAACCACAAGCCTGATTTCTAGCACTAGAGATAAGTTTTGTCCTTTGAGAATTTATTTAAATAAAATCATATGGTGTGCCTCTTTTGCTCAGCATTATATTTGTGAAGTTCATCGTGTTGCTGTGTGTATCAGTAGTTCTCATTGCCATTGAATATTCCATTGGATGAATAGGCTGCTATTTATCTATTGTACTATTAGTGAACATTTTGTTGTTTTCAGGTTTGGGCCATTACAGAGAGTGGTCTAAAAGGACAGCCATTTCCTCATGCTCACAGACTTTATGAGTCAGGAATTTGGAAAAGGTACTGTGGAGATGGCTTATCTCTACTCTAAGGAGGTCTGAGACCTGGGGCCCTGGCCCTGGCTGAAAAGACTCAATGATGGGTGAAGAGTGGGGGAGTTAATTGACGGTGATGCCAGCACATATCTGGCACCTGAGCTGAGAGCACTCTAACACTAAATACTGCCAACTGGGTCACCTATATGTGGACCATCTCCGAGTTTGGCTTCTTCCCACATGGTGGCCGCAGGACAGTTGCCTTCTTACGTGGTGGCTCAAAGCTGCAAGCATGACTGTCCCCCAAAATGAGGTAGAAGCTACATGGCTTTTTCTGATGTAGGGGAGAAAAAAATATATTTTCCCTCTACCCACTTTAGATTCATTGGTTGGGGTCTGCAAATTAGGCTGACCAAAAACCCACACACAGATTAACAAGAGAAAAACATGCAGCATTATTTACAATAGCCAAGATATGGAATCAACCTAGGTATCTATTGATAGATGAAAAGATAAAGAAGATATGAGATATGTGGAATATAGATATATATATTAGACTGAATGGAATATTATTCATTGATAAAAAAAAAAAGACTGAAATCTTGCCATTTGTGACAACATTGATGGACCTAGTGGGTATTATGCTAAGTGAAATAGGTCAGACAGAGAAAGACAAATACTGTATGATTTCACTTACATGTGGAATCTTAAAAAAAAGAACAAAATAGAGACAGACTCATAGATACAGAGAACAAACTGATGATAGCCAGAGGGGAGGGGGATGGGTAGATAGGTGAAAAAAAGTGAGGGGGAATAAGAGGTACAAAATTCCAGTTGTTATAAAATAAAGAAATCATGGGAATGTAATATACAGCACAGGGAATATAGTCAATAATATAGTAATTTTTATGGTGACAGATGATTACTAGACTTATCATGATAATTACATTGTAGGGTATATAAATATAGAATCACTATGTTGTACACCTAGAACTAACATGATATTGTATTCTAACTATACTTTAATAAAATAAAATTTAAAAAGAGAAAAGCAAACAGAAGTTTATTAGCACATACACTTGGGACACTCTATGATGAGTAACTCAAGGGATTATTAGAACTTGGGCTTATATAACATCTTAACAAAAGAACTATAAATTTTTAGAGAAGTGACAAGACGAATAAAAAGAACTTCAAGTGTTAGGAAGGCAAATTGTGGGAAGGTAAATAGATGGGAGAACTAATGGGAGACAAGGGCCAGTTTTACCAAGGTTTGTTATGGTGCCATCTCCGGGCTGATAAGGTCTGGAGTTGCTCTAGTGATTTACTGCCCTTCTTCTTGGTAGAAAGGAGACAGGGCACCTTTACAAATTTATGTCCTGCAGTTAGCCAAGTAGAGAGAAGATGGAGAGCTTTTATTATATCTTCCTTTTTCTCAAATGCCTTCAGCTCAAAAGAATCTTAATATCAAAGTGGCTTACTTTGGGGTGGTATATTCTGCTACCCTCCATTGGCTTGACTTTGTAAGTCACACAGCATCACTTCCACAAGGTTTTATTTGGTACAAGTGAGTCACAAGCTTGCCTGGGTTCAAAGGGGGGACACACACATCCTCCCTCTCCTAGTGAAGAGTCCCTACGTTACATTATGCAGTGGTCGGCAAACTCATTAGTCAACAGAGCCAAATATCAACAGTACAACGATTGAAATTTCTTTTGAGAGCCAAACTTTTTAAACTTAAACTATATAGGTAGGTACATTGTTATTAACTTAATTAGGGTACTCCTAAGGCTTAGGAAGAGCCACACTCAAGGGGCCAAAGAGCCGCATGTGGCTCGTGAGAAGCAGTTTGCCGACCACGGCCTTAACCGGTTTGGCTCAGTGGATAGAGCATCAGCCTGCAGACTGAAGGGTCCCAGATTCGATTCTAGTCAAGGGACTGTACCTTGGTTGCAGGCACATCCCCAGTAGTGGGTATGCAGGAGGCAGCTGATCGATGTTTCTCTCTCATCGATGTTTCTGACTCTCTATCCCTCTCCCTTCTTCTCTGTAAAAAAATCAATAAGATATATTTTTTAAAAAAGAAAAGAAAAGAGAGATTGTTGCAGAAGAGAGATTGTGTGTGGAAAACACAATCTGCCCAACTGCTATGACCATTCTTGGACATTTATTGTGACCATATGTACATCTATGTTGGTTATGTACCTTGGAGTGCAATTGTTGTGTCAAAGTGTATATGTATTCAAAGCTTCAGTAGGCAATGCCAAATTGTTTTAGTTTGTGCAAATTTATAATCCTGTTAAAAATGTATGGAAGTTCCATTTTCTCCATATCCTTACTAACAATTGGCATTAGTTTTTCTCATTTTAGCCATTTGGCTAGGTATACAGTGGTATTGCATTATGGTTTACATATTGCATTTTCCTGATGACTATTGAAGTTGAGAACCTTTTCTTTTTCTTTTTCTTTTTTTTGAGTAGATGCTTTTTTTTTTTTTTTTGCTTTTTTTTATTATTGAGAACCTTTTCATATGTGTATTGGCTATTTGAGTATCTTCTTTTGTGAAGTGCCTGTTCTCTACTGGACAAACAGGAAGGGTCAGTCAACCTACTCTTACCACAATTTAGGATGGCACTGAAGAGCCAACTTTAAAACTCTTTGTGGAATCAATTGAAGCTTCACCTAGGTTGCAAGAGCATCACAGTTCAACTTCTGCTCGATCCTGTGTCCCTTGTTCTTTCACAGGTGCTTATCCTAGAGCACTCCCCAATAACCAAGCAGCATGCAATTCTCTTCCCAGGGAACCCAATGTACTATACGTTCTATGTAGTGCGTCCTAATGATAAAATGCCTTTCCTTGCTGGGCATCAATCCACTGGTAGAGTTGATATTATTTTTGTCCATGCAATACTCTCTTCCATTAGTGACAGCATTCTGCTTCTTTTGGGAAATGTAACACTCCTCCAACTCAAGTCAGAGGTTCTTGTGGGTACCTCCAATTTAAGTACCCTATCCTCTGCCAATCCTATATAATAAAGGGCTAATATGCAAATCGACCGAACTATGGAATGACTGGTCGCTATGATGCGCACTGACCACCAGGGGGCAGATGCTCAACACAGGAGCTGACCCCTGGTGGTCGGTGTGCTCCCACAGAGGGAGTGTCACTCAGCCAGAAGCTGGGCTCATGGCTAGCAAGTGCAGCAGCACTAAGGATGTCCAACTGACAGCTTGGGAGCGGGCCTAAGCCAGCAGTCGGACATCCCCCTAGGGCTCCCAGACTGCAAGAGGGCACAGGCTGGGCTAAGGAACACCCCCCCCCCAAGTGCACAAATTTTGTGCACCGGGCCTCTAGTGTTCAATAATCATCACAGGAACCGACCTGTGACTCAAACAGACCAATCAGAATCCTTTCCTAGAATTTTTCTATTCAACATTAGAGAGAGGAAAAAAAAAAAAAGCCCTCCTTTCCTGAGGGCTACTGGAGGCTATGTAGCCTGGAGAAATATGGAGAAAGGGATTCCTGTGGCATTATAGTCTGGATCTAGGACAGCTCTAAGACTCATTTGCACCTCTACCCTTCCAGTTGGCCTTCTGTAATCTGCAGCCAAAAGGATCCTGACTGGTGCACAGGTTTTTAAGAAGAGTAGACTATGATAATGCATCAGGCAAATAATCAACAGTTGTACCGCTGCTTCTGTGTAATGGTTTTTCTTTCTTCTATTTCTCTGTCTTCTCTTCTGTTACCTTGTTTTCTCTTCTTAATCAAATCTAATCCTTCCTTCAGGATCTGTTCAAACACTCCCTACCCAGTGAAGTCAAACTTTCCTGCCACTCCCAGTTTACATGCATTCAGTCCACAAACATTACTGAACTCTTGCTACTATTATGCTTATAGCTGCCACTATACCAGCACTGAGGCCCAAAGACAGAATGGTGTGCAACGAAGGCCTTTAAGCACTTCAGTGTTGTAGTGGGGAAAGCAGACCCATAGATGCATAGTTACAATATGAAATGGCAAGTGTAATGATAGAAATGTTAGAGGGCCCCTAAGAGGGGAAGTGTGTGTCAGCTAGACTCCAGGAGGGTTTCAGCAGAATACTCATCCGTTTTCCAGGTGTGCTCTTTCAGGGATGTGGTCTCTACAGATAGTTCAGCACCAGGGCAGGGGGCCATTAGTCATTGCAGATGGTCCTGGTGTCATCCACCAGGTTTTGCTGCTTTTCTGGGCCTGAAGCTGAAATACAACTGAGACTTAGATGTTATCTGTAGGGAGGTGACCTCTGTATCTGGCTGTAAAAATCTCAGACAGTTTGTTCAGCTATCTGTCTCAGTTTCCCTATTCCACTTGTCCTGGCTTACCAGCCTGTCTCATAAGTGGATCCTTTAGCCACATTAAGCCTTCAGATGAGACTGCAGCCCCAGTTGACATCTTGACTGCAACTTCATGAGACCCCCAAGCCAGAAGCACCTAGCTAAGGTGCTCCCAAATTCCTGAAATTGTTTCAGCTAGTTAGTGTTTATTATTGCTTTAAGCTGCTCCGTTTTGACTTACTGCAGAAATAGAAAAGTAATACCAAAGATTTATCTTCCTCCTGACTCCTGAGATAAATATTAAGAAACCACCGGGCTGGCATGGCTCAGTGGTTGAGTGTCGACCCATGACCCAGGAGGTCACAGTTTGATTCCTGGTCAGGGTACATGCCCAGGTTGCAGGCTCAATCCCCAGTCTGGGGCATGCAGGAGGCAGCCTACCAATGATTCTCTCTCACCATTTATGTTTCTACCTCTCTCTCCCTCTCCCTTCCTCTCTGAAATATATATAATGGACTATAGCCTAGGTTTTTTGGTAAGTCATTTTTTTGAATAACAAATACATAAATAAATACAAACTCACTGTAAAAGAGTCAAACAATAGAGAAGTACAGAGATCAAACAAGAAAATACCCTTGCATCAACTCCCTACCCCCCTGTCCCACATCAACTCTCCTTGGAGGAGGTATTGACATTTTTGTGTACAATCTTTTAGCTCCTTCTCTGTAGCATGAGTGCCTAATGGCTGCTTTCTTTATCATTTCTTCGGCACCTTATGCATTTCTCTAGCATTTATTTCATTCTATTTTATATTAATGGTTTGCTGTTTTCTTCAGGGACAGCTTCACGTGTATGCAACCTGTGCAGTCACATGGGGCCCTGAAATTAGAAGGAGCCTTTGATTGATTTAATGCTCTGTTGTCACTGTCTTGATATTATTTTTTAAAATATATTTTTATGGATTTCTGAGAGGAAGGGAGAGGGAGAGAGAGATAGAAACATCAGTGATGAGAGAGAATTATTGATCGGCTGCCTCCTACATGGCCCCCCCCCCCGCCCCCCCGCCACTGGGGATCAAGCCTGCAACCTGGGAATGTGCCCTTGACGGGACTCAAACCCAGAACCCTTCAGTTTGCAGGCCAATGCTCTATCCACTGAGCCAAACTAGTTAGGGCTGTCTTGAAATTCTTAAAAAACATTTTAGCAAAGAACTTCACATTTTCATTTATCCTGGGACTGGTTTTCAGATTTATCTTCCACACGATTATAAAGGTAGGGGCCCATGGCAGTGATCCTGTCGTGATCATCTTGGATTTCCCCAAGTACCTTGAGAATGTCCACATTTAACAGTAAACATTTGTTAAAACGAAGAGAAAGTTTCTTATCTCTGAAGGGCTCTTTTCTTTTTTGTTTTGAAGTCATGCACAGATATCTTTAATGATGATCAACAAACACAGAATAATCCAGAGTTCTTATTATTATGGTTGAGCCTCATTTTCTCTCTGATTTTTGCATGCTACTCTGAGCTCCCTTTGTTCCATGCAAGGAACACAGGAAGAATAACGTTCTTTGTTTTTCCTTTAGAGAGATCTAGAAACACATTCTCAAGAAGCAACAACTTCTGCCTCTTGCAGCCTGTAAGTCCCATGTTTCAACAATATCTGTACTCAGAGAAGGACTGTAAGCCAAGCATAAAGAAGAAATTCATGTTTTCAAGGCAAGCAGTCAGTAGGCGCAAGTGAATATATAATGGAGTATATAACTATAATATTTAATATTTTGTCTTCTGCCCATAGTTCAGCCAGTGATATTCTGCTCATTTCAGGTGTTCAATGTTCCTTGAATTTCTGTCAGGGGGAGATTAGCATGACTTCTTAAAAGGAACATATTAGATTTCAGGTTGTTCTAATTAATGATATGGGACTTTTGGACTGGAACACGCGGTGTTCCCCTGGGCAGGATGGCTTCCCCGGGCTCTTTGTCGGAGTCGAAGAATGAAACCACGGACAGAAGATGGTATAGCAAAGGTGGAAATTCATTGAAGAATAAGCACAGATTCCCACGTGGAGAGGGGGAAAGAGTCCCACCGAGTTCCTTTTTCCCAGGTTTATAAGGGCTGCAGTTTTTGTGCCTCGATATCCCCTCTGCTTGGCCACTATTCCCCTTTGATTTGATCACCATAGCAACTCCTGAGCTCAAAAGGTCAAACCTCACGTGGGGCATGTGAGGCCTCCTCCCTTATGATTTTCCTAATTCTCCTTTGAATGAGGGGCTTCCTTCCCTTTATTTTGTAAATGTATCTTTTGCTACTTCCAGCTCCCTTATCTTATGGAAATGTGACTTCTGCCTCCCCCAACTCCCTTGTCTTATGGAAATGTAACTTTTTGCAGCTCAGTAGCCTGTGCTTTTTCCATGGACCCCTTTAATTTTTTTAAATATATTTTTATTGATTTCAGAGAGGAAGGGAGAGGGAGAGAGAGATAGAAACATCAATGATGAGCGAGAATCATTGATCAGCTGCCTCCTACATGCCCTCTACTGGGGATGGAGCCCGCAACCCAGGCATATGCCCTTGACTGGAATCGAACCCGTGACCCTGCAGTCCCCAGGCCTATGCTCTATCCACTGAGCCAAGCCGGCTAGGGCAAGGCTTTATTTTTTTTAGTGAAACATTCCTTTGTAAGTGAATCTTCAGTGAAGTGCCCTGAGTGTGTGTGGGGAAAGGAAGGCTAGCCTGGATATTTATTGATATGAAAAGATCTTTGGAGTACATTATTAAATGAAAAATGGGAGTTGCAAAACTATAAGGTATAGGAACCTCAATTTTAGGGATATGTAGGTGTATTACCAAAAAAAGAAAGTTGAGAAATATATATACACTAAAACAAAATGAGACCATTTGAATTTGGGATCTATTTTCCAATATTAAGAGCAGAAATGGGGGGCGGGGTGTCAGCTTAATTCTCTGAGACCATCAAAACATCAGCTTTATCAGATTTTATGGCCAACTGGAGAGGAATTTTTCCTGATGGCCTGGAGCCAATACTGACAAACATAATTGACAGGGTGATAATTAATGCGGGATCTCTGGTTTGCTTTAATGTGCTCCCCTGTCTACCTCTGTGGTCAAAATTTCATATTACCTGAAGCAATGCTTTGCACATAGTAGATGCTACATAACTACTTCGAGCTGGCAGGAAGGAATGTAAGAACTCACTGTGAAATGGAAAACAGATGTGACTACTTTGGAAATGTAATCAAACAGCTTTTGAGGTACTGGGAAGGCGCGTGTTTGCAAACCAGGAAACACCCAACCCCAGGAAGCAGATGCTGGTCTGCTGTTGGTCAAAACATCTTTTTCATAGAAAGCTCTGGGGTCTCATTTTTACTTTGGTGACTTTTTAAATGTTCTAATCTGTCTAGGGAATTTATTTCTAAAATGACATTCCGAGTCACTGCCTCCATTCACAGCAAGCTGGGTTTTGCGATAATTGCCTTTGATGTCTGTTCTGTGGCCTTTCTTCCTCTCCTAACCTCTGTCGTTGTCAATTACCCTGGGAGGCTACCCACACAATGGAGACTATTGCCTCAGTAACAGCTGTATCAGCAGTACTGACGAAGCCTACACAGAGAGCCAAGCCAGCTTCCAAGGGTTTGCGCACACTTTGCGCAAGGAAAATAGATGATGTTCCTTTCTACTGGGTATGCCCACCGTCACATGGTTTTGAGCAGCAGTTCCTCTCAGAGCTACACTGGATCCCAAGCTGCCTCTACTGTGGGCAAATAGATTCTTTTCTTTTTCTTTTAAATATGTTTTTTATTGATTTCAGAGAGGAAGGGAGAGGGAGAGAAAGATAGAAACAACAATGATGAGAGAGAATCATTGATCAGCTGCCTCCTGCACATACTACACGGGCAATTGAGCCTGCAAACCAGGCATATGCCCCAACCGGAAATTGAACTGTGACCTCTTGGTTCATAGGTCTACGCTCAACCACTGAGCCACGCCTGCCGGGCCAAATTGATTCTTAATAGTGCAAGGTTGCAGCTGGCGAATTCGGAAGACAGGTGGAAAGAGGAGGAGATCCTGGTTGTGATGATGGTACTGCCCCAGAGGCTGTCTTCCACAAACCATTTCTACCTTCCACACCTAGAACCTTTTCTTGAAGGATTAGGACAGTGCTTCTCAACCTGTGGCTCTCGACCCCTTTGAGGGTCAAACGACCCTTTCACAGGGGTCGCCTAAGACCATCGGAAAACACATATATAATTACATATTGTTTTTGTGATTAATCACTATGCTGTAATTTTGTTCAATTTGTAACAATGAAAATACATCCTGCATATCAGATATTTACTTTATGATTCATAACAGTAGCAAAATTACAGTTATGAAGTAGCAACGAAAATAATTTTATGGTTGGGGGTCACCACAACATGAGGAACTGTATTAAAGGGTCGAGGCATTAGAAGGTTGAGAACCACTGGATTAGGATATGTTAGGCAGTGCCAAGAAAAAGAACTAACATTTATTGAGTAACGATTATGGGTTGTACAGATCCATTTTAATCCTACCACCTTTAAGAGGTATTATCAGTCCCATTTTGCTGGTAAGAAAAATGAGGCTTTCTTGGGGTCTAAACTCTGATCTCTTGACTCAAGGAGCTTTGAGGGAGGGGGAATGGGACTCAAGATTACTGGCTTGTTTGGGGCATTATGCTCAGTAAATGGCATCAGGACTATGCTTTATAGAGATGGGACTAAAATAATCTAATCCAACATATTAGTTTACTTAAGTTGGAGGAAAATGCTCACATCTAATGCATCCTGATTTGGGGAAAATAACTGAAATTTGAAGACTATTAGAAGCACCTCATTACAAACTTTTTAACAGTTTAACAGGTGTCCTGATTCCCAGCCCATCACACCTCGACAATTATCAAGGACCAGAGGCTCCTTTTTCAGACCCTCTCTCTCCAGGTTTTCACTATTGGCCATTTCCCAGTAAGGTAAATTAAAGATGCCAGCCATACTGGATAAAGTCATACTTTGGGTTTCCACTGCCTTCCAGAATTATCACATTTCAAATACGACAAGACAGTGAAAGTTATGCCCATCATCATGAACTCAATGTCTTTCTGAGCCCAATCTTAACATTATTTAAATTGACAAGTTGTTGGCCCTGGTTGAGTAGCTCAGTTGGTTAGAACATCTTCTTGATACCCCAAGGTTTTGGGTTCAATCCCCAGTCAGGGCACATACAAGAACCAACCAGTGAATGAATTAATAAGTAAAACAAGAAATCAACGTTTTTCTATCTCTTTCTAAAATCAATCAATAAATAAAATCAACAAATTGTTTCCTAGAAATGATATTCAATTCAAATGTCCTTGCAAAATGTCTATTTTGACAAATACAGTTGCAGGTAGAAGTGGTTTTAAAATTTCTGTGAAGCCAAGCAGTTCACAGAGAGTAAGAGGTACTTTCTTATTAAAAAAAAAAAAAAAGATAAAATTTTTATGTGGGCTAGTGGAAGAACATATTGTCATAGGGAATACTAAAGTGTCTACAATGTAAGATGAGTTCTTTAGAAATAGAAAAAAAAAACATTTTAAAAAGTGGCTACAATTGATTCTGAAAGGAAAAAAATATATGGCAAGAGAAGTCATTTAACCTCTTCTATTGGACCTATGTCATTGGACATGACTTTGTCCTTTCCATCATCTTTATTTAAGTCAAACTTATCAACATGAGATTCCAGCTGTATTACAAAGGAGCTGAACCCTAGCTGGTTTGGCTCAGTGGTTAGAGCATTGGCCTGGGGACTGAAGGGTCCTGGGTTCAATTCTGGTCAAGGGCACGTGCCCAGGTTGTGGGCTAGATCCTCAGTAGGGGGCATGCAGGAAGCAGCAGATCAATTATTCTCTCTCATCATTGATGTTTCTATCTCTCTCTCCCTCTCCCTTCCTCTCTGAAATCAATAAAAATAAAGAAATAAAATTAAAAACTAAATGTTTTTTTAAATGGAGCTGAAACTTTGTAGCAAGTCACCTGAGTGGGTATAATTAATGTCACAAATTTTATTTTGAACTTGTAAATCTGCTTTTGGAAACCATTTATTTGCATGGTAGATATAGTTTTAATATGTCCTACTTCTGTGCAAAAATCCCTTGGATCCCTGAAGTCTCCCTAAGCTCCTTTCAATGCTTCTTAAATTTTAATGTGCATAGACAGCTTGTCAAAATGCAACTTTGGACTCAGTAGATCTGGGTTGGGCCTCAGATTCTATATTTTTCACAACCTCTTAGGTGATGACAATGTGCTGGTTCATGGACTACATAAAGCAAGACTTTATTTTTTAAATATTTTTTTAAAATATATTTTTATTGATTTCAGAGAGGAACAGAGAGGGAGAGAGAGAGATAGAAACATCAATGATGAGAGAGAATCATTAATCAGCTGCCTCCTGCATGCCCCACACCAGGGATTGAACCCACAACTCAGGCATGTGCCCTGACAGGGAAGCAAACTCTGACCTCTTGGATCCTACTGAGCCATGCCACCTGGGCCATAAAGCAAGACTTTAGGCCATAGAATTCTGAAAAATCACTGGGACCAGGTCTCAAAAGCAGGAACCAAATGGGTTGATAAAGGAAGACTTTTCATAAGAGGACATTTAAGAATGAAAGAGACAACAATAGATACTACCCTAAAACTGGACTTTTTGAGGGCTTTTTAAAAAAAAAAATAAATAAAAAGGAATTTGGTCAAATTGGCTTATTATCATTCCTTTCTTGCTAAGTAAGCACTAAACTTTAGTCCCAGAGTCGATATGAACAACACACAGGCCACCACTGGAGAAAGTAGCCAGATAACAGAACAACAAAGCCTGGACAAGTCCTGATCTCTCCATCTCCCTCCCACCCTTGCTGCCCTTAAGTGCAAGTTAACATCAAGAAATTCCATCGAGCAGAAGATAGGAGTTACAGTTTTTGCTCAAGATACATATGATCTCAAAGCTGCACATTCCCAGGCCTTTACAGTTTTGCAGAATTCAAGAAAAATTCTTTTAAGGATGCTTTCTGGCTTCCATAACAAAATACAACATCTGTTCTCTGATTTTTTCTGAACTTTGATTTCTTTGTAATATTTAGTATATCCTCACAGGTCATCATGAGAAAAAAAACCATAGAATTTAGACACAGGTCAAAAGTCACCGCAATAGAGATTTTTCCTGGGCCTTTACTCGGCCAAGCAACTCCTCTGGGTTCCCATAATCTATATTCATGCTTCGATCATGACACTTAATACCTTGTATTTATAAGTCTCTTTAATAATTTTCTTTTTAAATTTTTTATTTATTGATTTTAGAGAGAGAGAGACCTCAGTTTGTTGTCCCACTTACTTATGCATTGATTGGTTGATTCTTGTAGTTGCCCTGACTGGGGAATGTATCTGCAACCTTGATATATCAGGATGATGCTCTAACCAACTATGCTACCTGGCCAGGGCAATAATTTTCTTACTTAAACTAGCTCCTTGGAAAAGATAATAATAAAGGTAACATTTAGTGAGCACTTGCTCTGTGCCAGGAATATTCTAAAGACTTTTTATCTCTACAGTAGTCTATGAATTAGGTGCTACTGTCTATAACCATTTTACAGATGAAGAAATTGAGACTCAGAATTGTAGTAATTGCCTAAATTCATTGAATGAAATGACTGGGATTCGAGCCCAGGCAATCAGCTCTAGAACCCACATTCCACGTGAGTGGAAGCCTTCTCAAGTATTCCTCTCAATAATTCTATAACACAACACAGTGTGGTGTGTAGTAGGCATCCAATCTTGTTGGATTTCTCATTGGTGAAATCATCAGGAACCTGCTAGGAATGTAATAAATGCTTGTAGAGTCTAAATCTCTTCCAGAAGTGCCAGATACATCTGTGGTATGAGTGTTCTACTTGTCTCAGCACACTGGACCCAGATTAGCCTTCTGGTTTCTTTTACACTATATTGTTTTTCCTCTCTGATGTCTCTGTTCCCTTTCCAGTCTCTTTGTTACCCCTTCACCCTCCATGGATCTCTAAATATTGGAGTTCCAACTTGATATTATGTAAAGTTGTCTGTCTTTATTGCTTCTCTCATTCTTTTCCCCACTCCTTCACCCTGCATCTTTATCCTATAACTCTAAATACTTTCGTGATGATGCTAATGATTCCCAATTTATTTTGTCAGCCCAGGCCTCTTCCCTGAACTCTAAGCTCAGGACTTCCTTGATCTCTCCACTGGCATGTTTCATGGGCATCTTAAATCTCACAGGTTCAAAACTAAACTTGACTGTAAGGTAGAAGCAGAAAAAATAAGCCCCACAAGGTGTGGAGACTGGGCAAACCTCTAGCCAAAAAAAAAAAAAAAAAAAAAGTGTTTTTTCACATGACATTGACTATGAAAGGGTAAGTAAAATGATATTTATTAGTAACTTGCCCAAAGTTAAACTATGGCCCCTAGACAAATTGTGTGTGTGTGTGTGTGTGTGTGTGTGTGTGTGTGTGTGTGTAATAGAGATTTATAAATGCTGCCTGGAAAGACATGCTGAAATAAATTTACTAGGTGAGAGACAAAACTAGTTCATGTCCTACAGGGCAGTAAGACTGTAACCATTTAAAGGTATCTATTCTGCTGGAAAGAAATAATTTGCATTTCTATCAGACAAAAATCTACAAATTAACATATAACTTCAAAGATTCTGGGTGTAATCAATAGTAAGTAGCATAGCAAGAGTGGTCATTTTTTTTTTTTTTTTGAGAATTTAAATCATCCTTGGGTGGGCCTGTTAAGAGAGAACTCAACTACAATATTGAAAAGTTGCACAACCTTCTTTTTGCCTTATTTCCACGTTTTGGATGATTTTTCTTAACAAGTATCAGAATCTTTATGCACTTTTTTCTTGAGCACAGAGCTGGGTTGCTTTTTTTTGTTTGTTTAAATATATTTTTATTGATTTATTGAGAAAGGGAGAGGTGGAGAGAGAGAGAAACATCAATGGTGAGAGAGAATCATTGATCGGCTGCCTCCTGCATGCCCTCTACTGGGGATCGAGCCCACAACCAGGGCTTGTGCCCTTGACCAGAATCGAACCTGGGACCCTTCAGTCCACAGGCCAATGCTCTATCCACTGAACCAACAGGCTAAGGCAGAGCTGGGGTTTTTTTTTACTCCAAAGCTCTTATTCCTTATACCATACTTCATCAATACATAATATATTTTTAAAAAATATTTTTAATTGATTTCAGAGAGTAGAAGGGAGAGGGAAAGAAACATCAATGATCAGAATCATTGATTGGCTGTCTCCTGCATGCTCCCTACTGGGAATCAAGCCCACAACCCCAGGCATGTGTCCTGACAGGGGATTGAACTGTGACCTCCTGGTTCATGGGTCAATGTTCAACCACTGAGCCAGGCAATACATAATATCTTTAATTTAGGAGGGGTGCTAAAGTGATTTTCAGGCTCTAGGGCTGACAACTGAATATCCATTACAGGAATCAAGTGCTCTTAGAAGGCCAAAGGTTGAGCCTTCTTGTTAGATTTCCTCAAAGCCTACTCTGTTAGTCCCATTGAATTTTCTGTTCCCAGAAACCTAATAAGTACTTCAAGTTTATACCATTCATTTGCAGTTCACCCAATGTTTTGTTTAGTGTTGTTTATCTGTACGTATATTCCAGTCTCCACAAGTAGATCATAAGTCTTTCATAAGGAGATTTTCTTTCTTATAGCTCCTTGGATATGTTCTACAATGCTCAGAAAGGGTTACTGAGTAATGAGGCCACATGTATGTGACAAAATGAATGCTAACGAAGTTGAGATAAAAGAGGCATATTGTTAAGTAAAATAATATGGAAAACTTGATGGAAAGAAGGAACCTGAAATTTGACTAGGAGAAGGCATAGGATTTATACTGCAATAATAAGAAGGCCATACTTAACCCCAAAGAGATTTCCTGAGAGGGAATTATCAGTGATACCTGCTGGAGGAGTTGTTTCATGGGCAAATCACTTATTCATTCAGCAATCTCTATTGAGTGTCTGCTATTTGTAATCACTGGGGATACAGCTATGAGTAAGTCAGACATGGCCCTAGCCTTCTTGGAGATTATAGTGTTCTGGGAAAGATGGATACTAATTGCAAAAAGAGTGTTAAATTACTACTATAAAATTAAACTTAAAAAATTTACTTAAAATAACATCCAAAATATACCTAACCAATACACCTCAAAATTGTCAAAGTCATCAAAAGCAAGGAAAATCTGAGAAACTGTCATAGCCTAAGGAGACACGATGGCTAAATGTAATGGGGTTAGGATTCTGGAACAGAAAAAGGACAATAGGTAAAAACTAAAGAAATCTCAGTGGACTTATTAATTATGGACTTCAATTCATAAGGATGTGTTACAATTAATGAACCCATATTGGTTCATTAACTGTAACAAATGTGCATTTTAATATAAAATGTTAATAATAGAGGAAACTATGTGTTTGGGGAAGAGGTCTATGGGAATTCTGTCCTATCTGCTCCATTTTTCTGTAAATCTAAAAATGTTCTAAAAAAAATAAAGTCTAGAAACAATTTTAAATGCGCTCACTGTATATAAAAACAAAAATTATTTGTGATAAACACTAAGAAAGCAAAAAATGGGATGTTTGTTGTTAGAGTCTATAAAACTCCCAAGAAAAGGCTTTCCTGAAGAAATCAGACTAAAGCTGAAACTTAAAACTTGAAAAGGAGTTGGCCAAGAAAAGAGAAAGTCAAGATCCTTCTCTAGGCAAAGGTCACAGAGAATTCTAAGACTGTGAGAAAATTAAAAACAAGTCCTGTGTGGCTACAAGAGCTTTAGGCAAAAAAGATAAAATGGTTCTGTGATTGCCTCAGATAAGCCTTGGATACCCATACCAAGGTAAGGATGTTTAAGTTTATTTATAAAGCCAAAGGAGAACCATTCATTCAATAATCAATATTATCAGCTACTTGTATATTAGGGGAAGCTCTGCTAAGCACTGGTCCTATGACAATGAACAAAGTAATGAAACCCCTGCCCTCAGGAAGCCCACAATGGCTGGAAAGGGCAGGGGGGTGTTGAGAGAAGATGGAGGGGGTGGGGGGATTGAGCCCTGAAGGGCCTTACTCTGCAATAGAGGTTTTAAGGCAAGGAATGGCTTGACCTTTTGCATTATTTCTAAAACCTCACTTAGGCTATAATCTATTCTTCCACATCAGCCAAAGTGAGCTTTGCAAACATATCTCAGAACTGGTCATTCGGCCATAAACCCTCCATTGTTTCTCCTTGCACAGCAATGGAAATCCAAACACCTAACACACTTAAAGTAATTAAGCACTAAAGAAATTTTCGCAAAATATGTCAACCTGGAAAGAAAATATATCTAACTTGTTTTTCAAACAGATTTCTACAGTGTTAATGTGAGAATAAAAAGAATTCCTCTCCAGATTAAACCAGGCATCTTCAAGGTCACTCTGAAGTGATTTGCATATGCAGCCCAATGTTCTCTAGTTTATCTGTACTACTAATCTCTGAAATCCATTTAGTGACAGCCCTCCTTTAAATGGAAAAAAAAGAAGCTTTTATTGTATTCCTGACATTCCTGAAGTTGCATACCACAGTACACCAAATATACAGGTTTGTGAAACATCTTTTTATCTTCCATACTGACTTTATATATATATATATATATATATATATATATATATATATATATATATATCTGCTATAATATTTTTAGGAGACACAACCCAGTAAAAATGATAAGTAAATGTATGTCATTTGGTTAATATTCTGTAAGATTTTAGTTTTGAGATTGTATATTTCTGTAACGGCTGCTATTTTCTTTTTTAATAAGTTGGCTTCTTTCATTTATTGATTTAAAAAAAATTTTTTTTAGAGAGACGTTAATTTGTTGTTCCACTTATTTATGCATTCATTGGTCGATTTTTGTATGTGCCCTGGTTGGGAATTGAACCTGGAACTTTGGCATATTGGGATGACACTAATCAACTGAGCATCCAGTCAGGGCTGTTTGCTATCTTCTTACAACCTTCTTTCTGATTAGTTGTAAACCACACAAACAAAAAAATCACAAATTCTAATTTTATAAAATATATAAGTATTCAGTATTTAAATTCATATTTATAGAAACTAACAAAATAGAAGTAAATTGTAGGACTATCGAAAATAATGTCAATGATAGGACTAAAACTTCTCTTTAGCTGTGAATGACCCATTTCATTTTGACTTTTAGTTCAAGATGACTTTATACTTGCTGACATTAAAAGTGAGTATTCTAACCCTAACTGGTTTGGCTCAGTGGACAGAGCATTGGCCTTTGGACTGAAGGGTCCTGGGTTTTATTCCAGTCAAGGGCACATACCTCAGTTTCAGGCGCCACATGAGGGAGGCAACCAATCCATGTGTCTCTCTCACATCAGTGTTTCTCTCTGTCTCTCCCTCTCCCTTCCACTCTCTCTAAAAAATCAATGGGAAAAATATCCTTGGGTGAGAATTAAAAACAAACAAACAAACAAACAAACAAAAACTGTAAGCAAATAAATGTATTTTTTAAAAAGTGGAAAAAAAAGTTTTTATTGAATGTTAACTATAATTGGAAAAAAAGTTATGTTGCCATTTCACAGTTTAAATAAAGGGAAAGTTTACCTTCTTAATTATAATTCCCACTCCCCTCTTTGAAAAATAAAGAGCTTGCCCAGTTCATACCCATTTACTAACCCACCTTAGGACCAACTAACAGCTGCTCTCTTACAACCCATTCTGTACAAAACATTAGAGACTACAGGTCAAGTGAGTCTGGGCAAAACCAGTGGGAATGTCAGCATCTGAGCATTCCTATAAGGTCACTGAGGCAGCTCCTTATTGCACCCCTCTCCGCAGACACAGCTCTATCAGAGGCTTGTTGGATGGATTTCCTCCACGAAGCCATTCTCCCCTCCGCTAGACCTCTCTTGGCCCAGACCAGGTTAGGTGCCCTTTAGTGGATCCCATCGGCTGTCATGCATCTGTTCTCCCACCCTAGCATTTCTAGAAATGCATTGTCTTGTTTCTCTTATTTTTCAGTCTGCTTTCTGAAAAATCAGACAGAGGCTGAAAACCAGGACTACAGGCTTTATTAGAGGAGAAGGACCTGCCGGCTGTCTCGCAAGGGGAGGACAGCAGCACGTGCAGGAGTGGGCACACCTTTTGAGGGGCGGAATGGGAAGGGGTGGGGGCTTAGTGTACTCGGCGCACACTGATTGGTGGCTTACTGTATTGTCCATATAGGACAAGGGCTTAGGGTATTTGGCAGGTGTGGATTGGTGGTCCAATGTATAGTCCAGGGGTCCTCAAACTTTTTAAACTGGGGGCCAGTTCACTGTCCCTCAGACCTTTGGAGGGCCAGACTATAGTTTTAAAAAAAACTATGAACAAATTCCTATGCACACTGCACATATCTTATTTTGAAGTAAAAAAACAAAACGGGAACAAATACAATATTTGTATTTGCATGTGGCCCGCGGGCTGTAGTTTGAGGACTCCTGGTATAGTCCATATAAGGTACATGGTTAGTCACTCAGGTATTTCCGGGCTGCAGGTTACGTCATACTCTGCCCACCAGTTGGGAGAAGGGAGGATCTATCATTCTCCCCACTGAACTGTGAGCTATTTTTTTTTTTTTATCCCTAAGGCCTAGCAGGGAACTCGTTGCTTGTCCACAAATATTTATTTGAACGCCTATTTTGTGTCAGGCACTGTGCTAGATGCTGGAATTACAAGGATGACCAAAGCAGTAAAAACAGATATTATGGAATTTATAGTCTGGTAAGGGAAATCAGTTGTTAAATAAATATACAAGTCATGAATTCGTTCAAATAGGGTTTAGGGCCATGACATCCAAGCACCAGGTGCCAACAGAGCACATACAGGCTTTGCAGGACTTGATCTAGTGAAAGCCTCCTGGAGGATGTGACCTTTAAGTGGATTCCTGAAGAACGAGAACAAGTTGCCAAGCAGAGTAAGTCTGTGTTGGGAAGGGGGTGGGTGCTGAGTTGGAACAACACACAGGGGGAGCCTGAGACTGGAAATGGCCAGTTTGGTGCAGTTGGTGAAAGAAGGGCCTCAGCCAGGTCAGGCGCCTCCTACTATGAAGCGGCTTGAACACTGCCCTGAAAGTTGAATTTGTAAGGCCACTGGATGAAGAATGGAATGTAGAGGAACAGGAAAGGACAAAAGGAGATTAAAACAGGAGATAATGGGATCTTGTTGAGTGGAAGTTGACTGAGTGACTAAACTTTAGACTCAAAGTATAGAATATAAGACCTGGAAGTCCCCAGAAATTCCATCTAGGTTTTATATCTCAGTTAACAAGGAAATTGAGTCCCAGGTGGCACTATAAATTATTCAATGCTAATAGCTTAGTCATAGCAAGGCTAGGACTACAAACCAGTTGCGCCTTCTGTCTCTTTCCATCATTTCACATTGACCACTTTATGTGAGGCAGGTTTCTTAACTTTTAAAAAAGCATGCTTTACCCCTTGCCAATGTGGCTCAGTTGATTGAGCGTCTTCCTGTGTAGCAAAAAGTTGTCAGTTTGATTCACTGTCAGGTACATGCTCAGGTTTCGGGCTCTATCCCTAGTAGGGGCATGCAGGAGGCAGCCAATCTATGTTTCTCCTTCATGTAGATGTTTCTCTCTCTCCCTCTCCTTTTCTCTCTCTCTAAAATAACACACACACACACACATACACACACACGCAATGCTTTACAAAATAATAGATATATAGCGTTCATTGCATTATTCCCTACTTTGATTATGTTTGAAAATGTAGATAAAGTTTTATAAGAAGCAATGCTTTAACACTGTTGGAGTGTAGGTACAAATGCAAGGCCTTTGAAAATTTGACAAAAGAAACTGGTCCATAGCTTCCTGGGACTCCCAGACTTACACAGCACCCTTTGGTTCCCAGCCTGCTAGACCCAGCTGGGTGGCATTTGGAGGGATTGCCATAGTCACAGATAATTCCAGATTGCTGATCTCCACGGTACTTGCATGAGGCAAGACACATAACCTCTTTTTGGCTCTTCTGTAAAATCGGAGTCCATGCTGTAATGCCAAAAATAATAATGCAATTTAGTGATGAATTTGATGTCCTTTATTCAAGAGGTGGACTCCATGGATTGTGGGAGTAGAGTGCCTAAACAAGCAGGGAAGCACTCTTCCCAAGGGATTTGGGCAAGAATGAGTCTTATAGAGTAGCGGTTCTCAACCTGTGGGTGGCGACCCCTTTTGGGGGTCGAATGACCCTTTCACAGGGGTCGCCTAAGACCATCGGAAAACACATATATAATTACATATTGTTTTTGTGATTAATCACTATGCTTTAATTATGTTCAATTTGTAACAATGAAAATACATCCTGCATATCAGATATTTACATTATGGTTCATAACAGTAGCAAAATTACAGTTATGAAGTAGCAACAAAAATAATTTTATGGTTGGGGGTCACCACAACATGAGGAACTGTATTAAAGGGTCGCGGCATGAGGAAGGTTGAGAACCACTGTTCTAGAGAATCAGAAGAGGCAAATGGGAAAGAGGATTGGCTAGGAGGTCAGGGATCTCCCTATAAGACCAGCAGGTCCTGTTTTCTAGGATAAGGTAAGCAGGCTAAAGCTGAGTTGGAGGTTTATGATTGGTGTATGTTAGGTTTCCTCAACAGTAAGCTGTTTCCTGTAAGTGCAGGCTGACTTCAGTTTAGATTTATGACATGGGTCAGGCCTCTGGGGCAATCTCCATTCTATGGGTCTCAATATATAAATTACCTTTATCATTACTTATTATATGGGGGATGTTGTGAAACCAAAATGAACTCATGTATGCAGAAGTACCTGCCTGTCCCATGTTACCTGATCAATGAACACTATTTTTAATTGATTTTTAGGAAGAAAAAGGAGAGATTGATTTGTTGTTCCACTTATTTATGCATTCATTGTTTGATTCTTGTATGTGCCCTGACCGGGAATCCAACCTGAAACCTTGGTGTATTGGGAGGACACTCTAACCAATTGAGCTACCTGGCCAGGGCCATCCTAGAATTATTTTCTTAGCATATTTTCTCCCACATGCTCACAAAATTTTTTGTTGTTAGTTTATTTTGTTCATTAGATTCTACATATGAGTAAAATCATATGGTACTTGTCTTTCTCTGACTGGCTTATTTCACTTAGAATAATGTTCTCTAGGTCCATCCATGATATTACAAAGAGTAAGATTTTCTTCTTTTTCACAGCTGAGTAGTATTCCATTGTGTAAATGTACCACAGTTTTTATCTACTCATCTACTGATGGACACATGGGCTGCTTCCAAATCTTGGATATTCGAATCAGTGTTTCAGGTTTTTTCAGATATATCCCAGAAGTGGTATCACTGGGTCATTTAATTTTTTAAGGTATCACCATTCTACTTTCCACAGTGGTTGCATCAATCTGCATTCCCACAAACAATACACAAGGGTTCTTTTTTCACCACATCCTTGCCAACACTTGTTGTTTGTTGATATATTGATGATAGCAATTCTGACAGGTGTGAGGGGATACTCATTATGGTTTTAATTTGCATTTCTCTAATGATTAGTGAAGTTGAGCATCTTTTCACATGCCTATTGGCTATCTGTATGTCCTCTTTGGAGAAGTGTCTATTCAGGTCCTTTGCCTGTTTTTTTAATTGGATTGTTTGTCTTTTTGGTGTTGAAGGGTTTTTTCTTGATATATATTTATTTATTTCAGAGAGGAAGGGAGAGGGAGATAGAAACATCAATGATGAGAGAGAATCATCAGTTGGCTGCCTCCTACACGACTCCTACTGGGGATCGAGTCCACAACATGGGCATGTGCCCTTGACTGGCATCGAACCCAGGACCCTTCAGTCCACAGGCCGACACTCTATACCAGTGATGGCGAACCTTTTGAGCTCGGCGCGTCAGCATTTTGGAAAAACCCTAACTTAACTCTGGTGCCGTGTCACATATAGAAATTTTTTGATATTTGCAACCATAGTAAAACAAAGATTTATATTTTTGATATTTATTTTATATATTTAAATGCCATTTAACAAAGAAAAATCAACCAAAAAAATGAGTTCACGTGTCACCTCTGACACGCGTGTCATAGGTTCGCCATCACTGCTCTATACACTAAGCCAAAATGGCTAGGGCTACTGTTGACTCTTACAAGTTCTTTGTAAGTTTTGGATATTAACCCCTTATCAAATGTATCATTAGCAAATATGTTCTCTCATTCAGTGGATTATCTATTCATTTGATTGATGGTTTCCTTTGCTGTGCACAAACTTTTTAGTTTAATATAGTCTCATGTGTTTTTTATTTCTTTTGTTTCCCTTGCTTGAGGCAAGATATATATATATATATATATATATATATATATATATATATATATGAAATGTTCAAGATTTTATTGCCTGTGTTTTCTTCTAGGATGCTTATGGTTTTGAGTCTAACTTTAAGACTTTAATCTATTTAGAGTGTATTCTTGTGTGTGGTGTAATAATGTGGTCTAGTTTCATTTTTTTTTTTTTGCACATATTTGTCCAATTTTCCCAACACCATTTAGTGAATTGACTATCTTTACCCCCTTGTATGTTCCTGCCTTCTTTGTCAAATATTAATTGACCATAAGGCATGGGTTTGTTTCTGAGCCCTCTATTCTGTTCCATAGATCTATATGTCTGTTTTTATGCCAGTACCATGCTGTTTTGATTACTATGGCCTTGTAGTATAGTTTAATATCAGGTAACATGATTTCTCCAACTTTGCTCTTCTTTCTCAGATTGCTATAGCTATTTGAGATCTTTTGTGGTTCCATATATTTTTTGGAATATTTGTTCTAGTTTTGTGAAATACACCACTGGTATCTTGATAGAAATTTCATTGAATCTATAGATTGCTTTGGGTAGTTTTATGATGTTAATTCTTCCTATCCATTAACATAATATACATTTCCACTTATTTGTATCTTCTCCAATTCTCTTTCTTTCTTTCTTTCTTTCTTTCTTTCTTTCTTTCTTTCTCTCTTTCTCTCTCTCTTTCTTTTCTTTTCTTTCTTTCTTTCTTTCTTTCTTTCTTTCTTTCTTTCTTTCTTTCTTTCTTTCTTTCTTTCTTTCTTTCTTCCTTTCTTTTTTATACTGTAAAACCCCCTTCAGTGCTCACAGCCCACAGGTAAGGAGGTTGGGCAATGGTTCAATGATGCAATATACTGTGGCATGGGTTCACTATGAGAGGCCCACAAAGAAGGGCCCATCATAAAAAATTCAATTTCTTTCTTCAGTGTCTTAAAATTTTCTGAGTATAGGTCTTTTAAATTCTTGGTTAAATATATTCCTAGGTGGTTTGTTTTTGTTTTAAATATATTTTTATTGATTTCAGAGAGAAAGGGAAAAGGAGATAGAAACATCAACGATGAGAGAAAATCATTGATCAGCTGCCTCCTGCAATCCCCCTATTGAGGATGAAGCCTGCAACCTGGGCATGTGCCCTGACCAGGAATTGAACCGTGACCTTCTGGTTCATAGGTTGATGCTCAACCACTGAGCCACATCGGCCGGGTCTCAGTGTTTGTTGTTGTTGTTGTTTTTGATGCAATTGTAAATGGGATTGTTTTCTTAGTTTCCCTTTCTGATAGTCCATTATTTGGTGTATAAAAATGCAACTGATTTCTCGGTATTTATTTTGTGTCCTGAATTTATTTATCAGTCTTAGTAGTTTTTTTATGGATCACATATTTTTACATCGTCACAGCTATGCTAATATTTTTGTCTTCTGTTTTCGTCTTTTAACACTTTTTAGCCTAAACATATAAGATAAATATATTTTTAGTACTTTTAATAATTACCATATGTAATAACTAGACTATCTTTTCTTGTTGATGTACCATGAATCATTAATCTGGTCCTTTAATGTGTATTTGTATTTTAAAGTTATTTGCCTCAAGAGCTAAAACTAACTTACTTTCTTGTCCCTGGGCTAAACAATTCTGGATCAGATAAAAGTAACTTAGCTATTTGCTCTATGAAATTCTTCCCCCTAGGGGATACCACTATGAATCAACTAAAATAATTTATTATCAAAATGAATAACTTGTTTATTTATACTTGTTTCAAAAATTTTCACCTTGCTGTGCTCATTAATCCAACACTATCCTATCTAATAATAGACAAACATGGTAATTAACCATACCTTCGCTACCACCGCCATTGGCTGATCAGCATGATATGCAAATTAACCGCCAACAAAGATGGCGGCTAATTTGCATACTGCAGGCAGGGCGGGACACCGGGAGCTGCCATCCAGGCCCCTGTGTGCAATCCCAGGAGCCGCCGGAAAGCCAGGCCGCAGGCAAGGCGGCCCCCCGGGACCAGGAGCTGCCTTGCCTGCCGCCCGTGATCGTGATCGTGATCGGAAAGCAGGGCCACAGGCAAGGCAGTCCCCTGGGACTCAGGAGCCCGTTGGCGAGGTCTGCAGGTGAAGCAGCGATCAAGCTATGAGGTGGAGGGTGGGGGGCGGAAGGAGCTACAGGAGCAGCTCTGGTGGGAGACTGAAGACTCCAGCCGGAGCAAGGAGCAAAGACTGAAGGCTCCAGCCGCATCAAAGACTGTGTCCAGAGCGAAGATGGAAGGCGGTGGCCAGAGTGAAGGTCTGGGTCCTGGGTGCCAGAGGAAAACTGGTGCTGGCAGCCAGGGGAAAGAAGGCCTATTGCATGAATCTTCGTGCAACGGGCTTCTAGTTATATTATAAACCTTGATCATTCCCAAACAGTTCCCTGCCTTGCCAGACCTGATTAAGTTATCCAACTTGGGCCTAAAACCCTATAAATATCCTCCTCTGAGCACTAAGATTCTGTCAAGTGCTGTTTCTGCAGTATTCTAATAGGCAGCTTTGCTTGATCAATAAGTTTTCCTGGGGGTCTTTGGAGGTTAATGATTGGCAACAATAATCTACATCCTAGGATTATCACAAGCAGTGAATGAAATCAAGTACAGTAATTACTTTAATCACAGAACAGGAATGTATGACCTATCATGGTTTCCTGTTTTTCCTTTGCTGCCCAGAAGCACAGAAACACATTTAGTACTTAATCATAAGAACTTGGAGCTTTGATCTCTCAGATTGTTACTTTCTATTTTTTACAGCTTTGTATTCTTTATATTCTTTCTTTCTTCCTTCCTTCCTTCCTTCCTTCCTTCCTTCCTTCCTTCCTTCCTTCCCCTCTTTCTTTCTTTCTTTCTTTCTTTCTTTCTTTCTTTCTTTCTTTCTTTCTTTCTTTCTTTCTTTCTTTCTTTCTTTCTTTCTTTCTTTTCTCACCTGAGGATATTTTCCCATTGATTTTTAGAAAGAGTGGGAGGGAGGGGAAGAGACAGAAAAAGGGAGTCATCAATGTGAGAGAGACACATTGGATTGGTTGCCTCCCGCCCATGCCCCAACCAGGATTGAACCTGCAACTGAGGTATGTGCCCTTAACTGGATTTGAACCCAGGACCCTCCCATCCGTGGGCTGATGCTCTGTCCACTAAGCCAGATTGACTAGGGCTTTCATATTTTAATTTTTATTATTCTTTTAATCATCACCCAAGGATATGTTTTTATTGATTTTTTTTAGCGGGGGGGGGGGGGGTCGGAAATTCATGTGAAAGAGTAACTAACATTAGTTGCCTCCTGTACAAGTATCAGCATGAACAGGGTTGTGGGTTGAGAACCAAAGTTTTCTTCAACAACAGAGACATTTTTCCGGGAAAAACTTGGTAGAGAACCGAGTTGTTCGAGATAGGAGCTGGTGAAGAACAGACTTTTCTTGAATGTCTCCCATCTCGAACAATTCAGTTCTCCACCAAGTTGTTTGTGGCAAATGTTTTAGACCCGACAACTCTTTCATGCTGGCACCTATATGCATTTCTCAGGAGAGAATGTGTGAGAATGAGTTAGTTTGCCACTAAACCCCGCGTTGTTAACATCCCAGAAAATTGTGCTGTGAATCTTTTCATTTGTGCTGTGAATCATGCTTTTGCTTTTGCTGCTGCTTAGTATTACTATTTAAATATGTACAGTAAATCACTATGGTTCCTAAGAAGGTTAGTGATAGCAGCAAAGAGAAAAGGAAAGTTGTGAAAACAATGATAGACCTTAAAAAAGAAATAATTCCGGGGTGAGGGCATGTGCTGGGAGATGGGAGCAACTGGGGAGAGATCAATAGGGAGAAAAGGAGACTTATGTAATACTTCAAACAATAAAGAATTTAAATAAAATAAAATAAAAATTTGTAAGAAGTAAAAAAAAAAGAATTGCAAAGTATATAGAGATGTTCATGTGTCTCATCTGGCTGCTGAGTATGGCATGGGGGAATCAATGAGAAGCACAATTTTAAAATGTAAAGAGGCCATCAAGAGTGCTGCTAAGGATGTGAAAGTGCTCACGAAATAAGGATCACAGGTAATTGAAGAAGTAAAAAAATTGTGTTGATTTGGACAAATGAAAAGCAGTTAGCCGGTGACAGCATTTCGGAGGCAATGATATGTGAAAAAATGAAGACACTGATACTGACCTCCTTAAACATACCCCTGAAACTAGTGCTGGAAGTGATTTAGTTAAGGCTAGTAAGGGATGGTTTGATAAATTTAAGAAAAGACGTGGCATTCATGCTATACTGAGGCATGGGGAGGCTGCCAATTCTAGCAAAGTACTTGCTGATAATTTCATGACAGAATTTCAAGAATAGTACATAGAGGCTGAGGGATTTGATCCCCAACAAGTGTTCAGTTGTGATGAGACAGGCCTCTTCTGGAAGAAAATGCCAAAGAGGACCCACAGCACACAAGAGGAGAAATAATTGCCAGGACACAAGCCAATGAAGGAAAGGCTGATGTTACCGTTGTGTGGGAATGCGAGTGGGGACTTTATATTAAAGCCTCTACTTGTCTACCATTCTGAAAACTTGTGAATTTTCAAGAAAAATAACGTCATGAAAAACAAGTTGAATGTTATGTGGAGGGCTAATAGTAAAGCTTTGGGAACCAGGCAATATTTTATTGAGTGGAGTCATGAAGTGTGAATGAATTCCTCCAGGGAAAACAATTGCCACTCAGGGTATTGCTTGGAATGGACAAGGCTCCTGCCCACCCTCCAGGCTTGGAGTTGGTGCAGGAGTACAGCTCCATCACTGTCAGGTTCTGGCCACCTAACACAACTCCTCTTACCCGGCCCATGGGCCAGCAGGTCATTTCTAAGTTTAAGAAACTTGACACAAAGGCACTGTTTCAGAGGTGTTCTGAGGTGACCTCTGAAACTAATTTAACCTCAGGGAGTTCTGGAAGGAACATTTTAATATCCTCACTTGCTTGAGGCTCAGAGACAAAGCATGGGTGGAGAGGCAGAGTATCTTTCAGTACCATGCAATCAGCCTGGAAGAAACTGTGGCCTGAGTCTATTGTTGAAAGAGACTTTGAGGGCTTCAAGGATAATGTATCTGTTGTGGAGGATATTGCGTCTCTTGGCAAGTCCATAGGGTTGGAGGTGGATGATGATGATGTGGAGGAGTTGATAGAGGACCACAACACTGAGGTGACCACCAAGGAACTCCAAGACCATCAGAGAGAGGAGTGGCTAAGGAGCTCTCTTCAGAGGAGGAGGAGGGAAGGGAAAATATCCCTACTTCACTAATCAAGGAAATGCTTGGGAAATGGGGAGAAATGCAAGTTTTATTGAAAAATATCACCCTGACAAATTAAACTCGTTCAGTGACAATGCAGTGTTTCACTTCAGGTGAGTGTTAAAACACAAGCAAAACCAAACATCATTGGAAGGTTTTTAGTGAGACGGAGGCCCAATGAGCCCGAAGCAAATTCTAGTGGAGCAAAGAGACAAAAGAGAGAAAGAACCCCAGAACCTGACTCCCCTCCAAATAGTAACATCTCTCCACCCTCCTCTCTATGTTCAGTCATCTACAGCTCTCAACATTAAAGGTAAGGTCTAGTGTGTATGTAAATTTTCATTTTTTACTGTAAATTTCTTTTTTTTGGTTAAAATTTAATTTACATTTCATGTCCTTTCTGTTTTTAAAGTGTTTATTTATAGATTAAACAGTACATACTATATAATAAAAACCTAATAATGCAAATTGACCAAATGGCGGAACTACCAGTCAGCGGGGGGCAGGGCTGGCAAGCGGGCGGCACCAGGCCAGCCAAGGCAGGTGCAGAGGGAGGGGACAGTGATTGGGGGGGTGGCCACTTGCTGGCCCATGCCGGGACCCCAATTGGCCCTCCGGTCGCCTCCTACAGAGGGAGGTCAGACTGTGGCTTAGGCCTACTTCCCATGGGACCAGGCCTACACTGTCAGATGGACATCCCTCGAGGGCTCCCAGACTGCAAGGGGGCACAGTCCCAGCTGAGGGAACCCCCCTGCTGAGTGCACTAATTTTTGTGCACCGGACCTCTAGTTAGACAATAAGAAAGGTTAAGACAGAGAATCATTTGGGGGTCTGGAACGGATTAATTCAATTTACATTTTTTCTAATGGGAAAAAAATTATTTGGGTTTCAAACAAATAGCTTCTCAAACAGCCTTCCAGAACAAATTAACTTCAAGAACTGAGAGTCTACTGTATCTGAAAGTCTAAACAATAATGTTCTTTGCAGTGCATGTCAGGCAGATTCTAAGATAGCCCACAATGATCACTTCCCTCCTCTTCCCTTTTCTTGAAACATCAAGACCTAATGTGGAATAAGAAACTTAGAAGAGAGCCCTGGCTGGTGTGGCTCAGTTGGCTGAGCATCATATGTGCACCGAGGAGGGATCACCAGCTCAATTCCTGGTCAGGGCCTGTACCCAGGTTTGGGGTTTGATCACTGGTCAGTGTGCATATGAGAGGAGGAGACGGGGGCAACCAATCTGTTTCTCTCTCACATTGATGCTTCTCTCCCCTCCTCTCCTTTCTTCTCTCTCTAGAAAATCAATTTAAAACACATACACAGGAACTTAGAAAAGTAAAGAACTGACATTCACTGAGCATTCAGTATGTGCCAGGTACTCTTCTAGGTGTTCTCCATCTGTGATCTCATTCTGTCCCCACATTAGCCCTGTTAAAATGGCATTATTATTCTGAATCACCAGACTAAGAAAGGCAGGCTGAGAGAGGTTAAAGAATTTGCCTGAGGTCTCACTCTAAATGGCAAAGCCAGGATTCCACCCAGGCCTGTCTGACTCAGCTTATACTTTCTCCCCTGTTATCACTTTACTTCTCAGACTTATATTGTTTTTACTGCAATTATAGAAGGTGAGGCTGAGGTTTCAGGGCAGGAGTCTGTTTATATAGAACCTCACAGGGAAAAATAACATCCTGGAGCAGTAAGGATCAAATGGAAATATACTGCAAGCCACACATGAAATCTAAAATTTTATAGCAGCTGCAACTGAACATAGTAAAAAGAAACAAGTGAAATTAGTTCTTTAAACTTTTCTATTGAAAGTATTTTTAGATTCACAGGAAGTTGCAAAAATAGTACAGGAGTATTCCGTGTTCCCCTTTCCACATTCCTCCAATAAGAATATCTTATATAATTATAATGTCAAAATAAGGAAATTGACATTGATGTAATCCACAAACCTTATTCTGATTTCATTAGATTTACATGCATACAAAACTGTTCCATCACAAGAAAGATCTCCTTTGTGGTACCCCATTGTACTCACAAGCCACCACCCCACATCTCATTCTTTTTCTTTTTTAAATATGTTTTTATTGATTTTTAGAGAGAGAAGAAGGGAGAATAATAGAGAGAAACATCAATGATGAGAAAGAATCATCGATTGGCTGCCTCCTGCATGCCCCCTCCTAGCAACTGAGCCTGCAACCCGGGCATGTGCCCTGACTGGGAATCCAACTGGATCTTGTGGTTCCGGGTCAACGCTCAACCACTGAGCCACACCAGCCCAGCTCATTCTTTTTTTGTAATTGAATTTATTGGGATGACATTGGGTAATAAAATTATATAGGTTTCAGGTGTACAATTCTATAATACATTATCTGTATATTGCATTGTGTGTTCACCACCCCAAGTCAAGCCTTCGTCTATCACTATTTACCCACCTTGACCCTCTTCTACCTCCCCACAACCTTTCCCTCTGGTAATTACCATACTGTTGTCTATGAAGTTTTTTTGTTTGTTTGTTTTGCTTTGCTTACTCCCTTCATTTTTTTCAGCCTGCCCTCCAACCCCCTTAGTTAGACAGACAAGAGCAGAGCAAGGACGATGGATCAGGTACAGAAGAAGGTCACCAGGGCGGAAAGCTCTGGGTGTCCAGCAAAGGACAGTTGTAGGGTCGGACCTAGCCCCCAGGATGTCTTTTCTCCCATAGCTTATCGCTGTCAGTCTGTTCTCTGTACCTATGAGTCTGTTTCTATTTTGTTTGTTAGTTTATTTTGTTCATTAGATTCCACATTTAAGCAAAATCATGTGGTATTTGTCTTTCTCTGACTGGCTCATTTCACTTAGCATAATACTCTTTAGATCCATCTATGCTGTCGCAAAAGGTAAGATTTCCTTCTTGTTTTATGGCCTAGTAGTATTCCATTGTGTAAATGTACCACAGCTTTTTTATCCACTCATCTACTGATGAACACTTGGGCTGCTTCCCAATATTGGCTATTGTAAATAATGTTGCAGTGGTTGATTTTTCTTTGTTAAATGGCATTTAAATATATAAAATAAATATCAAAAATATAAGTCTTTGTTTTACTATGGTTGCAAAGATCAAAAAATGTCTATATGTGACACGGCACCAGAGTTAAGTTAGGGTTTTTCAAAATGCTGACGCGCCGAGCTCAAAAGGTTCGCCATCACTACTCTAGGGAAAGAGCCATTCCATGTCTCTCTCTTCCAGCTTCCAATTGTTGCCAGCTTCTTTGGCTTGTGGCCACATCACTCCAATCTCTACCTCAGTCTTCACCTTAACTTGTCCTCTGTGAATCTCATGAATACACTTGGGACACACCAGGATAATCTAATTTCAAGATCCTTAATGTAATTACGTCAACAAAATCCTTGAGATCAAACTATACCTGGCATGTGTGGCTGGAGCCCTGTGAGTGAGGGTGAGAGAAGGAGGAGATATTGTAGGAGATGTGGGGGGAAAATAGTAGGAGATGAAAAAGTTAAAATACCAGTTGATAAATTACTTTTTGTTGTTGTTGTTGTTGTTAATCCTCACCCGAAGATGTTTTTCCATTGAATTTTAGAGAGAGTGGAAAGGAGAGGCAGAGAAAGAGAAACATCGGTGTGGAGAGAGACACATTGATTGGTTGCTTCCCGCACATGCTCTGACCAGGGCGGGGGATTGAGCCTGCAACCGAGGTACTATGTGCCCTTGACCAGAATCGAACCCGGGACCCTGTGGTCCTCGGGCCAACATTCTATCCACTGAACCAAACTGACTAGGGTAATAAATTACTTAATTGTGGCTTGAGATCAAAGCGTGGGGAAGCGGTGTATATTATTAACTATTAAGTTGCTTTGTAAGCATGGACTTAATGTCATGTGGCCAAAAAAGTTGCTGCAATAAATCATAAATTCCTGGACAGGTCATGGGGTGTAGCCATGCCTCAGGCTTATAACTTCTTTAGTAAAAGGTTTTTCAGCAAGCCCTGTCCATTGTTCTTGTGCATCTAGGTTAACACACCTTTGAAATGCCAGAAGTAATACCTCTCGAAGGCTAAGGCGTGACCATCCTCAAGAGAGTACATAATTTTGATTACTACCCTGTAATCCAATCCCTGCCTTACTTTCTCTCACCTCCAGGTAACCTTCCTTAACCTCCTTCATTTCAAATGCATAAAATAAACTGCAAAACTATTATTCTTGGAAGCATTTGCGATCTTACTTCCCAGCAGTTACTGTCAGTTTTGGCTCAAATAAACTCATAAGAATTCTCTACAGGTTTGGACGCTCTTACGTCCACAGTCAGGAGAGATGAAATAATCCTGACATCTATTCTAAGCCATGGAAAATCTGAATAAACTATCCTTGTCTGAGACCTAGAGTATGCATTTCTGTCTGTCAGATTCAGTGTTTCAATCCTCCGGGCAGACACTCCTCCACCCCCTTCATTTTCCTTGTTTCTAGGTTACATGCGGACTAGCTTCTTATGGAACACATACTTTCTTCTGAGCACAATATAGGAATTTAGATTTTATCTTCATCCAATTCAATATGCTTGACTTGGTTAAAGTTAGATTGTGTGACAACCACAATTGTGAAGAGATTGCAGTGCTCTGGTTTTGTTTCTGGGAGAACTCATCACTGCTTATGTAAGGTCTCTTAGAGCTAACCAAGCCCCTATCTTACGGGTGTCTGTCCTAGACTGTGCCATGCACTTCATCTTCAGTCCCGATTTGCTCCAACTCCTTTCTGGCTTATCTGACTTTCTTTCCTGCATCCCTCCTCCTGCCTCTTTATCTTTCAGCCAAGGATGAGTCTCCCTTCCTGAATGACACACTAGGAATAACCTTAAGGTAACTGATGTCTAGACTTTGAAATCTTTCCTTGTAAATTGTGCGCATGCGCTGCTTAGTTTCCTGGAAGTCATACTCCACCTCCGCCTTGAAGCTTTGCCTAGCTGGAAGCAGTTTTTCCTCCAAACTCTAAAAAGCACTGCCTGTGCTTTTATTAAGCAGGGTATTCCCCCCGCCTCCCCCACCCCCAGCTAGATTACAAACTATTGAAGGTCAAAACCTATTTTATACTTCTTTACCTGTTTCCCACCCCTCACAACCTTGTGCCTTAAACAGAGAAGGTGCTTAGTAAATATCTGCTATATAAAACAGCTTTAAGGATAGAAAATGACTTTTTAGCATAAATTGGTAGAGACTCTATCAAGAGAAGAATCATCGTGCTCAGATATAACATTTTAGATTTCGAAGACTTAGCAAAATTATGCAAATAACCCCCCTTCCCTCCCCCGCCCCCCCAACACACACACACACACACACACACACACACACACACACAACTTTCTGTTGTTTACAGCTATAATTTTAAAGTCAGGCTTATTGAGGTATACCTCTGATTCAATAAAATTTGCCCTTTTAAGTTGTTTATTTCTTCTTTTCTTTTTGTTAATCCTCAACCAAGGATATTTTCCCATTGATTTTTAGGGAGAGTGGGAAGAGAGGAAGAGACAGAGATAAACATCAATGATCAATGTGAGAGAGACACATCGATTGGTTGCCTCCTGCACACACCTTGACCAGGGTGGAGGAACCTGCAACAGAGGCATGTGCCCTTGACTGGAATCAAACCTGGGACCCTTCAGTCTGCAGGCCGACGCTCTATCCACTGAGCCGAACCAGCTAGGGCTAAATTGTTTATTTCTATGAATGTTGAGAAGTTTATAGAGTTGAATAGCCAAGATATAGCTCACTGACATCACCCCCAAATTCCCTTGTGCCCTTTTGTAGTCAAATTCCTTCCCTCACTGCCAGCCCCTGGCAACTGATGATCTGCTTTGTGTTTCTATAACTTGCCTTTCCCAAAATGTCATATACATGGAATTATAAGGTAAGTGACCTTTTGTATCTGACTTCTTTCACTTAGCACAGTGGTTCTCAACCTGTGGGTTGCGACCCCTTTGGCGGTCGAATGACCCTTTCACAGGGGTCACCTAAGACCATCCTGCATATCAGATATTTACATTATGATTCATAACAGTAGCAGCATTACAGTTATGAAGTAGCAATGAAAATAATTTTATGGTTGGGTCACAACATGAGGAACTGTATTTAAAGGGCCAGAAGGTTGAGAACCACTGATAGCACAATGAAAAGTTGCATTATAATTGCATGTATTAGTAGCTAGTTCTTTTTTATTGTAATTGGAAGGGTCCAGAATACCTCTTTTTATTTTTCAGTAGAAGGCATTTGAGTTCCTGAAAGCTCTTATCTTCCTAAAAGCAGGACCTCCCAAAAAAACTAAAAAGAAACCAGTTGTCATAAATCCCTTTTCCAAGCAGGGATGATTCACTCTTATCACAAGATGAGAAGTCTTCACACTACATCTAACCAGACATTGTCACAAAACTATTATATCTCCTATCTATTCTCCTGAGGCACAGTTATCTTTCCAGTCATTGTTTTTCCATAAATGTCCTTTCTCCTTTTCCCTTCACTTAGAAGAAGTTCTTTGTTTGCCTTAGCTGTCAGCCTGCGGACTGAAGGGTCCCAGGTTCAAGTCCAGTCAAGGGCACATGTCCAGTTGCGGGCTCGAGCCCCAGTAGGGGGTATGCAGGTGGCAGCCAATCAATGATTCTCTCTCATCATTGATGTTTCTATCTTTCTCTCCCTCTCCCTTCCTCTCTGAAATCAATAAAAATATATTTAAAAAAACACAAAACTGACAAAAAAAAGTTTTTTGTTTTAACATGTGCCCTTCTCCACTGACCTTATCAAGTTGGTATATGATCCCAAATTCTAACTTCCCCTTTGAGTCACATTGTGTGTGTGTGTGTGTGTGTGTGTGTGTGTGTGTGTGTAACATCTATATACCTTAACAAAAATATGGTGCCTAAATTATATCTTTTGCTAATCTGTCTTTTGTCATCTTGATTCCCAGGACCCCAATCACTTAAACTAAGATTGTTCAGGGAAAGTTTCAATTCCCTGACACTGTTATTCAATTGTATGGACATATTAAAATTTGTTTATTCATTCAACCAGTTGGACTTTTGGGTTGTTCCTAGTTTTTGAACACTTCCCTGCAGGGTCTTTGTGTGTCATATAGTTTCAATTCTCTTAGGTTAATATCTAGGAATGGGATACCTAGATTATATGCTAAGTGTCTCTATAAGAAACTGCAAGACCCCAGGTGGGATGGCTCAATTGGTTGGAACATCATCTGGATGGGCTGGGGTTGTGGGTTCGATCCCTGGTCAGGACACATACAAGCAGCAACCAATGAGTGCATGAATGGGTGGAAAAACAGATCAATGATGTTTCTCTCTCTCTCCCTTCTTCTCTAAAATTAATGGGTGAAAATTAAAAAAAGAAAAGAAAATGAGGCTAATTAAAAAGAGAAAGAAAGAGAGAGAGAGAGAGAGAGAGAGAGAGAGAGAGAAAGAAATGAATTGCAAGACTGTTTTCCAAAGTGGTTGTACCAGTTTGCATGTTTGTCAGTAAATTATGAGAGTTCCAGTTGCTCAGCATCTTTTTTTAGAATATAATTTTATTGATTTCAGAGAGGAGGGAGAGGAAGGGAGAAGAAATATCAATGATGAGAGAGAATCATTGATCAGCTACCTCCTACACGTCCCACACTGGAGATTGAGCCTGCAACCTGGGCATATGGCCTGACCGGGAATTGAACCGTGACCTCCTAGTCCATAGGTCAACGCTCAACCACTGAGCCACGCCGGCCAGCTCAGCATCCTTATCAGCACTTTATATTGTCAACTGTTTTACTTTTAGCCATTCCAGTATATGAAGTGATAATTTGAAGACAAATAAGAAAAATGTACATGCTCACTCATCTAAGAAACACTTATTGATATAACCAGTGCCTGGTTTTAGCTTTGGCTAGGTTAATACACTTTGTCAGATGTTTGATTTTGTGACTGTCAGAAATATGATCATGTTGATAACATACAACACAATTCCTTATCTCCAGGTCCTTACCGTCAAGTGAGAAAGACATGGGAGAGAGTATACTTCTCATGGCACTTTGGGAGCAGACTGGAAGCATTTTTGCCTTTTCCCGGGAGGAAGAGAAAGGCTTCTAGAAGCTGTCTTTTAAGTCAAGTCCCCTTTTCCCTTGGTTGAGCTTTGTAGATTATGTCAGTGCTAGGTCTTCAGTATTTTATTTTAAAATTAAATTTTTATTGTTGAAATATATTTTCAGGAAGGGGGGCTTCTGGGGCCAGGGAAAAACAGAGGGAAGACTGGAGAGTCTGAGAGATGTGGAATGACACCAGACTGTTTGGAAACCTGAGCCTCTGGATTCTAGTTCCAGCTGTGCCCTAACTAGTTGTACAAACCTGGACAAGCCAGCTGCTTGCCGACCTCTCTCCTTTCATCTCTAAAATAAAAGCTTGAACCCCAAGATCTTTTTCATTTGTGACCTTTTATGGTCTGTACACCATATGAGGGAAAAATTTTGGGAAGAAGGACAATGGCGAAGGCTAGAGCAAAGAGGTAGAATGCAGGGCTGGGGCAGGCAATGCAGG
>NW_005871175.1:389422-395561 GCF_000147115.1 Myotis lucifugus | reverse complement strand
AAAGTAGAAGAGATTGGTATGAGAAACTAAGGGTATGTTAGCAAGTGCTGGAGTCCAACCCAGCGGGTCCAGGGGTCCCCAAAGGTGTGGACGGAGTCAGCGAAGAAGGAATGACACGAAGACAGCCTTCAGTTGATCAGCAGCCTAGTCAGGACCTCTAGCCAGGATCTCCAGCCAAAGTTCTGGTCGGAGTTCTGGTTAGGAACTGATGAGGATCTGATGTTTATTGTCTTGTTACATCTATATTTATACCAGCCGATTTTAATCCTGTCAATTTCTATTACAAAGGTTAGGGCGTTTCTTATCTCCATTCCAGGGAGTAAAGATTATGTAGCTTAAGCGTGATTGTTTGTAGTTAAAGTGATTAACTACCCGCCTGGCACTTAGTTAAGGGGTTGTATCCCCTCCCTAACCTCAGGGAAAAATCCCCACCTGGGGAAACAACCTTTCTCGGAGAGGTGACCTTGGTTAAAACACATGGCACTAAGGAAAGCAAACATATTAAGAACAATATGCTATATATGCCAGGTCCCTTGAAACATATGCTGTGCAGATGTTTCTTTCCTGCAGCGACTGTGTCAAGCAGCAAGGATGGACCGGCTTCCGGCAAGCAAGCAGGGAGATTTTCTACAAAAAGCTGAGCACAGGGACTGAGGATTCAGGAGCGTTTATTTGTTCATTCAACAACAGTGGGGTATTTTAGGAAAAATTCAAGGAGGCAGGCTAACATTTAGCATGAGGCTGTGATGGGAACTGAGCTGGAAGTATCGACTTGGGGATGGTGTCTCCTCTTTGAGAGACTGCGATACCAAGCTAGGATCCTGTACAATTTAATAAACATTTGTTTATCAACTACCAAATTATAGGCACTGGAAGTAAAGATCGATTTCTCTGCCCTTCTGGAGCTTGAGTTCTAGTAAGGGAAGATAAATATTAGATAAGGTAAATAAAACACATAACTTATTAGTGATAAATGCTAATAAGAAAAACAAAAAAGGGAAGGATTGGATATAAAGGTGTGTGTGTGTGTGTGTGTGTGTGTGTGTGTGTGTGTATGTGTATGTGTGTGTGTTCTAAATAGTGCGGCCTCTGAGAAGATGGTACCTGAATAGAGGAAGGGAGGGAATGAGCAGCATTCAGACAGGTACTGGATAGTCTTAGAAAAGGAGCAGCAAGCACAAGACACCTGAGTTGGGAGAGTAGTCAGGGTTCAAGGAGGCCCTTAGTGCTGAAAAGAATAAGAATAAGGGGAGAGTAGTTCAAAATATGACCTGGGCTCTGGGAGAAGGCAGAAAGGAGCCCAGCTCATTCCGAAGCTCCTTGTTCACCTCCCTCATCTCAGCATTTAGGGACTACCTTCATGGCTGAATAAGACAGTGTTCCAGGTATCAGAACCCAAAACAAAAGGTCAGGGGCCAACTGGCAGCAAGGGTAGATGCTGCTGCATTAAATAGACCTAGACTAGGCCTTAAATCCCTCTGTCTTCAGACACTATCTATGTTGAAGCCAGTGTGGCTCAAGGCCTACTGATGGATCTCCAGAGAGGGCAAAAGAGAGCTATGAAGGAGAAGGAAGAGAAGGAGGAGGAGGAGGAGGAGGAGGAGGAGGAGGAGGAGGAGGAGGAGGAGGAGGAGGAGGAGGAGAGGCCAGGTATAGTGAACTTTTAATATATATGATTGTACTAGGAAATAACTGCACATGATTTGAAATTTCAAGTGGAATAAAAAGCACCCTAGATTTCTAAGCTCCTGAGAATTTTAGACATCACTAGTCCAAGCTCTGCATCCTACAGAGAAAACTCAAGAGAAGTGATTTCTCAAAGCAACACAAGGAAGGAGAAAGAGGTCTCTAGCCTACATGGCCAGTGCATTTTCTGTTCTATCACAACCTTTTTTACCCTCACGGTAAGCTTCAGAATAAGGTTACAGAGAAAGTGAAACTATTTTAAGTTGTGTTTTAAGTTCACTGTTGACTAAATGAGAAATAGAAATCATGCTGAGCAAAATTTCAGAGCCACAGTTCTCTCCCTGCAGGATCAGTTACATTGGCAGGAAATTCCTGGAGGTGTGAGCAGTGACAGGTTCTACTGAAAATGTAGAGAGCATGGGAGAAAGGCCCCATATATTGGTCTTTGACAGACCAAAGTCTCTCATTGGCTGGCGACAGCAGGAGTGGAACTGAAATCTTTCAACATCAGGATGAAGATGTTGTACCTTAATTTTTAATCTACATAAACCTTTCAGATATCACATTTAACACAGATAATTGAACTTCAATGTAACATTAATGTGGTTCAGTCAGATTAAGCTCTTTTCTTTCTTTTTTTTAAGTGTAACGTTTTAAAATTATGTGTAGCGCAGACACAATTATTTTAAGTTAATAAATTTTTATTTAAGGAATTTCACATATTGTAATTCCTTCCACTGCCTTAGTTCCTCCTGAGGTTGAGTCTTAATCCCTTTTAAAAATAATTTTCACTCAACCAACAGTTGTCATGTCAGTCAGTCCATAGTTCTTTTAGTTGGGCTTCTTTGATTTCCACTTGAATATGGACATACTTCAAAAATTCCCCACCTAGCCCTAGCTGGTTTGGCTCAGTGGGTAGAGCATTGGCTTGCAGACTGAATGTTCCCAGGTTTGATTCTGGTCAAAGGCATATGTCCGGGTTGTGGGCTTGATCCCTAGTGGGGGGCGTGCAGGAGGCAACCGATCAATGATTCTCTCTTATCATTTACTAGAGGCTCAGTGCACACAATTCGTGCACTTGGGGTGGGGTGGGGGTGTGTCCCTCAGCCCAGCCTGAGCCCGTAGGGAATGTCTGACTGACAGGGAGCGGGCCTAAGCCAGCAGTCGGACATGCTCCCGCCACCTCCGCTGCACTGGTCAGCTTTGAGCCCATCTTCTGGATGAGCAGAGCTCCCACTGTGGGAGCGCACTGACCACCATGGGGCAGCTCCTGCATTGAGCGTCTGCCCCCTGGTGGTCAGTGCTCATCATAGCAACTGGTAGTTCCGCCGTTCGGTCAATTTGCATATTAGCCTTTATTATATAGGACTAGAGGCCCAATGCACAGATTCGTGCAAGAATGGGCCTTCCTTCCCCTGGCTGCCAGCACCACCTTTGGTCCAGCCTGGAGCTGCCTTTCCACCTTCCCATGCTGCCCAGAGGCCCAGAGGCCCTACGTTGTTGCCATGGTGATGACGCAAGCATCCCTCCCTGCCCCGGGCCACTCAGCACCTGCATATGCAAATTAACCCACCATCTTTGTTGGGTTAATTTGCATACTCACTCCTGATTGGCTGGTGGGTGCCACAAAGGTACAGTCAATTTGCATCTTTCTCTTTTGTTAGTGTAGCTATTTCTAACTCTCTCCCTCTCCCTTCCTCTCTGTAATCAATAAAAAATATATAAAAAACAATTCCCCACCTATAATCATTGGGACCAAGCTTCTTCTAGGAATTTAGTTTAGGGCCAGAGTTAGAGTCAGATTAGATGGAGCTGCCTGGTTTTCAATTTCAGACACCCTCTAAACATCAATAAGTTCATTCCTAAACTATCACACTCTAGAATAGTACAGATCTTTGGGATATGCCAATATCTAAGATGAAAAAAACTTGACTATTAGCCTTTCATAGTTTTAGCAGCATTCTTTTTTCTTCCCACAGATCTAACAAATAGGTCTGTGAATAAAGGAAACAAAATATTTACTCTATGGTGTGTTTCCAATGATGTAGGTCTACAGAAAATAAGCTCTTTTCAAAATAAAAATTTTAAAAATGGTTAGGAATAAGAAGCACATGAAACTAAAAAGCTACATTTTACCACACTTTAAAAATAAATCTCTTGCCCTAACTGGTTTGGCTCAGTGGATAGAGTGTCAGCCTGCGGACTAAAAGGTCCCAGGTTCGATTCCAGTCAAGGGCATGTACCTTGGTTGCGGGCACATCCCCAGTAGGAGGTGTGCAGGAGGCAGCTGATCGATGTTTCTCTCTCTCATCGATGTTTCTAACTCTCTATCTCTCTCCCTTCCTCTCTGTAAAAAATCAATAAAATATATTTAAAATAAATAAATAAAAATAAATCTCTTGAGAATAATATTATTAAGAACATATATAATTAAAATTTAAAAAGTGATGAATTAAATATGTAGGAAAGAATCCATATTCTCAAAATAAATAAAAAACTCATTCATATTTTAAAGTATTTATCTTACAGAAGACCTTAAATTTTGGATGCAGCAGAGTAAAATACAGGCTCTTGTAAAACAATTAAGAATTCAAGTTCTCCCAAGGAAATTTTGTATTGATTTGTAACCTGGCCTTGAATTTGCCCTTGGTGTTCATGTCATGATAATTTGGGTCACTCTGAATATGCCATCTCTTGAACAAGGGCCTCTGCTAATTTTAAATGAACCCAGCTGCCAATTTGCATTCTTCTATTTGTACCACCGTATGTGGGAATGAATTCACAATTAACAAGACATTTCCAGTAAGTAGTCAGATAGAGGAAATGAAGGACATTTCTAATAAATTTAAAAGGAGATGTTTCATTTTTGTCTTCTTGGACATAAAAAGGGGAAAGAAAACAGTTATGTCTTTGAGGGCTTTGATAGAGGACATGCAACCTCAAATTAGATTTTAGTTTGAGAGAGAGAGAGAGAAAGAGAGAGAGAAAAAAAACAGAAATTTAGAAAGAGAATAAATGTAGAAAAGTTAGCACCAGGCCTAAATTTTTTCCCCCCCTTTTTTCCTTTTGTACTTTCTGTGTTTTCTTTCTTCTCTCTTTGATCAATGAAAATTAATACTTCTCAAGTTTGATTCATGGGGAGAGCTTGCATTTCATAGTAAGTAGTAATCAAAACCTTTGGGTGTTACACACCTTAAGGCCCACATTCCATCTTGCATCTGATGCTGAATTCATTAATAATATATTGTCAGATACAGGAAAACAAAGGTCCTACTGAGAAGTAGACCAGGAAACTTAGGAGGCTGGAAGCTCTTTCGTCAGAGAAACAAGCGAAGGAACTTAAAAGGAACTGGGGGAACCGGGGTAGGAGTTAGGAAAGTCTTAATAGATGGGTTTTCGAGCTTGCTGTTTTCTTTGTGTAGAATGTTCCTTCACCCGCTTTCCACTTGTTGAAATTCTCCAAGGCCAGATTAGAAAACCATCTATTCTAAGAAGTTTCTAGACCCTTTTAGTTAGGAACCATCTCCCTACTCTGAACCCCTATTTAGCACTTGCTGCTACCTCTATGATAATACTAGTGGCAGTCCAATTTATCTAGATAAGATTACTCAGGGCCTTGAATGCCACACGAGGAGGCTTATGGGAGCCATTAAGCTTCTGAGCACTGGCATGATTTAAAGTATCAAAGACAGACTAAGAAGGCAGTTCTGGTGTATTAAACTGGAGGAAAGGGGTGCATAAATCTCTGCCATATTACTGTGTGCCAGGCATTAGGCATGGTTACTCCGTAAAACGTGGGAAGCCAGGCTCCTTTCCGACACGTGGTCACCAGGCAGCCTCCATGTCCTCATCACCCTTCTCTACCCTCTGTAATCCGAAGATAATTTCTCCACTGAAGTCGTGCTTTGAAGGCTCAGCAATGACTACTACGTCTACGGATGTGTCCGCTCATTACTCATTCTGTTTTGGGTCCGCGATCTTCCCGAAACGTTTTCTTCTCACAACTCAAGAACCGACTGCGTTTTTCTCGTTGACTGTTTACAATTTAGAATGCATTTTTACTGTTGAAACTTAAAAGCGGAGTTTAATTAGTCAAGTGGCTATGGGTGGAGCCTTGAAGAGATTAGGAAGGGTATTTTCGAGCGCTTTAGACTTGAAAGGCGGGTGACAATAGTTCTCAAGAGTCTGGCCTAAGCCTGCAGATTTTTCTTTGAACAGCTCCCTTCTCAAGCGTGCACGCCTGGGCTGGGGGCTAACTTCCCTGTTGCTTATGGAATAAGAAACCAAGGAGCGCTGGGCTTGCCTTTTTTTCTTCTTCTTCTTCTTCTACTTCTTCTTCTGACCTAAGGGCAGCAGTGAGGGGCCCGGCGGATTAGGTGAGGCTGCCCCGAGGCGCACCCGGCCCCAGCCCCGCTCGGGCCCAGCGCTCCCCACCTCGGCCAAGGGGCGGGGC
>NW_005871175.1:354654-387989 GCF_000147115.1 Myotis lucifugus | reverse complement strand
TGAGAAAATGGCCGAATGCCTATTTCAGCCAGGAATGCCGCCGCCGAGCAGGCGCCGGTGCAGCGCGCGTAGAATCGTGCAGCACGTTGGGGTTCGGAGCTTTGCTGGGACGGTCTGCCGGACAAACGTTGAGATTTCTTGAGGGGTGGTCGTGAGGGTTGGGGGGACTATTAGGAAAGTCGATGTTTGGGTAAATAACCGAGGAGCCCGGACGATCAGCCTTGGGACAGCTTTTGCCCTCGGTTTGTTTTCTGTGATGGCATTTGATTCCAACTTTTTGCGGGTACGTATAACTCAACCGGTTTGCGTTCATACGCTTCGGTGAAACGGACTGCTTCTTTTTTTTTTTTTTTTTGTATTTTGGGTTAAACTTTTTTAGTTTTCTTGCCACTTATTTTGACTTTTCTAATTTGCAAGAGAACACCTACTTTGAGAATAGCACCTTTGGGATGGAGCCTGGTTAAGACGGTTTAAAAAGCCCTACATGTTTTCAAGAGGGTGATCTTGTAATGGCTTCCACTAGGCAAGTAGGCCAAGTCAAGCACAATGCAAGAAAGTTGCTGAGTGTCGGGTTGAATTGTATGATTATTTTTCGTAGGTGGTTTGAAAGATTATTTTCATTTATGAAGTTTTGAGTACACCAAACTTACTTTTTCGCAGGAAAAAAGCTCCGTAATTTTTTTTCCCCTTAAACAGGTCAAATCAGCAAAAAATAAGAAACAAAGTGGTACTTTTTCACAGTAGTTTTCTCCTCTGGAGTTAGTTGAGGTAATGTGAATTTAAGTTCAGTTGACCAATTTATTACAGGCTTCTACTTTCTAGACATGTTTGCCTGGCTTTTGGATTTCTCCCTTTTCTGATTTAGACCAGTAAATGTTGAAGGAGGATTTGGGAGGCTAGCTGTTTACTATTCACATATTGAATTTTAAAAGTAATTTAATTAACATTAAAAATGAAAGCTTCTGTTTTGTTTGTTTTTTGCACCAGAAAAGTTAAAAGTGCTTGCCAGTGGTAGACCTACTTGGTGGACCTAATTATGTCAAAAATTTGATAAAGTTTTTCGGAGGAGGAGGGGTAATAGACATTTTTTTTTTTTGGTTATGCAGTAAAGAATTTGAAATTACAAAAAGATTTTAAAGGCTTCTTTTTAGTAGTTAATGAAGTTCATTGAGCTTAGAGATTATATTGGAAATGTGTTTTTTAAAAGATATGAAGAATTACGGTAGTGTTTTGGCTTTAGACCAGTAAAAGTTGTGTTTAAACTGGTGCTTTTGTGTTTTGTTTTGTTTTGAATTCAGAATACAGTTATGGCCACCCAGGTAATGGGGCAGTCTTCTGGAGGAGGAGGGCTGTTCAACGGCAGTGGCAACATTGGCATGGCCTTGCCTAACGATATGTATGACTTGCATGACCTCTCCAAAGCTGAATTGGCTGCTCCTCAGCTCATCATGTTGGCAAATGTGGCCTTAACTGGGGAAGTAAATGGCAGCTGCTGTGATTACCTAGTTGGCGAAGAAAGGCAGATGGCAGAATTGATGCCTGTTGGGGATAACAACTTTTCAGATAGTGATGGGGAAGGACTTGAGGAGTCTCCTGAAATAAAAGGTGAACCCAATGGCCTGGAAAACATGGAACTGGAAAGTTTGGAACTCAATGTTGCAGAACCACAGCCTGTGTTTGAGGTATCAGCTGCCCCAGAAATTTACAGCTCAAATAAAGAGCTTCCTCCTGAGACACCTGGAGCAGAGGACAAATCCAAGACCTTGAAGACTAAACCCTTTCGTTGTAAGCCATGCCAATATGAAGCAGAATCTGAAGAACAGTTTGTGCATCACATCAGAGTTCATAGTGCCAAGAAGTTTTTTGTGGAAGAAAGTGCAGAGAAGCAAGCAAAAGCCAGGGAATCTGGCTCTTCCACTGCTGAAGAGGGAGATTTCTCCAAAGGCCCCATTCGCTGTGACCGCTGTGGCTACAATACCAATCGATACGATCACTATACTGCTCATTTGAAACACCATACTAGAGCTGGTGATAATGAGCGAGTCTACAAGTGCATCATTTGCACATATACCACAGTAAGCGAATATCACTGGAGAAAACACTTAAGAAACCATTTTCCAAGGAAAGTGTACACATGTGGAAAATGCAACTATTTTTCAGACAGAAAAAACAATTATGTTCAACATGTTCGAACTCATACAGGTAAGAGGACCTTTGCAGTCCATAACTTCAACTCACTTCTGATAGTTAATTGAGTGGGTAGTTAACAATAATGCTAAAAGGGGGGGGGGGTACTGGGTTCACACCCTGATTTGATTATTTGCTGTCTTGTCCTTTGAACATGTTATTTATTCTCTGTGCCTCAGTTTCTCCAAGGAGGTAACTATACTATAGAATTAAAGGATCTAGTGAGGAACACAAATCAAGTACTGACTGTTATATGGAAGAATATTCAAGAGAAATCTTACCAATGTTCTTTCTAAAATACATACTCTAGCAACTTGGGATAGACCATTTAGCCAGCTTAGACTACTGTTTTTGTTAGAAGATGTATTTAGTTGGCAGTGAATACATCTAGATGCATACAGTAGTTTCCCGAAGGAATTTAGGACTTTGATGATAAAGAAAAAAACTAACCCTTGCATAACCACATTTAACAGAGCCTCAAACTATTTAAAACATTTGACTTGAGATAGTGAGCTCCTAAATGGAACAACTTGTCCCCAAAACACAGAAATGTGAGAATTTTTTAAAGTATTGGTGGCATTATCACTCAAATTATTTTCCTAATAAAGCAACCACATGTGGAAAATGCAACTATTTTTCAAACAAAAAGTAATGTTCAACATATTTGAACTCATACAGGTAAGAGGACCTTTCTAATTTATAAGTAAGTGCCTTCTTTCAAAAAAAAGTGGAACAATCTTAAAAATAGGAACAATTACAAACATCTCAAAAGTAAAGAGAATGCTACACTGCACCAACATATACCCATCATCTACACCCAACAGTTAGAAATATTTTGTCACATTTTGCAATTCATTTAAAAAAATAACAGCTTTATTGAGATATACTTTACTACCACACAATTCATCTATTTAAAGTTATGGTTCAGTGATTTTAATATATTCACAGTGCTGGAGAGAATTATGCTAGGTGAAATAAGCCAGTAGAGAAAGGCAAGTACCATATCATTTCACTTAATATGTGGAATCTAATGAACAAAATAAACACATATAGAAAACAGACACCATGGTAATTACCAGAGGGGAAGGATAGTGGGGGGTGGCGGGTAGAAGAAGGTATGTGGGGCTTTCCTTGCCTATAGCATGGTGAACGTTCCTAAAACCTGCCAAACTTTCTGTAAGAAGTGTGGCAAGCATCAACCCCACAAAGTAACACAGCACAAGAAGTGCGAGGATTCTCTGTATGCGCAGGGAAAGTGGCGTTATGACAGGAAGCAGAGTGGCTATCCTGGGCAGACGAAGCCGATTTTCTGAAAAAAGGTTAAAACTACAAAGAAGATTGTGCTGAGGCTTGAATGTGTTGAGCCCAACTGCAGATCTAAGAGAATGCTGCCTATTAAGAGATGCAAGCATTTTAACTGGGAGGAGATAAGAAGAGAAAGGGTCAAGTGATCCAGTTCTAAGCTTCATATTTTGTTTTATTATATGACAATAAAATCTTGATATGTTCACTTAAAAAAAAAAAGAAGGGATGTGGGGATAAATGGTGATGAAAGGAGACTTAGGGTGGTGAACATAATACATTTTACAGTTGATGTATTAAAGAATTGTACACCTGAAATCTATATAATTTTATTAGCCAATGCCACCCCAATAAATTCAATTAAAAATGTATATTCACAGTGTTGTGCAGCCATCACCACTATCAATTTTAGGACATCTTCACCCAAAAAGAAACTGTCAGTAGTCACTTCCCATTTCTCCTCAGTACCTCTTTAATTGTTGGCTTTTAAATTTACTTTAAAATTTTTGTCATTAGGAATCTCATTTTTTTCAAATAAATGTTTGTAACTATAGGTAGTTACTTTTTAAAAACATATTTTTATTGATTTCATAGAGGAAGTGAGAAGGAAACGTTAATGAGAATCATTGATGGGCTGCCTCCTGCACGCCCCCTACTAGGGATTGACCCTGCAACTCGGCTTGTGCCCTGACGAGAAGTGAACCCTGACCTACTGGTTCATAGGTTGATGCTTAGCCATTGAGCCACAGTGGCCAGGCTGGTAGTTATTTTAATTTACATTACATTTTCCTGGTAAGGATTGGTACTTTTGAGGTCTGATTACTGGTCTGAACAATCTAGTACTGTACTCTTGGGTCACAAGTGAAAAGGGACTATTGGGATGCTGTTTGGTTGTAGGAGTTGTCTCTCTGTAGAACTGAATCCCACAGGTGAAAGTGGGATACTGGGGAGGTAAATTGATATTGCTTTGCGTGAGTGGTAGATTTTAAACTTGGAGGTGAAATTCCATTGAAGGAAAGAAGCCTGCAGCAAGATTTCTTTAAAAAAAAAAATATATTTTATTGATTTTTCACAGAGAGGAAGGGAGAGGGATAGAGAGTTGGAAACATCGATGAGAGAGAAACATCGATCAGCTGCCTCCTGCACACCCCCTACTGGGGATGTGCTCACAACCAAGGTACATGACCTTGACCGGGAGAACCTGGGACCTTTCAGTCTGCAGGCGGACGCTCCATCCACTGAGCCAAACCGGTTAGGGCTGCAGTAAGATTTCTAAGCCCCAGCAGATGGCTTCTGCATTTAAAGTTTTAAAATCTAGTCAAGTAGCCTAGCCGGCGGCATTGCTCAGTGGTTGAGCATTGACCTATGAACCAGGAGGTCATGGTTCGATTCCCGGTCAAGGTACATGCCTGGGTTGCTAGCTCGATCTCCCTGGTGTGGGTGGGCGGAGAGGTGCAGGAGGCAGCTGATCAATGATTCTCTCTCATCATTGATGTTTCTATCTCTCCCTCTCTGAAATCAATAAAAAAATATATTAAAAAATCTAGTCAAGTAAAAGAATTTGTAGTCCTTTGGAATTTGTTATAACCTATAAATGAATGTCTCCATGCCAAAGCATTTTATTTCAAAACTGAAGAAGTTCAAACATTACAAAAATACTATAACTGAAGTGCATGACTTTTATGTGTACACCTTGATGAAGTTTTATGAATATATATACTCATAACCACCATGCAAGTCAACAGACTATTACCAGCACCCCAGTGCCTTTGTCGTATTAAATTTTGGGGGCAGGGGAGGGCAGTTTCAGTTTGATAACTTCAGAACTGTTGGGTCACTGAACTGTTTAAAAGTGTCCCCCAAAGCTAAAACTGTTTTCTTTTTTATTGTTTTTTATTGAATTTATTGGGATGACACTGGTTAAAAAATTTTTTAAATGTTTTCAACAGTAATCTAAATTGTTGATTTAACATTTTTAGAAGAAAAAAGAAACTGAAGACAGTTGAAAAGATTATTTCCAATTTTTTGTGTAAAGAGTTATTTTAAAAATAGGAACTCTACTTTTTGCCATTTCTTAATTTTTATTGTAGTGGTTATTTTTATCTAGTTATAGTATAGGTCAGTGGTTGGCAAACTCATTAGTCAACAGAGCCAAATATCAACAGTACAACAATTGAAATTTCTTTTGAGAGCCACATTTTTAAAATTTAAACTATATAGGTAGGTACATTGTTATTAACTTAATTAGGGTACTCCTAAGGCTTAGGAAGAGCCACACTCAAGGGGCCAAAGAGCCGCATGTGGCTCACGAGCCGCAGCTTGCCGACCACGGGTATAGGTGACTAATTTTTAATGGTTATATTTTACGTAGTTATACCAGCCATTACTTAACATTTTCTCCACATTAATTTAAGGTTGATATTTTCACAATAAGATTATATATTACATAGCTAACACTGGTTGTATGGATTTCACATTTTATTGTTAAACCGATTTGGTCTTTATGCTTTCTAAAAAGATTTTTCCATCCTATTACCTTGTGATTTTTATTTTATTTTTTTGAGAATTTTTATTTGAGCCCAAACTGATGACAATTACTGGGAAGCAAGATCTCCAATGCTTCTTACCTTTGATTAAAGAAACCCACAATTTGGTGGTATATAGATGGAAGGATAATTTGATTATGTAAATTCTGAGAGTATCTCTGCTATTAAATTCATGGCTCTAAATATTGTATTTCTGAAAATAAATTAATTAGTGCTGAACAGTAGAGATATGAAATGGCAGCAGAATCACTTATTTCTCATTAGGTAGTCTAGTTTTCAGAGTAAATGAGTTTCTTCTTTTATTGAGTAATCAATGCTAGGTACTTTATTCTTACTGAGAGGAAAACTTCTGATTTAAAAGCTTGAAGTGCTGGGCCCAAGGTCACATACAAGAGATTTGAAATCCGAATCTCTTTATAGGTAATTAGTATGGTGGGGATGAGGATTGTTTTCATTAGTCTTAAATAAAAAGATTTTTAATTTTGTGGCTTAGATATTTAACCAGTTCACAAATTGTACTTTATTTTTTATTTTACATTGATTGATTTTTTTAGAGAGAAAGGAAGGAAGAGAGAGAGAGACTGAGATTGAGATGGATTTGTTTGACCCATCTTTGCATTCATTGTGCCCTGCCTGGGATCGAACCAGCAACCTTGATATAGCTGGACAACATTCTAACCAACTGAGCTACCTGGTCAGGGTCACAAATTCTACTTTAAAAGATGACATTTTTGCCTGTATGTGTGACTGAAAAATCACTGTTTTGTAGATTGTGCCTATAGTGTAGAATTGCACAGATAGAATCAGTCTATTTTGTTATAAAGAATTTAAAAGTAAATTAATCTTTATTGATTCTTCATGTTAATCTACACTAGTATTTAATTTAATTTCATTAACTTTTAAAATAACAGCTTAATAGAATTTACATGCCATACAATTCACTATGGATAGGCCTGTTCTGGACATTTCATATATAAGGTATCCTCAAAAAATGTATACACACTGAGTAATTATAAAGGCAGTGTTTATTTAAATATATTTCATTTTCAAAATTGAGCTATGAGCAGTTAAAGTGTATATACATTTTTGGGGGGACACCCTGTATATGGAATCATTCAATATGTGGTCCTGTGTGATTACCTTTTCCCCCTTAGCAAAATGCTTTCAAAGTTCATTCATATTGTATGTACAATACTTATTTTCCTTTAATTGCCATATAACTTTTTATGGGTATACAACATTTCTTTTTAAATTTAAATTCTTTATTATTTATTACATATGTCTCCTTGGGTGTACAACATTTTGTTTATCCATTCATCAGTTAATGGGTGTTTGGTTTGTTTACACTTTCTGGCTATTATGAAAGATGCTATTATGAACATTTCTTGAACAAGTTTTTGTGTGGACAGAAGTTTTTTTTGTTTTTGTTTTTTAACCTATCTATCTATATGGAATTGCTGTGCCGAATAGGTAACTAACCATGTTTAATCATATGAGGAACTGCCAATTATTTTCTGAAGTGGCTGCATTAATTTTACAATCCCAGTAATGCATAAGGGTTTCAGTTTCTCCACATCCTAGCCAATATTTGTTAATATCTGCCACTTTGATTGTAGGCAACCAAGTGGGTATGAAGTCTTCATCTTATTTTGATTTGCATTTCCCTCATGGCTAATGATATTGTGCATCTTTCCATTTTCTTATTGGCCATTTGTGGATATTCTGTAAAGAACTACTTTTTTTGTTTGTTTTGTTAAATTAAATCTTTATTATTCAGATTATTACAGTTGTTCCTCTTTTCCCCCCATAGCTCCCCTCCACTCCGTCCCCCCCCACCCTCTGCCCCCCCCCACTGTCCTCATCCATAGGTGTATGATTTTTGTCCAGTCTCTTCCTGCACCCCCCACACCCCTTTCCCCCCTGAGAATAGTCAGTCCACTCCCTTTCTATGCCCCTGATTCTATTCACCAGTTTATTCTGTTCATCAGATTTTTTATTCACTTGATTTTTAGATTCGCTTGTTGATAGATGTGTATTTGTTGTTCATAATTTGTATTTTTACCTTTTTCTTCTTCTTCCTCTTCTTAAAGGATACCTTTCAGCATTTCATATAATACTGGTTTGGTGGTGATGAACTCCTTTAGCTTTTTCTTATCTGTGAAGCTCTTTATCTGACCTTCAAGTCTGAATGATAGCTTTGCTGGGTAAAGTAATCTTGGTTGTAGGTTCTTGCTATTCATCACTTTGAATATTTCTTGCCACTCCCTTCTGGCCTGCATAGTTTCTGTTGAGAAATCAGCTGACAGTCATATGGGTACTCCCTTGTAGGTAACTGACTTTTTTTCTCTTGCTGCTTTTAAGATTCACTCTTTGTCTTTTGCTCTTGGCATTTTAATTATGATGTGTCTTGGTGTGGTCCTCTCTGGATTCCTTTTGTTTGGGGTTCTCTGCACTTCCTGGACTTGGAAGTCTATTTCTTTCACCAGGTAGGGGAAGTTTTCTGTCATTATTTCTTCAAATATGTTTTCAATATCTTGCTCTCTCTCTTCTTCTGGCACCCCCATAATTCGGATGTTGGTGCACTTGAAGTTGTCCCAGAGGCTCCTTACACTATCTTGATATTTTTGGGTTCTTTTTTTCTCTTTGTTTTTCCGGTTGGGTGTTTTTTGCTTTTTCGTATTTCAAATCTTTGACTTTATTCTTGCGATCCTCTAGTCTGCTGTTGGAACTCTGTATAATATTCTTTATTTCAGTCAGTGTATGCTTAATTTCTAGTTGGTCCTTTTTCATATCCTCAAGGGTCTCACTAGATTTCTTGAGGGTCTCACTAAGTTTATCGGCGGTTTCTAGAAAATTCTTGAAAAACCTTATAAGTGTGGTTTTGAACTCTATATCCTGTAGTTTGCTTTCCTCCATTTCTGTCATTTGTGACCTGTTTCTTTGTCTCCACATTTTGGCTGCTTCCCTGTGTTGGTAGAGTGGCTTTCTGTGCTAGGTGTCCTATAGGGCCCAGTGGCTCAGCCTCCCCAATTACCTGAGGTGGACACTCTTGGTGCACCCCCTTGTGGGCTTTGTGTACAGTCTTGTTGTAGTTAAGCCTTGATTGTTGTAGGTATCACTGGGAGGAATTGACTTCCAGGCCAATTGGCTGTGAGAATCAGGTGTGTCTGCAGTGGGAGAACTTCTGTGCTGGAGACACCCTTCTAGGGCAAGACTTGCTTCAGTGGGGCTTTGGTGCTCACTGAGTCTCCCCCCTGAGTGTGTCCCTTATGGATCTGAGGAGTTGTAATCTGGATGGCCCCACTCTGATCACTGGGTACACTGGCTCTTGGATCTCTAAGGAGGTGCTAATTTAGCCTCTTCCTGAGGCTACCCAGCAGGAGCTATGGAGAGATCTGCAAATTCCTCTTCTTTGTTTGGGGTTTGGAGGTGCCTAGATGAGGCCCAGCTGTGAAGCAATGCAAGCTGCTGTGGGGCCTTGGGCCTTCTTTTGGAAGTTCTGGGTCTCTCTGACCCAGCTGCAGATTGTTAGTTAATTTTTAGATTGCAAAGGGCCAGGCCATTCATATGCAAAAGCCTCTGCACACAGCTTGGGTGGGGCAGGGTCTCAGGGAATCAACAGGGCGGAGCAAATAGCTATGGCTGATCCTCAGTCCTATCCTAAGAGGCCCCGAGTCTCAGTGTCCCGATAATCACTGCAAGCACCTGTGAGAGAAAGCCGCCCTCGAGTTTCAACCGATGCCAGACAGTCCAGTTTCTCCCTGTATGAGTCTGGGTCTCCAGAGACTCCCCCGGAACTGGAGTTCAGAGCAGTTGGGGGCTTGTGACTCCCTCCCGATTGAAAAAGACAACCGTGTCCTCAGTTGCCAGCCCTTTCCACGTGCGCCTCCATACCTCTGCACTTGTGCACCTCCTCTGAGTCTCAGTGTGCTTTTCTCTTTCCTTCTAGTTGTAGAATTTCCACTTAGCCAGCCTTCCTGTGGTTCTGGATGATGTCCGTTTTGTCTTTTAGTTGTGTTTTTGAAGTGGTTGTGCGAGGCAGCAATTTCCTGTGTTTACCTATGCCGCCATCTTGGTCTCCTCTGCAACAACTTCTTTCAAGAACTACTTTTAATATTTTAAAAACTATCTTAAAATTCTTCCAGGTAAAAGTAGTCATTCTATGCTATGAGTTATTTACAGCTAATCTATAGCTACCAGCCAATTACAATTGAGCAGTTATATTTACATTTCTCACTCATCACCACATTCTTTTTTCTTTCCTTTTTCTCTTCCTTGTTTAATTTTATTAGACACATGTGTTGCTATATCTTACTATGTAGACAAAAAATAATAATTGATATTTATTTAGGGCTTTATATGTGCCAAGACACAGTGTTAAGTACACTGCATGTATTAAATTCTCACAATTCTAAAAAGTGAAGGTACTGTTACTTTTCTAGATGCAGAAACTTGCTCAAGGTTGTAATTATTATCTTATGGCCAAAGACTAGATGAAACAAATTTTCAAACTTAAAAAAAGTTTGTGGTTGACAACCCACACTCAAAAACAGACACATTTCCTGTCTTTGTGTCTTAAATTCTTCAGTACTAAATCACTGGCCTCTCGTCTTCAATTGCTCTGTCCCTATGGTTTTATGAATAAAATTTGTTTTAACACTGACATTTCATAACAGCTGTATCTACCACTGGAAATTTTTAGCTAAACACAGCAAAATCCCTGCTCAAAAGCATTCTTGCTTTAAACTAACAATTCAAATAGTAGATTTATCCTTTTTTTCTTTTTAAGTGTTTTTTTTTAAAATTGATGTCAGAGAGGGAGCGGGGGAAGAGAGAGAGAAAGAGAGAGAAAAGCAGCAATGATGAGAGAATCATTGATCGGCTGCCCCCTGTGTTGGGATCGAGCCCACAACCTGGGCATATGCCCTGACTGGGAATCGAACCTTGACCTCCTGGTTCATAGGTTGACGCTCAAACACTGAGCCATGCTGGCCGGGCTAGATTTATCATTTTTACAAAGATTTTTAAAAAGTTAGCCAAGCCCTAGCTGGTTTGGCTCAGTGGATAGAGCGTCGGCCTGTGGACTGAAAGGTCCCGGGTTCGATTCCTGTCAGGGGTGCATGCCCGGGTTGTGGACTCGATTCCCAGTAGGGGGCATGCAGGGGGTAGCTGATTAATGATTCTTCTCTCTCATCATTGATGTTTCTGTCTCTCCCAATCCCTTCCTCTCTGAAATCTATAAAAAAAAAAAATTAAAAAAAAAAAGTTAGCCAAAACAGAAAGAAAAAAAGTTACCCAAGCCATAGCATCAAAAAATTTGGGTAGATTTTTCTTTAAGGATAATTCTAAATTAAAAAAAAAATGCTCCTTCATGCCTTATCAAGATTAATTTCTCAGTAGTTAACATTTAATATAGTCTGGCTAGGTAGCTTCAGTTGGTTACCCGGCCTGTTAGGGCACATAAAAGAATCAACCAATGAATGCATAAATAAATGGGGCAACAAATTGCTGTCTATCTCTCTCTCCCTTCCTCTCTCTAAAAAATCAAGTTTAATGTAATAATATGTAGTATTTCTGTGAAAATTAAAAGTGCTGTAGAATTCAGAAAGCCAGTGATAGTGTCAACAAAGTTGAAATGATGTAGTTATGTAAACCCTATATGAAATAACTTATATTTCTAATACATTTACATAAATTGACTATGTGCCAGGAATATGAAAATAATACACAGTACTGATTATTGTATATAATATTAGTGATAATTATGTTTGCCTTATTTTAACATATTTAAGGACTAATTATATTTTTTCAGGAGAACGCCCATATAAATGTGAACTTTGCCCTTACTCAAGTTCTCAGAAGACTCATCTAACTAGACACATGCGTACTCATTCAGGTTGGTAAGAAATGGGAACTTTTCTATCATTTATAGTAAACTACCATTAGAAGGAAGTTCTAGACCTGGAAATGGGTAATTATTTATGATTACATTTTTAAATATAATTTAGAAACTAGTTAAAAATCAGTATTCTATTACTATGGAGTTGTATTTTTAATGAGTCCATAGGTAGAATTTTTGTAAATGTAAATGTGTACTTTTCTGGGAGGAGGGTTCTTAATTTTCATTAGCTCTTCAATAAATTCAGTGACACATAGACCAAGGCTGGTTAATGCTGTTTGAACAACTCCTACTTTCTCACACTCCTTCAACACAGTATGACACCAAATTTCATAGTGTGTGGTTGCCAGGCTCTAGGGCAGTGATGGCGAACCTTTTGAGCTCGGCGTGTCAGCATTTTGAAAAACCCTAACTTAACTCTGGTGCCGTGTCACATATAGAAATTTTTTGATATTTGAAACCATAGTAAAACAAAGACATATTTTTGATATTTATTTTATATATTTAAATGCCATTTATCAAAAATCAACCAAAAAAATGAGTTCGCATGTCACCTTTGACATGCGTGTCATAGGTTCGCAATCACTGCTCTAGGGATTCCTTCTGAGCTTCTCAGGTCTTGAAATTTGGATTTGTTCTATTTTGAAAGTTGATAGGGCTTCTCTGAGGACTGATGTACAAAAGCGTACCTTTAAAGAATTATATGTAATTTGAGATATTAACTTATTAGCCTATAATAGATAGAATTCAGACAGTAACAAGTAGGAGATTCATGTACTACAGTGAAAGATCAGCATCACCAACCAGAATTGGACCCCAGTATCAAGCTGGCCAAGTTAAAAGTATTAGTATAGGTGGTCTTGTGGTTGATAATTATTTCATTTTGGCCATGATTGACCCTTGGTGAACTGCCGTGTCTCCTTTCAGATTTAGAATATACGATATGTACCCCTGTGGGCAAACTATGCTAAATACAATCTTGTTTACAAACGTCTATGTAGACCAAGCATGTCAAACTCAAAGGCTAACCTGGGCCACATAAACAAGGTTTAAGTTTATGTGGGCTGCAAAAAAACAAAAGCTTCAATTTTCATAGAAACGTAGGTTTTTTTCTATACAGACATGTTGAATACTAAGGGCTGAAATAAATGAGTAATTGTTAACATGAAATAATAGAACATTTTAATAAAAATCACTGTTTTTTTCTTGAACATTAACTTACCAGACACTGAATAACTGCACAAATTAATAAGCGTAACCTATTTTCTTGTTCTCCAAAAGCGAAATATTTTCTGTTGCACACACCAAACAAGTCAGTCCAATACTAATGACGTGGCAATCAGCTGCTAAAATATTCGCTGCTAGTATTAGTGGAGAGAAATATGGTGCACCTGCCTGTAAGGTGCATAAGGGAAATGAATGCAACACAATTATAGTAATCAGTCATTAGCGAATGTTGTAGTTCGTTATTAATAATTATGTATAACAGGATATTGTAAAAATTAAGTTACGAAATTTTTATTAAAACGTATCTTACATACCGTTATATTGGCTGGGCCACAAAAATATTCATTGTGGGCTGCATGTGGCCCGCGGGCCACGAGTTTGACATGCTCGATGTAGACCTACCTCCCTTAGGTTAACAGTTACCGTAAATCTGTGTGTCCAATTGGGTAGCCACTAGCTGCATATGGTTATTGAGCTTGTGAAATGTGGTTGATTGGAATTGAGTTGTATAAAATACTAAAATTCAAACCGTATGAAGAAAATCCAAATATTCTATTTTTAAAATATTGATTACATGTTGACATAATATTGAATATATTAGGTCAAATAGTAAATTCATTTTACGTTTGTAATGTGACTACTGGGAAATTTAAAATTAAATATGTTGCTTGCATTTTTTAAAAATATATATATATATTGTTATTGATTTCAGAGAGGAAGGGAGAGAGAGAGAAACATCAATTATGAGAGAGAATCATTGATCGGCTACCCTCTTGCAAGCCCCACACTGGGGATCAAGCTGCAACTTAGGCATGTGCCCTGACTGGGAATTGAACCATAACCTCCTGGTTCATAGGTTGACACTCAACCACTGAGCCATGCTGGTTGGGCTTGCTTGCATTTTATTGTTATTGAATATAGCTGTCTTATGTGAGTGATAAGACTGGGTTATAGTACAGATTCTGATTTATGAAGGGTCACATAGTATGCTTGCTAGCCTTTCTTGACCCTACCTGCCCGTCATGTTAATATATACTTTGAGTGTACCTTCTAAATCTCCAAAGCTATTGAGTTGGATCACTTAACCAGAGCCTGGCTATGTTACCTTTCAGTGTTTCCTGGTTTCATTTTCTGAGGGTAACTTGGATGATATCTAAAGCTTTGCTGAGGCTAGTAGACATATGTCCTGTTGGTAGATAGTATGCTGTAGCCCTTAAAACATTTAAGAGCGTTACACAAGTTAATTCATTTAATTATCCTATCCTATATAATAAAACCCTAATATGCAAATTGACCAAACCACGGAACAGGTTGCTATTACGTGAACTGACCACCAGGGGGCAGACACTCGATGCAGGAGCTGCCCCCTGGTGGTCAGTGTGCTCCCACAGAGGGAGCGCTGCTCAGCCAGAAGCCAGGCTCACGGCTGGCAAGCGCAGCAGACAGTAAGGAGCGAGGGGTCCCGGACTGCGAGAGCACCGGACTGCAAGAGGGATGTCTGCCAGCTTAGGTCCGATCCCCGCGTGGACATCCCCTGAGGGGTTCCAGACTGTGAGAGGGCACAGGCTGGGCCGAGAGACTCACACACACACACACCCCCTAGTGCACGAATTTTGTGCACTGGGCCTCTAGTGATATATAAGTTCTAGTACCATTTTACAAATGTGGAAACTAAGGCATTGAAGAAATGTGGCCATTTTTCTTGTAGAATGCCCTCCTTCTGGATTTGTCCTTACTTGCTTTTTCATGGTGTCATATAGTTTTTTCTCTGTCCCTGTGTCTTGTATTACTTATATGCTGGAAATTAAATGTAAATGCTTGATACTTCATGTTTTAAAGTCATATATCTGGTTGACCTGTACTATTAGAATGACAAAGTACTTGTATCTTCATTGAAATACTTTTGTCATTGTATAAGTATTTATCTATGGTGTTTTAATAATCTTTGCCTGAACAATTTTGAGTGTGCTAACTGTTGTTTTTGGATTTTCTTTGCTATATGTTTTCTTTTGAATTACTATTTTTTAAAGATTTTAAAAATATTTTTTTTTATTGATTTTGGAGAGGGAGAGGGAAAGAGAGATAGAAACATCAATGATGAGAGAGAATCATTGATTGGCTGCCTCCTGCATGCCCTCTACTGGAGATTGAGCCCGCAACCTGGGCATATGCCCTGAGTGGGAATTGAACCTTGACCTCCTGGTTCATAGGTTTATGCTCAACCACTGACCCACACTGGCCAGGCTTCCTTGCTATTCTTTCTGAACTATTCTTTAAAACAAACAAAAAACTATACCATACTTTTTTTAAAATATGTTTTTATTGATTTTGAGAGGTTTTCTAATACAAGCAGGATTTTATGGCAATAGAAGGAAAATTGGAGCAAGTAAATTATGCTGCCATCAAATTTTAAACAGATTTCTACATCTTCCCATACCTTGACTAATGCTTGCTATGTAAATATCCTCATTTACTAGGGTTTTTAAAATGGTGCTATTTTCCTTATAATTTTTTAATTATCACAAATGTTGATTCAGAGGTAGGGTTTATGTGGATAGGCAGGATATGATGACTCCTCCCTTCCCCCCCAATACTAAAAATTAACCAGTTTGTTCCTACAGGTAATGCATAGAGGATGCCTGGCTAACTGCTCATGCTAAATGTTTATATGGCTAAATAATCTAAATATTAGATTAAGTATATACCTGAAACCCATATAATTTTATTAACCATCAAGTCACTCCAGTAAATTAAAATTAAAATTTTTAAAAGAAAAAATATTTTACAGGTGAGGAAATGAGCCTTTAGAGAGTTTTCAGTACCTTGCTCAAGATCTCACAGTAAATTGCAGAATCCCATATTTGATCACCCAGATATTCTTACTCCAAAGCAGTTCTTAACTATTATGCCACCTATCTTTCCCTATTCTTGTCTGTATATATAAAACCAATGCTTGTCCCATTGAGGTGATTCACTGGAGAGAGGACAAGATACGGCCAAGCACTATGGAGTAATGTAGCATGTTGTAGAAACTTATTTACAAATTTGTTAGTCAACTAATATGGAAAAGAGTTGTCCACTTAGCTACATGTCCTATCTGATGCACTTGGATATGTATTTGTTTCTGTGATCAAGTGTTTTATCATCAGACATTTTCTAATCATGTAAAGCATACCATCTACATCTACATGGTTTTACTTAATGTCTGAGTAGCTTTGCTTTATGAAAATATTAAGATGTGATATGAATTTGAGAATGTTTGAGAGATGAATTTTCATAAATGTCAATTTCCATTTTTCTACTATGCATTCCATTGGACCAGTGGGGTATGGATACCATTTGGTAATATTTACTAGAGTGTGTTCTAGAGGGGTATGTATTCAGGTAGAATGTGTTACTCTTATGCCTTTAATTTGGGGGTGGGGGTTGTTCTGGTTCTGTAATGTACCTGTGATTATTACTTTGTTTGCTTATTTTACGTACCATATCTATTTGTATGCCCCTTCAAATTTACCTAGTTTCTTTGGCCGTTTTTAAAAAGGTGGGTAAAAATCAAGGAAAGATTTCTGACTAGGCTATATTTTTGCTTTAAAATAGCATCTTTGGCATTGGGGAAATTTGCTGAATGACGCTTGACAGCTTTTGCCTTGATGGATAAAAGGGTTAAATTTAAAGGGGAAAAAAAGGCTCTTTGCTCCCTGAGGCTAACACAGTGTTGTAAAACTTGTGTGGAAGGTCTGGGAGTGTAGCTTAGAGTATAAGTTATTTCTTTAAAGTCTCAAGACTTATCTTTAAAATATCTGAATTTTGTATTCCACTCCATTATACTTTTTTTAACTAAACATAAAACATTTGAAGTTATTTTCTTTGAGGGTCCTCACTCCAAAATTACTATCCAGAGCTGAACTTGGCCAGTAATTATTGTGTATTAACAAATGTCTGCTCTTTAATAGTTCTTGAGAGCCTTACGTTGATGAAATTTTTAGATGATGATGGCTGTGAGATACTTATTTCTTGGTTTAGTTTCACAATCAATGTCAAGGGATGGAGAAAAGATATACAAGTAAATATGGTAAATGTAAAGTGCATGAAATTGCCTTTTCAATATATAGTTTTTGTGGGTTTTTTGTTAACATAATCCAATTCCTTATATTTTAATGATCTTGCATTCATTTTTTAATATGTCTTCGACGTCTCATTTACTTTTAGGTGAGAAGCCATTTAAATGTGATCAGTGTAGTTATGTGGCCTCCAATCAACATGAAGTAACTCGCCATGCAAGACAGGTTCACAATGGGCCTAAACCTCTTAACTGCCCACACTGTGACTATAAAACAGCAGATAGAAGTAACTTCAAAAAACACGTGGAGCTACATGTTAATCCACGGCAATTCAATTGTCCTGTATGCGATTATGCAGCTTCCAAGAAGTGTAATCTGCAGTATCATTTCAAATCAAAGCATCCCACTTGTCCTAATAAAACAATGGATGTTTCAAAAGTGAAACTAAAGAAAACCAAAAAGCGAGAGGCTGACTTGCCTGATAACAATAATACCAATGAGAAAACAGAAACAGAGCAGACAAAAATAAAGGGGGATGTAGCTGGAAAGAAAAGTGAGAAGCCTGTAAAAGTGGAGAAAAAAGATAATGCTTCGAAAGAGAAAAAGCCTTGTAGTAATGCTTCAATCCAGGTGACTACCAGAACTCGGAAATCAGCAATGGAAACTAGAGAGATGGATGTGCATTCAAAAACCAATGCAGAAAAAAACTGTAAAACCAAGAAAGGCAAAAGGAAGATGGAAGCTGAAGCCCATTCCATACAAGATCCTATTAATGATGAGCAACCTGTGACAAAAAAGAAAAAGAAGACAGAAAGCAAACCCAAAAATAGTCAGGAAGTACCAAAGTGTGAGAACAAAGTGGAGGACAATAAAAAGCAAAATACTTGTGTGAAAAAAAGTACAAAGAAGAAAACTCTGAAAAATAAATCAAGTAGAAAAAGCAGCAAGCCTGCTCAGAAGGAGACTGTTCAGAGAGGGCCTGCTCAGACAGAGCCGCTGCCACCCATGGAGCCTCCTCAGGTGGGGCCTGTTCAGACAGAGCCTCCTCCTCCCATAGAGCCTGCTCCGATGGAGGTTGTTCAGAAGGGGCCTGTTCAGATGGAGGAGCCTCCTGCCATGGAGCCTCCTCCTCTTACGGAGACTCCTCCTCTTACGGAGCCGCCTCCTCTTACCGAGCCTCCAATTCCCAAAAAGTCTCCTCGAAAAGATAATAAAAAGGAAAAGTCTAACATGCAGAGTGAAATGGCAAGGAAGGAGCAAGTCCTTATTGAAGTTGGCTTGGTGCCTGTTAAAGAAAGCCAACTTCTAAAGGAAAGTGCAAGTGCACAGGATTTCTTACCACCATTGCCAAAGGAAAACTTAAAAGAAGAGGAGTCAAAAGACCAAAAATTACTCACCGAATGTGAAGGAAGTAAAGAAGCCCCACTTCAAAAAGTAGAAGCAGAAGAGGCAGATAAGAGTCTAGCTGTTGTCAAGGAATCTGCCAATATTTCATCCTCTGAACAAAACTTGAATATGCTAGAGGGTGAAACTTCAGATGATAAACCTCAGACTGACACTAGGCTTTGTGAAATGGATATGGATACAGATGAGAACAAAACAGAGAATCTCCCTGGAAAAGACTCAGCAGTTGAAGAATCAGTTTCACCACCGCTTCTTCCTCTGCCAACAGAAAAACAAGAAGCCGTGTCCAAAACTTCCGTAGCATCACCTCCTGTTACCATGGCAGTAAATGAGTCTCAGGAAATGGATGAAGATGAAGGTATCCATAGTCATGATGGAAGTGACCTAAGTGACAACATGTCGGAGGGTAGTGATGATTCTGGATTAAATGGGGCCCGGCCAGTTCCACAAGAAGCTAGTAGGAAAAATGCAAAGGAAGCGTCGACAGCCAAGGTGGCTGAGGGAGATTTTGTTTGTATCTTCTGTGATCGTTCTTTTAGAAAAGAAAAAGATTACAGCAAGCACCTCAATCGCCATTTGGTTAACGTATACTTCCTTGAAAAAGCAGCTAAAGGACAGGAATAATTAAACTTTGGAAAAGGCTTCAATTCTTAGTTTGTGAGGTCCTATTACATTTTATATTCCTTTATACTAGTAGACAACCATTTAATTTTAAAATTGCTTTAATTAGTGTCCAATGTTGATTTTTAAGTGACACTCTTTTTCTTATGACTCTCTACCTATTGTATACATTTTAGCAAATCCAAGGGAGTTAGTGTACTAAACCAGCATCACCTAAATCTCTTAGCTTACACATTTAATTGAAACTAGAAGGCCAAGGTGGCATAGCATTTTATTGCTTTGTTTAGCTATAACTTGTCAGTTTACCCCTAATGTCTGTCTTCCTGTTTCAGTTTAGTTTATTCTTAGTTTCTTATGTAGCTCTATAAAAATTGGCATGCTTAAATAGCAAATTACTTGAAGAATTTGCCTGCTTTATATACAGTTAGCACTTTAAAATTTTTTTAGAGATGAGAAGAGACATTTAAATTGAAGAAAAATTCTCCAAGCAATGGACATTGTTTTGGTCCAGGTATTTACTCCTGAGTTTTGATCAATATTTCTTATTTGTGTATGTTAATCGTCATAAAAACAATGATTTTTGGTGTTTCTTTTTTTTTTTTTTTTTTTTCGGTGCTTTAATGGCTTAAAGATATTGCACATTTTTTTTTAACCTATGCAGTTAAATTTTTTCCTAGAAATAGCATTTGTGTTGAACAGTAACACTTTATACATATATATGCATGTTTATTTTGTCCTTTTTGGAGGGATGCTTTTAGTCTTGTTTGCAAAAGGGCAGTTTTTCTTTTGCTGCAGTTGTCTTTTTTGCAGAATATTAGTGTGTGCAAGTTGGTGAGCAAATGAAACATACAGGTTCAAGTCATTGATTTTGATTTTCACATCTTATATCTATAACTGTATTTCATATAAGTTATTTATTTTAAATGGATATAGTAAATTCACAGCTCTCAGCTTGAACTTTGCAATAAATGAACCACTAGACTATATTGATTGATTTTTCTCTCAAATACCAACCATAAGTAAAATTTATTGGCCTGTTTTAGTACACTACTACTTAAATGTACAGTGTTAAGTCATATCTTTGAGGAAAACCTTTTTTCATAGATGGTTGGTGTCCATATGGGTACTCAGCTGAGTAAACAATTGTGACATTTGGAAATTGCAAACCTGAAATTAAGAGACAGATAACACATTCAAATTATACAAATTATCAATTGTGAGATTCCAAAGCCATAACAATTATACAAAAAAACCTAGGATGAGAAGAAGGTAGTATGAGTGCTGGTAGACCAGCCATTACTTCCTATGAATACAATGAAAAAGGCTGGTGAACCTTAATTACAGTCCAGATTTAAAAATCACACTTTCTCAGGGATCTCCACAAACGAGTGGGTTTCCTGGCTGTCACTGTGACAGCCTCTTTGTACAGGTGAGGCCTCAAATGAAATGCAGCTATCTTGGTGTTCCTATATTTTGTAGGAAAAAATGTATATTCCCAAACTTACTTTGTTTTGATAGGTTCTTTGGCCAGTCGCCAAAGAATATGAAAGAATCCAACAGGATTTTTCTTGTTTATAGTAGTTATTCATTGCAGTAAAAATAAACTATGATCCCAATAAGGAATCTTAAACAATTCTGATCTTCCATTTTCTGTTCTGAAATAACCATTTTATATTTCATTTACTTTGTTCTCTCTGGTGATCTCTTTGAGGTGTAGGTTGCAGAGTTTGATAGAACAACATGAAAAAAGATTAGGAAAAGCGTTGAAGTGTGGGTGGAAAACTTGTTAAAAATCTAGGAGTGAAGTTTGAGTTAAAAGACATTTGAACTTTGAATTGACTGGGAGACCAAAGATTCAAAGAAGATGATACTCTCAAGACATGAGGAGTGAATTGTGTGTTAATAGTGTGTTTTGTGTGCATGAATGGAAATTTGTAAATGATGTTGAATTCTAGGTGAATTCTTGGCTCCGACAATCATTGTCAACAGAAGATCAAGCTGCAAATATTTATGTTTTAAAACTTAAATTATAAAGCTAGTTAAATCTTTCTAACAACTAGTTTTGATGTTCATGGGTACATTTTATGTAAGTTACCTTTTACATTATGAAAAAATTCATATTAAGTACAGATTGGAGATTGGAAATCAATTTGGGGGAGAGGCTTTCGTAGATTCTTTCGTACTAAAGAAAAACATTTGACTTCTTGGGGATTGACTTATTTTCTTATCTAGTTTTAAAGACGAGAATGCTAAATAAAAATATGAAGGAAATTAAAACTCCTTATTGTTAAATTGATCCTTGAAAACATTGTTATTAGAAATTGGGTAGGGCTTTTGAGGCCTTTTTTCCAGAAAACAAAGACTTGATTGTCAGGCCTATATTAGGTTCTGAACCTTAATGCCATGTATTTGTACTTATTAAAAATTGTTTCAGTAAAAAGCATATTAATAATATGAACTTCTTTTCTAGTTGGGAGTTCTTCCATTTGAAAAATGTGATATTTGCATGAAACTGAATCTTTGTGTTTTCTCAGTTTCCCCTCCACTGGATAGAATTTAAGCTAGACTTCCCTTTTGATAAAGAAAAAAAAGTGAACATGTTATTTGTAAATTGATGTTTAGTGACTAGAGATAAACTTGAAATATTAGAATACATTATAAGTCTAATCCTAGGTAGTCTTATGAAAATGTATCTCTTAACTATCTTTTGAATCTATTGTTTTCAATATATTTTAAGTTATATATTTTCTCTTTTCAGAGCTGCTTCTTCCAGGCGCTTTTTTTTATTTTATTGAAGTGTAATTTACAAGGGGCAACATTTTTTTTTTTTTTACAAGGTTTCTTATAACTATGGCTGGATGTTTTCACTAGTCTTCCAAGAAGGGTCATTTTATTTTTTAGAGTCACTTCTAAAGTCCTGTGGTCTTTAACTTAGGGACTATTTTTTATATGAGTGCTAATAAATATTTAAACCCAAGTAGACCTCATTACATGTCACCCTATGAATGTTGACAATGGAAGGGACTACATTGCCTGTAGTATATCAGTTTTGGACTGAAAAGCTGGGGAAGAAATATAATTTTCTTTTTTGCATAAATCAGAAAAATAGCTAGTGTGTGGAGTTTCCTTCTTGACCTCAGCAGATAAACTGAGCTGATAGTGTTAATTCAGATTCAGGAAATTATCTGAATCCTGCTTTGTGTAGATTTGCAATCTACATGCAATATTGACTAAAAAAAATAGCTTTTCAGTTTCACATGTATACATAGGCTTTCCCCACTCTTTTCAGCATCCATTAGTTAGTTAGTTATTGGACTTTGTAAACTGGCATTGAAACATTGCAACACTGTTTTGTTGTACCAATTTTATAAACTTACAGTGCAATACGTGTTATTTTTCAGAGACAAACCAAAGGTTAATTTCTCAAGGTTCTTGCTGCCTGCTGTAGCAGCCTTTGGAGGATCTTTTATATACATTTGTAATAGATGAAAAATAAAACATTGCAAATCTTCTTTCTTTTTCTTCTTAATGTTTAAACCATGTACCAAGTTTTTGGTCCAAATCATGTAAAATAAGTTAAACTTAAATTGCATTCTATTAACCAATATGAGTGTATTTCTGTAAGCATAGTTATGTTGAAATAAAGTTTTTAAAAGCATATTATGCCTTTGTTTATTATTTGCACATCAGGTATCAAGGAATCCAGGTTTATTTTGCTGAAATTGCAAATGTATTAATAATTTTCTAAATTATTTTTCTCCAGACAACCCATAGTGTCTAAAAAGGTCATAGCAATCTTTATTGCTTGGGGTAACAATCTAGTGCAGTGGTTCTCAACCTTCCTAATGCCGCGACCCTTTAATACAGTTCCTCATGTTGTGGTGACCCCCAACCATAAAATTATTTTCGTTGCTACTTCATAACTAATTTTGCTACTGTTATGAATCATAATGTAAATATCTGATATGCAGGATGTATTTTCATTGTTACAAATTGAATGTAAAGCATAGTGATTAATCACAAAAACAATATGTAATTATATATTCAATATGTGTTTTCCGATGGTCTTAGGCGACCCCTGTGAAAGGGTTATTCGACCCCCAAAGGGGTCGCGACCCACAGGTTGAGAACCGCTGATCTAGTGGGTGGTAGTTCAAAGCATATCTTCCTGTTCTCTGCTTTCTGGAAGGTGGAGGTTGGGAGAAACAATGAGAGGACAATTCATAGGAGGTTTTATGTAGTAACTAGTGTCCCGGTGCACAGATTCGTGCACACTGAAAGGAAATTAGAAGAAATATTTTAATATTGCTATTCGCATCTTGCTAATGAAAATAAGATTCTACCGAGTCTCCTATCTACCTACTCTAGGACTTCTGTGAGGATCAAATGAGATGAGGCATGGGAAAATGCTTCACAGACATTTGGCTAAACTGTAAAATGTTTGCACCTGGCTATAAAGCAAGTCAAGTTTTTGAGCTGAAGAAACTCCCAGGATGCTAGTCGCTAGGGAGAGGAAGCCAGGTGTTGCTCTGTGACATTACTCGGTGCCCACAGCAACTGTTTCTGGGCTGGGCTGTGGGCCGCATTTTGTGTCATGGGGTCTTGGCAGCATTGGCTGCGATTTGCTGGGCTGTCGCTCCGGGGTGAGGGCAGGGCCTATGTCCCACTTGGGGGAAGCTGAATGTTGGTTTGTCGGTGCCAGGTCCGTGGTGCCGTTTATTTTTAAATGTCCAATGCACATCATGGCAGCTCCTGGGCCAAGCAACTGCCCCCTGGTGGTCAGTGCATGTCATAGCTACCAGACAGACAGACACTTAGCCTTTTGTATATATAGATTCCTTCCCAACCACAGGTCACTGCCTCTTCTCAGTGACAGGCGTGGTATTAGTAAATTTTGACTTATAGAGAAAGATGCTTTGAAGGGAAGGTAATTGAGATATGTTGTGTTCTATGAGTGCCATGGCACTTTAAGGATTTTTGCTGTGTTTAATGGAACTCTGAGAAGAAAATGAAACTCAAGGGAAAGTGATAGACCATTTTATTAGGAGAATTTTGCTTCTTTTGTTAATGGAAAAACAATTGAGCTTATGTTTTTGTGAAGTTGAGAGAAAAGGGAGGAGTTGAAGAACCTCTCTGGCTATGCAAAGCATCAAAGTAACTGGATTTGCATTCTGTCCTGATGCAGTGAGAGACCTGGAATATCCTCTGAGTCTTAACAGCATTTTATATTAGAACTAGAGGTCCGGTGCATGAAAATTCGTGCACTGGAGGGGGGTCACTCAACCCGGCCTGCCCCCTCTCACAGTCCAGGAGCCCTCTGGGGATGTCCTCTGTGGGAGGCGACAGGGCTGATCAGGAGAAGGTGCTGCTCCCATTACCCTGCTGCTACTGCCACTGCCGGCTGCTGCAACTGCTGGCCCCTGCAGCTGCCGGCCCTCTGCCCTGGCTTCTTAGCGCTGGCCCCGCCCACTGGTGGGTGGGGGGCGGTTTGGGGCCAGGCCAGCTGGGGGAGGGGCTGTAGGAGGTTGAGTCACAGCAGGTTGCACCCAGTCCAGCCTCTGCAGAGGTGTGGCACCTGGACTGAGCCCACGCTGCTGCCTCTGTGGAAGGGGCGGCACTGGGACCTAGCCACGCCACGGTCTGTCCCACACCACCTTTGCAGAAGGGGGTGTGGCACCGCCTCTGCAAAAGGAGCCACAGCTCTGGACTGGTGGCACTGGCCCGGCCCACCCCTCCCGTGCGAGCACTGGACCCACCTACCTCTCCTGAGTGGCGCCGGCCCTAGGCCCTTGCAGCCGCTGTGGCTTTGTCCAGATGGATGTCGGATGGACATCTGGAAGACGTCTGCCCTAATTAGCATATTACCCTTTTATTAGTATAGATGGGTGAGAGTTATTCACTCTCTTCCCCCTCCTGTAAGATTCTTTAATAAGCAACAAAGCAAAACGAGTTTCTAGACATTTATTGGGATAGTAGAATCAATGACAAGGAGCTTGGAAGTTTCTGCCTGATCAAGGATATATGGGGAATTTATCTGAATATAGAAATACTATTGATAACTGATTTGGTTTGTTGTCTTCAAAGAATCAATGATTTTAATCCCTTGCTGCTACTTTCCTAGAGGCTTACCCCTGATAGGATTTTTACATGTGACATAATCATACATTTGCATTTTCCCCCCCTAATGTCTCAGGGCTTGACCCAGTAGTATGAGCTCTTATTTATCGCTCTCATCTGCAGCTCCATGAAGGCAGATTAGTGAAGGTTCTAAGAACAGTGTGCTAATGTTTGCTAAAAGGGAAAATTTCAATGTTAAATTGTCTTTTCAAAGGATTTTGTTGCTCACTGTATCAAGTGCTCTGCAAGGCCTAGAGTTAGAGCTGGGTTCACAATAGGGCTTCCTTCCTTACCACTAAAATTGGAAGGAATTATTTCAGCTTTAATAACCGTTTCTTCATCTATAAAATGGGGACATCTATACAGTGGCTTTGAGTTTCCTTTTTCTTTTTTTGTGGCTTTGAGTTTTAAATGCTTATTGAACACTTAGCCTAGTGCTTGGCATACAATTGTAAGATTTCTTCTAGATAAACTGAGTATCTTTAAGTATATAAAATGCCTCCACTATTTGAGTATGATCAAGTTGTATAATTCATCTGGTTGTCCTGCATGTTTTGCAAGAGTGGGCTTTTAATGTTAAGGTAGTATGTGGGCTTTTGTGTCTGTTATAATATCCTTTAGAGTCAGTATGTGCACTGTTTGTTTTTTCCAAGCACCTAAAACAGTATCTGGTCCTTAGTAGGGCAAATACTTGTTAATTAGGCCAAGAATTCTGTGTAAGATGTATATCCTTGTTTTCAATGAATGAATATAGTACAATGGTAATTTTACTGTATTTTTAAAATTCTGATAATGCAGATATCTCTTGGTTCATAGACAGATTAGGGTATTTTTTCTGGATCTCTTAACATTAACAAGGCAAGGAGGGTCAACCCAAGTAGCGGAAAATAGCAAAAATGTTAAGAGACTTTAAGCCCTAACTGGTTTGGCTAAGTGGATAGAGCATCAACCTGCGGACTGAAAGACCCCAGGTTCAATTCCGGGCAAGGGCATGTACCTTGGTTGTGGGCACATCCCCAGTAGGAGGTGCGCAGGAGGCAGCTGATAGATGTTTCTCTCTCATCGATGTTTCTAACCCTCTATCCCTCTCCCTTCCTCTCTGTAAAAAAATCAATAAAATATATTTTTTAAAAAAAGAGACTTTAAGAAACTTTATTTTGAGGCGGGTTCAAGCTTACAGAGAAGCTGCAAGAATGTTCCCCTTCAAGTCTTATGTACCCCTCACTTGGATTCACCATTCTCATTTACTTTCTATATGTATTACTGAACCATTAGAAATTATTGCAAGCATACTCCTTCCTCTATGAATATTTATGTCAGTTTGTATTTCCTAAAGATAGGGGCATTTTCTTGCACAACCACCCTAAATCAAATTCAGGACTTTTAAGATTGGGGTGTCATTTAATATACAGTCTATTTGAGTTGTGCCAAATGTCTTAGTACTAAACAATCCCCCTGTTCCTAATCACCCATTGCATTCAGTTATCACATCTTTCCAGTTTTCTTTAATTTGGAACAATTCCTTTTTTGTCCTTAATGACAGTTTGAAGAGTACTAGTACATGCCTGCTGTTTAAAGAATGTTCCTTAATTTGGATGATTCTGATTGTTCCCACATGGTTTCAGTTGTGCATTTTGTCACAAATACTAACCTTGGGCATTAATTACATAGGAAGGCACATGATGTCATTTTATCCCACTGTTGGTTGCGTTCATTTATATTATTTGTTTAAGGTGTTGTCCACCAGATTTCTGCATTGTGAAGTTATTTTTTCCCTTTATAATTAATATTCTGTGGAAGGATATATTGAAACTCTTATTTCTCAACAAAGCAAATGATCTTAAAAAATTTTTATTAATCCTCACTGGATGATATTGTTTCCATTGATTTTTAGAGAGGGCAAGGGAGAGAGGGAGGGAGGGAGAGAGAGAGATTGGTTCCCTCCCACATGTGCCCCTACCAGGACTGGGAATCAAATTTGCAACCTGGATATGTACCCTTGACTGGGAATCAAACCCTCGACCCTTTGGTACACAGGTCTAAGCTCTGACCACTGAGCCAGATGGACCAGGGCAAAACCAGTGATTTTTGGCTGGCTCTTGTACCTTCCATATAAGTTGATAATCTTCTGATTGATTGATCCCTTATCCCTAGAGACTCACGTTCTTTTCACGTGTACCCTGACAATCATTTCATTTACCCCAATTTAGCCAGTGTGTGTGTGTGGGGGGGGAGGGGTGGTGTGCCCTTTCCAGCTCCCTAAATGAGACTTCTTACAGTCTGTTAATATACTAAAGGATTCTTACTTATGACCAAATACTTTGGAATGCTGGCACATTAAATTTCTCTCTGCTTAAGTCATAACAGTACTATAACATTTTTTACATTGCAAATGGAAATTTACTAGTAGTCAAGATTTCCCCACCAGAAGGGGAAATTCTAGAGAACAATAACCTAATTCTTTTATTGATTTTGAAATATCACACCTTTTATTTCTTTTTCTGTGTGCTCTAATTATTTTGAAAATCACATAATGCGTACAGAACTACATTTTCATAAAATTTAAACAAAATCCATCTTGACTAGCTTTCTTCCTTTTCCTCTCAGTTTTTCACCTCTTACTCTCATTAACTTTTTTTTTTTTAAATATATTTTATTGATTTTTTACAGAGAGGACCGGAGAGGGATAGAGAGTTAGAAACATCGATGAGAGAGAAACATCGACCAGCTGCCTCCTGCACACCTCCCACTGGGGATGTGCCCACAACCAAGGCACATGCCCTTGACTGGAATCGAACCTGGGACCTTTCAGTCTGCAGGCTGACGCTCCATCCACTGAGCCAAACTGGTCAGGGATCACTAGCTTCTTTAGAGTTAACTACTGTTGATGGTTTACTGGTAACTGTTCACCTCCATGTGTATGCATGTTGAAATGCATGATTTTTATGCTTTTTACATAAGGTTATTGCTATCCTGCAATTTGCAAAACTTTAATTTGAAGGACATTCTTTATAACTACTGCATTATGTTCTATAGTTATGGATATATATATTATGGTTTAATTGCTTTAATGTCTTTTTCTGACGTCCTTATTGCCAAAATTTGTTGACAGTCTGGAAGTATTTGTGGAGTGGTTCAGAGGATCCATAATTTCTTAAACCTTACAAGTTAAGTTTATGCTTGTGTTATTAAGATAGAACTTTCAGATTTGCAAGTAGTAGTCAAGTCTTACACTCTTTTCTTGTTTTCACACAGAAGATGTATATATTTGGAATATTTAATTTAGTGTTGTTTAAAATAACAAGTGAATAACATGTCCAACATCTAACGTTCAGCATAGGTATAGTAGGGGAATAGCACCTCGGCACTTAACATTACTGGGCTGAATGAATTATACACACACACACACACACACACACACACACTATTTTTTATTTCAGAGGAAGGGAGAGGGAGAGAGAGAAGATATCAATGATGAGAAACATCCTACGGCTGCCTCTTGCACGCCCCCTACTGGGGATGGAACCCACAACCCAGGCACCTACCCTGACTAGGAATCAATCTGTGATCTCCTGGTTCATGGGTTGATCGATACTCAACCACTGAGCCACAATGGCTGAACCCTCATAAATGGTATATTAGATAACAATTTGATAAAGTAGAGGTTCCTACATGAGCATAAGCTACAACCTTAGCTGGAATTCAGCCATATCTAGTGGACCAGTGTGGGGAATCCAGCAGGAGTCTTATTTGCATTAAAGAACTAAGATTTTCTGACAAGATACAGCTTACCCTAAAATATTGAGAATAAGGCAAGTTTACTCAGTAGCAAGCATGGGTCCTTGAGGTTAGAAGTAGCCAAGGTAACTATGGTGATTGCAGTACCTAGAATCCTGAGAGGCAAGGCCCGTAATGCTCATAAGCAGTGTTAGAAGCACCGACAGAACCTCCTCTGTAGGGACACTAGTGAACATGATAATTCCCTTGGTCAGTAATGACAGTAGATATGGGAGGCGACATTGCATGTGGCTGCTCTGTGCCCTGTGCACACAAGTGGGAAATTCCATTAAAGGGAGCTATTTGGGAGGAAGAAAGTGGTTTGTTTCATGAAGAGTAGGCAGACCTTAGTCATGAGTCAGGTGAGTCATCTGGGGATTCCCAGTATTGGGGAACATTTTGCATGAGACTGGAGAGCCTGCATTAGCGTTACGAGTAACTAGAACCAAGCATTGTTCTAACTACATTACATTAATTTAGACCCCTTAACATCCTGAAAAATAGTTTATTACTCCTACCTTGCTTCCTGAAGATGAGTTGCTTGATGTCACACAAGTAGTAAGTGGCAGGTCTGCTGTCACTGTCAGATTAAGTGAAGAATGTAATATGGGAAATGGATGCTAAAATAAAAGGAAAAATAGGATGGTTGGTCAAAGGGATTTCAGCCTAATCTGAGTGTTTTTAATTAACAAGGTTGATTATGTTAATATGATACAGAGGGCTCTCTTTAAATAACCTTCCCTCTATAAATAGTCTTCCCTTGCCCTAGCTGGTTTGGTTCAGTGGATAGAGCATCAGCCTGAGGACTGAAGGGTCCCAGGTTCCATTATGTTTTAGGGCAAATACCTTAGTTCAGGCTCATGGCCCTGGTTGGGGGCACACAGGAGGCAACCAATTGATGTGTCTCTCTCACATTGGTGTTTCTCTCTGCCTCTCCCTCTCCTTTCCACTCTCTCTAAAAATCAATGGAAAAAAATATCCTCAGGTGAGGATTAAAAAAAAAATTAGGCTTCCCTCTGTCATAACATCTAACCAGTGTATATTTACTAAAGACCTTAAGAAGCTTACCGGCAGTAAGATTGCACCATTTTCAGATAAAAGTAAACTAGGATCAAACAGTTGTGCCTTGATTCTGTTAATGCCTACAACTGAATATAAGCTGGCGTTTTTAGATAACAAGCTATATTCATTATGTAGTAACTATTTGGAAATGTTAAGAACTGGATTTACTTGAAAGTGTTCTTGGTTCTGAGTCTGCTGTATTGTAGGTCTTAGCATTGTCTCTTCTGATCAATTTATTAGAATATCACTTGAGTTGCAGACACTTACAAGAGGTTTATGTGTCTGTCTCCTAGAATTGATAGGTAGTGGTGGAGACATACCTAACTAAACAGGATATCCATTCTAGACAGCAGCATAGGTGAGAGCAACAACCAGCCTTGACATGGTTGTGTTTCTGCTTGGAATCCACCAGACAGACTGACCTTTTTCCCCCACTCCCCCCCCCCCCCCCCACACACACACATACACACCCTCCTGTAAACTGCACTAACACTGGCTGGAGTTCTGGCTGATAAGCAGGTGGCTTATTGGCAAGCAGCCCCAGGTCAGCTCACCGCATGCAGATAGAGGCAGAGGATACAGACTTAAGTCAGGACTTTGGTGAAAGCCAGAAGGACCCCTTGTGGAGGTAGATCTCCTGGATTTGCTCATATAAATGGAAATATGCTTTACAGTAGAGCCTGGAAAATCAGAGTATATCCCCAGATCCCAAATCCTGCAAGAACATTGGATCACTTTCACTAAATGTCAACTAAGTAGTCTTTACAAAGTTAACAACTCTATAAAAATATGAAGTTCATAAATATCTTAAAATCTTTGTTACAACTTTTTACCCAATTTTTTTTCTTCCCTCCTCCCCCCATTTTGATTTCACATTAAGTGGTGGGGATAGTTCAGTTCCTTTTTGGGTTTCAATCTTTTTTGTTTTTCATTTCCAATCCATGTCACCGTCCCTCTCCCTGGCTGTAGAGCCAGAAGAAAAACATTTCTAGGGCCTCAGCATTCTCAGCTTGGATTCTTCCTCAAACCCCCATCCTTTTGTCCTTATAGAGTAAACTTTTTAAATTAAATTTATTGATTTGAGAGAGAGAGAGAGAGAGAGAGAGAGAGAAACATCGATTTTGTTGTTCCACTTACTTATTTATTCATTGGTTGATTCTTGTATATGCCCTGATGGGGAATCAAACCCGCAACCTTGGCATATCCGGATAATGATCTTAATCAACTTCGATACCTGGCCAGGGCACTTTTTTTTTTCTTCTCTTTTAAATTTACCAAAGTAAGAATTTCGCAGCCTCTTCCTCCTTTCCTCAGTCTCATAGCTGCTCTATATGCATCTGACTCCTGAGGTAAATTTAAATTAGCACCATATTTTTTATTTTTTAATATATTTTTATTGATTTCAGAGAGGAAGGGAGAGGGAGAAATAGAAACATCAGTGATGAGAGAGAATCATTGATCTGCTGCCTACTGCACACCCCCCTATTGGGGATTGAGCCCCCAACCCGGGCATGTGCCCTTGACCGGATTCAAACCTGGGATCCTTCAGTCCGCAGGCTGATGCTCTATCCACTGAGCCAAACCAGCTAGGGCACATCATATTTCTTATTTGATAGATTTACAATGGATTCTCTTCCTATAAAGTCATTAGAACATGTAACATACTGCATTTTCCTCAAGGTAATCAACATGCTGAAACCTTTTGTTGGATAAAAGTGGCCATGAATTCTTGGCAGCCCTTCCAACCAGCTTGGATCTGTGCTGTTATTAGGACTTGCTTTGGCTGATAGAATGTGGCAAAGTGACATTGTTTGGCTTCTGAGCTTTGGCTTCCAGAGGTCTTGCAGCTTCTAGTCTCTCTTATCTTTTTAAAAAATATATTTTTATTTATTTCAGCGAGGAAGGGAGAGGGAGAGAGACATAGAAACATCAATGATGAGAGAGAATCATTGATCGGCTGCCTCCTGCACACCCCTATTGGGGATTGAGCCTGCAACCTAGTCTTGTGCCCTTGACTGGAATCGAACCTGGGACCCTTCAGTCCACAACTGACACTCTATCCACTGAGCCAAACCAGCTAGGGCTACTTATCTTTTTGAACAGTCAACTTGTGAACAAGCCTGAACTAGCCTACTTGAGGACGAGACCCTAGATCAGTGGTTCTCAACCTTCCTAATGCCGTGACCCTTTAATACAGTTCCTCATGTTGTGGTGACCCCCAACCATAAAATTATTTTTGTTGCTATTTCATAACTGTAATTTTGCTACTGTTATGAATCGTAATGTAAATATCTGATATGCAGGATATATTTTCATTGTTACAAATTGAACATAATTAAAGCATAGAGATTAATCACAAAAACAATATGTGATTATATATGTGTTTTCCGATGGTCTTAGACGACCCCTGTGAAAGGGTCGTTCGACCCCCAAAGGGGTCGCGACCCACAGGTTGAGAACCACTGCCCTAGACCGAGTAATGGAAAGAGGCCCAGCTGTTATAGCCATCCCAGCTAAAACTCCTGACATGGAGTGAGGTCTGCAAATGCATGTCTTCATAGAGCAGAACCACCGAGCTAAGCCCAGATTACACTGCCAAACTAAAGAATGGGAACAAATAAATGCTTGCTTAAAGTCACCAAGTTTTGGAGTGGATTGTTACTCAGCAATAGATATGGATGCAAGCTTAAGTATGCCCTCAATCTAGTTAATAAAGAGCATTTCCAATTAAACCAGCAACTGTACCTAGAAGTGACCTCCCCATGCCAAAAGGAGTTAATGGGTAAATGGGACTGTTAAGCATTATTTTCTTTTGTTGAACAGCTTCATCCAAATTCCTATGCTAAAAATTTTCAGCACATTTCTCAGAATTAGCTTTATATAATAGTTTTATTCTGTGAAAAAAAGACATTTTCTTTAGTGTTTCAATAAAATAATATTTTATCTGGCATTTTAAAGGAGAGTAGTCCCCATTTGTCTGATTTTCATCTTCCATTGAGTATTTAACCCGTAGAGTTTAAAGTCAAGACAGGAAAAAAAAAAATCTTTTTAGGCCAGATGTTAATGCTGAGAAAAAACTGGAGGAGATAGAAAGCTTTTCTTGGGCAACAAGATCCTTCTTTTTAGTGAAAC
>NW_005871175.1:336332-354554 GCF_000147115.1 Myotis lucifugus | reverse complement strand
CATGGGGACCACCAGTTCTTCTAATTCTATGTCACCAGTAGGGACAGGATTAAAAATCAGTTTCTTTTCTCTGATAGTTTAATGGTATAATACTCTAGATCAGTGGTTCTCAACCTTCCTAATGTCGCGACCCTTTAATACAGTTCCTCATGTTGTGACCCCCAACCATAAAATTATTTTCGTTGCTACTTCATAACTGTAATTTTGTTACTGTTATAAATCGTAATGTAAATATCTGATATGCAGGATGTATTTTCATTGTTACAAATTAAACATAAAGCATACTGATTAATCACAAAAACAATTTATAATTATATATGTGTTTTCTGATGGTCTTAGGCGACGCCTGTGAAAGGGTTGTTTGACCCCCAAAGGGGTCGGGACCCACAGGTTGAGAACCGCTGTTCTAGATGTTTCCATTCCAAATTTCCTGTATCTTACAATTTTTTTTTAAAGGGAGGGGAGTAAATCTTTTCCCTTGTTTTTAAAAATATTTTCATTGATTTCAGAGAGGAAGGGAGAGGAAGAGAGAGAAACAATGATGAGAGGGGATCATTGATTGGTTGCTTCCTGCATGGGCCCCCCACTGGGGACTGAGCCCACAACCCAGGCATGTGTCCTGGACCGGAATCGAACCTGGGACCCTTCAGTCTGCAGGCTGATGCTCTATCCACTGAGCTTTCTTTTTTTTTTAAAGACAATATTTATGTCACAGAGGTACTGTAATGATCAAATGGGATATTGTGGGAAGCTGGTCTCACATTTAGTACATGTTCAGTGATTTCCTTTTTTTAAAACTATGTTTTCATTGATTTCAGAGAGGGAGAGATAGAAACATCAATGATGAATCATTGATTGCCTGCACGCCCCCTACTAGGGATTGAGCCCACAACCCAGGCATGTGCCCTTGACTGGAATTGAACCTGGGACCCTTCAGTCTGCAGGCTGATGCTCTATCCACTGAGCCAAACCAACTAGGGCAGGGCTACAATTTTCTAATCAGAATTGTAGGTCAGGATTTCCACTCATGCAGTGATCTGTCCGTGGTACTTGGCAAAAGTCACTAACAAATGTGAAAAGATTCCCAGACAGCCATGAAAGTACAGTCAATATAAAACTATCTGAGCCAAAACCGGTTTGGCTCAGTGGATAGAGCGTCGGCCTGCGGACTGAAGGGTCCCAGGTTCGATTCCGGTCAAGGGCATGTGCCTGGGTTGCGGGCGCATCCCCAGTGGGAGATGTGCAGGAGGCAGCTGATGGATGTCTCTCTCTCATCGATGTTTCTAGCTCTCTATCTCTCTCCCTTCCTCTCTGTAAAAAATCAATAAAATATATTTTAAAAAAAATAAATAAAACTATCTGAGATGGTAAGGCAGCGTGGAAATCACACTGAGACATTTGTTAAGGTTTGGGTGGCACTGGTAAAGTAAGACTGCAAGGATATAGCAAAACACACACACCTTCCCAGCTCTGAGAGGTAATTTTTAGGGTAGAATTGTATATGGTAGGGTTCAAAGGAAGCTAAAAAGACAATTAAGTGGCAGTTACAGTTAACAAGAAAATTTTGTCATTACTTTTTTGAAAATATTTTTTTATTGATTTCAGAGAGGAAGGGAGTGGGAGAGGGAGATAGAATGATGAGAATCATTGATCGGCTGCCTCCTGCATGCCCCACACTGGGGATCAAGCTCACAACCTGGGCTTGTGCCCTGACTGGGAATTGAACCATGACCTCCTGGTTCATAGGTCAACACTCAAACACTGAGCCATGCTGGCTGGGCTCATTACTTTTGAAGGTCTTCAAAGTGAGCTACCTTTCTTTTTTGAGATAACATGTTTCCCTCCTGAGATTGAAAAGTTCTGGCCTTTAGACTTGTGATGGGTTCAGAGAGGAAGTACTGTATAGTGGTTAAAAACATGGGTGGGTGTTGAAGGGCTTGTTCTGTATTCTGATTATGATGGTCATTAAATGAACCTATACAGATATTAAAACCCATAGAACTATATATCAAAAGGAAAACAAGCCAGTTTTACTGTATAATTTAAAAAGCCCACATGGGTGCTGGTGTGAATCAATCACTTATTAGTTGTGTAACCCTGGGCAAATTATTTGTGCCTCACTTTCCCATCTGTAAATGCAGGTAATAATACTTCCTGCATGGGATTGTAAGGATTCAGTTAATATGTGTAAAGCACTTCAAATAGTGCTTGGCTCAATAAAGAGCTAACTACTATCCTCTCTAATAAAGGAGTATGCAAATTAACTGTCACTCTGTGACAAAGATGGTGGCGCCCATAGCGGTGGGGGGGGGGGGGGCGGATGCTGGCGGCGTTGCCCTGGCGACACGAGCCCAGCGTCAAGCCCCAGCTGTGTGGAGAGAGGGGCCGGGGGCCCAGCATCCTGAGCCCCGACTGTGCAGAGGGAGGGACCTCTGGCCAGAGACCAGGGTGCGAGATGCTGGCACTGTTGCAGGCCGGGCTGTGGGACCCTCCCCCAGCCCCCCATGCACGAATTTTTTGCACCAGGCCTCTAGTCCTATATAATAAAAGCCTAATATGCTAAGTGTCTGGTCGACCGGTTGGCCGTTCAACCAATCAAAGCATATGCTAATGATATGCTAAGGCTGCTCAACTGCTCACTATGACATGCACTGACCACCAGGGGGCAGGTGCTCTGACCCAGTAGGTTAGCTTGCTGCTGGGGTCTGCAGATTGGAACTGAGTGAGACAGGCAAGACACGCCCTGGAGCGCTCCCGCTGTCCCTCCCTGGCTGGCCAACCTCCTGCATCTCTCCCTGGCCCTGATAGTGCACTGGTGGGGTCTCTTAGCCTGGCCTGCACCCTCTTGCAATCTAGGACCCCTCAGGGGATGTTGGAGAGCTGGTTTCAGCCTGATCCCAAAGGTCAGGCCGAGGGACTCCACTGGTACATGAATTCATGCACTGGGCCTTCCTATATAATAAAAGGGTACTATGCAAATTCACCCTAACGGCGGAACAACCACTGGGCCAGTCATTATGAGGTACACTGACCACTTCTTGGTCCCTTTCCCCGGCTGGCAGGCTCTGATCGCCTGATGGCCACGGCAGGGACGGGGCCAGCGAGCCAGCAGGAACAGCCGAACTCTCGGTCCCTTCCTCCGGCTGTCAGGCACCTATCACCTGATGGTGAACAGGGAACCGGGGGTGGGTGGCGGCAGGGGGCGGGGCCAGCTGCGGGCAGCTGGGGAAGATGGCCCTGATCTCAGGCCAGACCTAGGGACTGTACCCACACACAAATTTTGTGTGCCAGGCCTCTGGTTATTATATAAAAGAATAATACGATATGTGGGCTATCATGATTATTGAAACTATGAGTAGTCTGAAATATAACTAACATGAAGTACTACTACCTTTATGCAAGAAAGGAAGAAACCCTAGAAAAGTGTAAATGCTACTAAGCAAATTTAAATCTGTTCTGTTGCTATTGTCCAAGGAAGATATAAACTAACCAAACAAAAAAATCCCCTCATTCTCCTAATTCATTCATTCATGCATTCATTGAATGCCCATTTTCCAGGCACTTACTGAAAAGTAAGAAATTATCTTGGCAGGCCATCACTGATGGTGTTCTTTAGTATATGTGTGTCTTTTTTGTGCGGCCTCAGTTTTCTCAAATTTACTTCAGCTACTGGCCAAAGGTACTGACAATGTCTGTGATTAAGCATCATACCTATTGCATCTACCAATGAAATATTAAGACCCAATACATTCTTCCACTAGGTTGATTCTGAGAATTATTTGGGAAGTAAAAGGAAGCTTTTGAAAAACAGGAATCCAGGGTTCAAGCAATGGTTGTTTTAAGGATGATCTAGACCTGTGGTCAGCAAACTGCGGCTCGCGAGCCACATGCGGCTCTTTGGCCCCTTGAGTGTGGCTCTTCCTAAGCCTTAGGAGTACCCTAATTAAGTTAATAACAATGTACCTACCTATGTAGTTTAAGTTTAAAAAATTTGGCTCTCAAAAGAAATTTCAATCGTTGTACTGTTGATATTTGGCTCTGTTGACTAATGAGTTTGCCTACCACTGATCTAGACAAACTCAGAAATATTCAGATCATGAAACTCCTTTACTAAATATATTTTCAAAGAGAAAATAAGGATGTTCTTTGACATGAAGGGAAACCATGAGGCATCATTCCTAAATGATGTTAAAGTATTAGACTTGCACCATGTCCTTCCCACTACAGGGCATTAGTGGGGCAGACACAACGGAGAGACACTGAGAGCAGGCAGAGGTGCTCCCTATTCGAGTCACATGAGCCTGAAGTCTTGTTTTTAATGTTTAAGCATTACTCTTTGACAGTTGAGAGAAAACAATCCCCGAGGGAGGAGGAAAGCAGCCAAGACAAAATGGAACAGTCTGAGAAAGAATGGAAATGATTCTATTGCTCCACAAGGCAGAGCCAAGTGGGAGGGAAGCCAGGGTAAATGATCAGAGGCTGTCTACGAAACAGCTCTCCCAGCACTGGGTGCCTACTCAGTGAGGCAATAACAACTCTGCCATGGCTGGCACAGCTGAAGCTCCAAGTTAGTCATCTGCAGAAAACTAGTCTTGATCTCCATTTTGAAGAAGTGTCTGAATGATCAAAAAACACAAGCGCATAAGCATGCATCTGTACTCCACTTCTTCTCGGTGGCCATGGGAAGTGAGTGTCGCAAGTAACAAACAAATTTAGACTCTGGGGAACTACATGGTAAAGCTCTAAAGATCCGTATGGCTTGCCATTTATGGTGACTAAAAATACAAAATGTGTTAAACTTAATTTTGTCTCAGTAACTGGAAAAAATGGTGCTGTTTTAAAGGGGGAAAAAGGAGGTATAACTTTTAAAAATAAAGCTTTGACTTGAGCCATGCCGGTGTGGTTCTGTGGTTGAGCGTAGACCTATGAACCAGAACCAGGAGATCATGGTTCGATTCCCGGTCAGGGCATATGCCCGGGTTGCGGGCTCAATCTTCAGTGTGGGGCGTGCAGGAGGCAGCCCAGCAATTGATGTTTCTATTTCTCTCTCTCCCTTTCCCTTACCCTCTGAAATCAATAAACATATATTAAAACAAAAAAACTTCTGAGTTTAATATTACATTGAAGTAAAAAAGCCCTTTAGTGGCACATACTTTGTCCTTTTAGGTGTCACAAATACAAAGAAGTGACATACTGACCACCACAGGCCTGCAGATCCAAGTAAATGACCTAATATAAACTTGCTTTCTAGTCACTCAGAACAACCTGTTCTGTGGAAGTGAGGGGGCTGTCCTGACTTAGCTCAATGATTACTGATTCAAGGGAAGTCTTTATATTCTGACTAATGGATTAAGAAGTATCAGTAAACTGACTAAAGCTCAGAAACCAATATAGTAACAGAATTTTCTTAAAGCACAATCCACTGTGGAACAGCTGAATAGGCAGCCGTGATCTGGGCTGCATTATGTTGGCAGAATATGAAGTAAATTAATACCAGATCCTAGCAGAAGTCCTTGACTGTCTAGGCATGGTCTTTTTTGTGTGAGGTTTCAGAACCACCCATTTCCTGCCTTTTTACTGAGAATCATAAAAGGTTCAGAAAAATCTGCTCTTTCCTCACTTTATAGGTGAGAAAATAACTAGGGACACAAACTTATTTAGTAAACTGTAATGTTTGAAACTCCTAACAAAGCACCTTGGAACATTTTAAGATATGCCTCAGTCAGACTTTATGAAACCAAAGCATTGAATTTTAGAGGCAAAAGACCTGAGAATATGTTATTAATGTTTAAAAATGGAATCTTTGGCTCAGCCGATGTGGCTCAATGGTTGAACCAGGAGGTCACGGTTTGATTCCCATGCCCAGGTTGCAGGCTCGATCCCCAGCAGGAGGCGTGCAGGAGGCACTTGATCAATAATTCTTATCATTAATGTTTCTATCCCTGTCTCCCTCTCCCATTTTCTCTCTGAAATAAAAAAAACACTCAAAACTTTAAAAGCCTAGAGAGAAGGAGGGAGAAATGTTCTGCTTTTGAAATACATATTTAGAAATTATCAGGTTGATGATAGCATCAGTTTTTAGGTTCTGTATTTCTCTATAAATGCCAGTTTTACCGTATTCCCTTCATTCTATCTAAAGAGTCAGGCCTAAGCTTCAAACTATAAACAGTAGATAGGAATATAATGGCTACAATTTAACTTATAAAATTAATGGTATTTCATTCTGTCCATAATGAAAAACTAGAAATCAGCCACCAATTTGACTTGGGAAGCTACTGCCCTCTAGAGCAGTGGTTCTCAACCTTCTTAATGCCGCGACCCTTTAATACAGTTCCTCATGTTGTGGTGACTCCCAACCATAAAATTATTTTTGTTGCTACTTCATAACTGTAATTTTGCTAGTTATGAATCGTAATGTAAATATCTGATATGCAGGATGTATTTTCATTGTTACAAATTAAACATAATTAAAGCATAGTGATTAATCGCAAAAACAATATGTAATTATATGTGTTTTCCAATGGTCTTAGGCGACCCCTGTGAAAGGGTCGTTCGACCCCCAAAGGGGTTGCGACCCACAGGTTGAGAATCGCTGCTCTAGAGGGTGGGTTTGGAAACGTCAGTGGTACTTTTAGGTTGTCAGTGACTGATGGGGTATGGGGGAGTTGCTACTGGAATTTAATAAATGCAGTTTTACACATAAAGTACTACCTTCCCACCCTAAGCGGTTTGGCTCAGTGGATAGAGCGCCGGCCTGCGGACTGAAGGGTCCCAGGTTCGATTCCGGTCAAGGGCATGTACCTTGGTTGCTGGCACATCCCCAGTAGGGGTGTGCAGGAGGCAGCTGATCGATGTCTCTCTCTCATTGATGTTTCTAGCTCTCTATCCCTATCCCTTCCTTTCTGTAAAAAAATCAATAAAAGATATTAAAAAAAAAAAGAACTACCTTCCCCAAATGCCAATAGTACTCACTTTGAAACACAATGGAAGTGAGGGCTACAAAGTTTTACAAGTTACATCTTATTCTAAGAGGCCTTAGAGAGAAGGGGGCTAGAGGATACACATTGACAGGGAACGTATGCTAAATCTGAGTCAACAGAAAATTCATGGATCTGACTGCAATTCAGGCCAATGTATCCCACTAGCATTTACTCAACTTCGGGATCTGGGACTTAACTTGCCAATTGTTCATTGTATTTAGCTAGGAATAATGAAAGGTATAAACTTCTGATTAATGTAATGTTATACAGTATACACAAATGTTAAAATGGTGACTATGGTTGCTAGAAAGATATAACTTGAATCCGTCTGTACCTAAGATTTTTCAGACACTTTTAACTCATGTCAGGTAAACTTCTGCTTGTTCTCCAGTGTTCATTTTCCCCTTCAGTAATAAAAATCTGAAATGGTCCCTATTTCCCTCTACATCCCAGCTCTCTTGTGGATGGGTATGGCAAGGTGACTGTTGACCCACCGATGGATTGTGTGAAATGATGGATGCAACTTCCAGGTCTTGCCCGCTTGTTTTAAGCAGGGAAGCTGCCGGCTCTTCATCTCTGTCCCTCTTCCCTCTCACTGGAAAAGGATGGCCACTTGAACAAACACCAGAGACCTACAGATGGAAGCCACGGAGTATTCCACCAGTTGGATCCTTGGATGACTACAAGGTGCAGAGCCACCTACTCATTTCTATCTTACTTTGGAGAAATTGATTTTCTGCCACTTTGTCATATGCCAATTGCTAAGTTGAACTCTCATTCAGACTCCAAATAAGGAATGACATCTGGTGTCAATAAAAAAACAGTAGTGAGAGAAACTTGAATGAAGCAGAACTCCTTTTTAGGCATATTTGGGTCACACATGCATACACACACCCTACAAAAAAACAACTTATAGTTACAAACTCAATACAAATAGGCACAGTTCTGAGTAGTTAAAAGGGTGGGCACAGGGGAGCTTGATTATAGCTACATAGTTAATACCAGCGCGAGCAAAGCCAACTCCATATTTTCATCTGTTTTTCTTCTTCTGCAGATTGCACACAAGGGAAGGAAGCTTCTTGGTTTTATAGGCCACAGTTCCTTTGATGCGCTCTCCTTTGATGTTAACGATATGTGGCAAGAGAGGTGGCCGGACCGTCAGCACTGTTCCTTGAGGTGTATAGCCTCGGAGATGTACTCTGTCTTTAAACTGAGGCGTTACTGCAACCCAACCTATGCAGGCACACAGCAGAACACAAAATGGTGGTGGCAACTATCTTCCCCCCTGCCCACCACTATCACAACTATGCAGTTGGGTTTCCCACATTTGGGGAAATCGCAGGGGTCGGCACATCTGGAGTGCAATGGATAACCCTCGCCCTGGGAAGACCACCTTTGTGATCATGGTATCTCCCCTGCCAGGTATATTAACAACTACCTTATTGAAAACACTAAACTAAAGCTTAAAATGGAGCATGGAGGAGGCTACTGTTCTTTCACGCTGTATTTTAAAAACGCATACCATGCATTTGTAAAAAGGTACAAATTTATTTTCGGAGAAGGTTGCATTTTCTAGCATGTGCCAGTAGAACAGTCACCTTATGTTAGTTAAGATACATTTCTAATAAAAAAGGCTACTTTATTCATCTTTTTAAAAAGTGCTTGGTGCCCTGGCCAGTGTGGCTCAGGTGGTTAGGCATCGTCCTGTGCACCAAAAGGTTGCCAGTTTGATTCTGGGTCAGGGAACATGCCTGGGTTTTGGGCAGATCCCCAGTAGGGGGCATGCAGGAAGCAGCTGATCCATGTTTCTCTTTCACATTAATGTTTCTTTCTCTTTCTCCCTCTCCCTTCCTCTCTCTCTCAAAAATCAATAAAACCATTAAAAAAAAGTGCCTGGTATAAAATTACCTGCAGAAGAAAACTTGATGTCAGCCACTGCTTCAGGTTTCCCAAGTCCTTCTTCTAATGTAATGTCTTCAGCAACAAGAGGAGGAAATTCTGCCATTCGCTCTTTTCCACCCATTGGAACCTTTCATTGAGATAAAATGAAGATGTTTGGAAGTACAAATTAAATTCCCTATAACTCTAATATAAAGTAAAGCACTGATAAGGTAATTCTGTACATGATCAAGAATAAAATCCTTTAAACATTAATGGTTGAAAAAGCCCCAAATCACTTCTAGTCAAATGAAGAGCACAGGAAACCTATAGTTCCCAGTGCCAAAGGTCACATGTGGGTGGTGACTCCTGATAGCAGGATCTACTTTATTAGTTTACACTATTTTTACAGCCCTCTATACAGCTCTACAAAGAGTAATGTTGGGCAATTAAGGCAACATCTTTCCAAATACTTTAGCTCTTAGAGTCCTGGCTACCCACAAAGATTAATCCCTGCCTCATGACAAGTCAAGGGTACACATATAAGATTCAGCGTCTATGCTTACAGATGTTTCCATGAATTGGAAGTGACTGGATAGTAATCTATATATATAAAAGCCTAAGTGACCAGCCAACCTGCCGACTGTCCGGTAGCTATGACACGCACTGACCACCAGGGGGCAGACGCTCAACGCAGGAGTGGAAACCAGGCATGGAAACATGGAACAGACAGATGAATCTCAGAGGGAAGGGGGTGAGGGGAGAGGGTGGGAAGAGATTAACCAAAGATCTTATGTGCATACTAGAGGCCTGGTGGGTCCCTCGGCCTATCCTGCGGGGATCGGGCTGAAACCGGCTCTCTGACATCCCCCGATGGGTCCGGATTGCAAGAGGGTGCAGGCCAGGCCGAGGGACCCCACTGGTGCATGAATCCGTGTACCGGGCCTCTAGTTTATTAACGGATGTCTCTGTGTTTAGCACTAGGGAGATAAAGATAGATGTTACAGTATAGTCCCGTCCCCCAAGGAAATCAGACGGTGGAAATAACAAGTAATCCAAGTGCAAGGTAAGAAATGTGGTGAGAGGCATAATTACGTATTATGTTTGTGGAGGCAGTACTGACATTTTGGGCCAGGTAATTCTGTGTTGTGAGGGGCTGTCCTGTGCACTGCAGAATGTTTAGCATCATCCTTGGCCTCTACCCACTTGATGCCAGTAGCACCCCCCAGTTGTGAGAAAATCTGTAACTTCTCTTCACTCAGCATTATCCAATGAAACTTTCTGCAATGATGTGACTACTGAGCAGTTGAAAAGTGGCTAGTGCAACTGAAGAACTAAATTTTAAATTTTATTTAATTAATTTAAATTTAAGAGCCACATGTGGCTACCATATTGGACAGTGTAGTCTAGGGAAAACACAGCTCAGTAGCTATTCTAGGATCAGCCCAACATCCCTTTTCTTACAGGGCGCACTTCACTTCATAGCCAAATCCTCAAGGAGAACAAGGTGAGGGGAGAGCTAGCTGATGGTATAACAAAGATGGTTCTAACAAAGGCTTTCTTAGCAGAGCTGTGGGACTATCAAGGTGTATGCTAACCTAACCATGCAATCATCAGTGTGTCGCCTCACCTTGAGTAATATATCACCTGCGTGCTTCTGATATATAGTGTCTGCCTTCTCCAAGGAGGTAATGTGCACAGGAAGGAAGTTGGAAGCCACTACTGTAAACCAAGCTGACTGACTTCCCTTAAGAAAGAAAGAAGTTATTTTACACAATGAAAAACTTGCAAAAACAGAAAAGGCACAATTAAAAAACAACAACACAGCTCCCTTACAAGTACTGGTAATAAAACTATATTAATGCCTAAGAATAAGGGTACAATGTGGCAGAAGCTGTGCATTTCAACAATTGATGTAAAACTATAATTCCTTCTCATAGGCTTATTGATAATTGTTTAAAGAAATGGTAATTTTATTAAAAACAAAGGGGAATACTGTCTTCTTCAACTGTCCCTGTTTAAAAAATTAACTTTCTGTGAGCTTCAAAGAAATATATATGGGTTTTAAGTGTGTAAAGATAAATTTCCAACAAATTATGAACAAACACCAAACCCAAGAAATGTACTAAAGCAATGGCCTGCAAGTTGCAAAATGTGTTGTTGAACATATCCATGTTTCACTTTCCTTGTTCGGGGAGCACTTCTATAGATACTCTAAAATCCCCAGAATGATGCTATGAAAACCCAAACAAAACCATATATAAAAGCATACATAACATGGGACATAAAGAATTGTGGAATTTATTTAATGCATATTAACCCTGTACGTACTTAAATGTTTGACCAATGATTTCCCTGTGAAACAATACCACAGGATAGGGCAGTATCTTTTCTTAATGCTAAGCTGTATGGGGCCTGAGCATCCTATTGAAGATAGTTTTAAGCCCAACTACCATATTCCGCTCCCCCCCGCCCCCCATTAATTTTACCAAGTTTTTAGAATGGGCATTTAAAAAAAAGAGAATAGTATATCAATGCCCCACATAGTCATGATCAGCATTTTGTCAGTCTTATTCATAAATCTGCTTCCTTGAAATAAATCTGAAAACTGTCACATTTTTTTTTATTGATTTCAAAGAGGGAGAGGGGGAAAGAGATAGAAACATCAATGATGAGGGAGAATCATTGATTGGCTGCCTCATGCATGCCCCACACTGGGGACCAAGCCCACAACCCAGGCATGTGCCCTGACCGGGAATCGAACCATGACCACCAGGTTCATAGGTCGACGCTCAACCACTGAGCCACACCAGCTGGGGACTAAGTAACTTTTTGATGATACAGACTTCCCTTACCTGCAGAAAATCTATGCGTCCTAAGGCACCCAAAAATAGAACCATTCCAGGTTTAAGCACAAAAGTTCTTGGAATAATGGAGTGCGTTGGCAAGACAATATTCACTTCTTTTTCTGTTAGAAGTTTTAAAATCTGTGAAGTAAAGGGTAGATATTTTGAAAGAATTACTTTTATTGAAAATATATGATTTACCTAAGAGATAAACAGTGATGAAAAAAATATTCCAGACTTCACACTAAACCAAAGTATGTCATAATTTGCTGCACATAAAATTTATTCATTCTCTCCATCAAAATGAATCAATTTACTAATGGCTCTACTCTTGTTTCACAACTTAATCTTGAGTAATGACAAAATAAATTTATGAGCGTGCGATTTTCTTTCTTATGTCAGTAGAATCCCCCTAATGTCAAAATTGGCATGAACTGAAAACAGTGATGATTCAATTCCAAAAGAGAATAAATGTTCTCACCATCAAGGCTTATAGGGAGCAGCAGTTTTCAGCTAAAGGTAAAGTAATAAGTTATCTTATGTCCTAGTGGCAAGTATGTGCGAATTAAATGCAAAATGGTCACAGCATTTTAGGAACAGGTAAAGAGCTTGAACAAACTCTTCCTAAATTCCGGTCTTTAGTTTCCTTATTTACCCCAAATACTCAGCAAAAAGTGGCTTCTAAGGATGAAGAGTTCCTTAATAGACTAAAGAAAACAGAAAAGGAAAGCCAGGAAGTACAATATCCTAGTAAGATTTAAGGAACCAAAATTTGATTTAACAAGAAAAAGAATAGGGAAGGTAAAAAAAATGGGATAAAAGAAAACTTTTGTGAACTTGCTTAAAGAAATAGAAAATATGTGATACCACCCTGGCTAGATGGCTCAGTGGTTGAGCATTGACCTTTGAACCAGGAGGTCATGGTTCAATTTCCAGTCAGGGCACATATATGGGTTGGGGCTCGAGGCCCAGTATGGGGTATGCAGGAGGCTTCCGATCAATGATTCTCTCTCAACATTGATGTTTCCATCTCCCTGTCCTTTCCTCTCTCTCAAAAAAAAAAAAAAAAAAAAAAAAAAAAAAAAAAAAGCCACCTGCAGTAAAGAAACCTTTAAACACCTAAGATTTCCATAAGACTTCCATTTCACAACAGAATTTCTTGGTTCGTTTTGGGAAACTGATTTAAGGCATCAAATAAATTAATCAATAAACTGATACTAGAAGCAAAGTACCTTAAACAACTTAAAGACTCTTTATATCTCAACACTTAAGGGTCTGATTCTGCTGGGCTAGAATATTTAGCAAATTCTTGCCTTTCTGACTATTTGACAAGAAGTGTATATGACTAAAGTAACTGCTATCCTTGACCTGATTCTAAAAGGGAAACATGAATTGAAGTTAAAGTGATAATACCATTCTGAGAATGAAACTCTTAAGTAATCCTGATGAGGCAAAGGAAGGAAAAGTACCTAAGAAACCAATGTTGTTTCACAGGGAGATACAGAGATAATTAGGTGAATTAGATACTGGTCAGTAACCAGATTCAATGGAAGCTGATTAATAGATCTGCAGTAAGGCTGTATCCTGGCTGTACACTTGAGTCAATGAATGGATGATGATCATTCATGATGATGATCAAAACTGCAAATAAATAAAAAACTGTGAGACTTAAAAAGTATGTAGGATATAGGTTGAATTTAATGAGATAGGATCAAAGCTGCCCAGGAGATACTGTGGTTGAATTAAAAAGATGTACAAGGGGCCCTAGCCAGTTTGCCTCAGTGGATGGAGCATGGGCCTGCAGACCAAAGGGTCCCAGGTTTGATTACACTCAAGGGAAAGTACCCTGGTTGCAGGCTCCTCCCTGGCCCGGACCCTGGTTGGGCATGTGCAGGAGGCAACCAATTGATGTGTTTCTCTCACATCCATAGCTCTCTGTCTTTCCCTTTATTTTCCACTCCCTCTAAAAAAAAAAAAAAAAAAAAATCAATGGGGAAAAAAAATGTACAAGGGCAAGACAGGTAACGTTAATCTTGTTCTAAATTATGCCGAAATGAGGGCACTCATACAAGAAATTCCATTCTTTTTATTTTTTAAATCTTCACCTGAGATGTTTATTGACTTCGAGAGAGAAAGGGGGGCAGAGAGAGAGAGAAAATATCGATGGGTTGCCTCCCATACGCACCCTGACCAGGGACAGAACTTGCAACCTTTTTGGTGTATGGGACGAGGCTCCAACCAACTGAGCCACCTGGCCAGGGCAAGAGAAATGTCATTCTTAGTGTCATAATCTTAACAACAAAAACAAATTAGAAAACATTCTGAAAGGGGCCTGGTTGATGAACAGCTTATCTCTCAGAGAGAACACATGTAGAAAATAAGGACAAGTAATCTGGATTATGTCAGCATAGAAAATATTCAATGTTTGTTGGATGAACTAATGAAAGAATAGAGGGAGGAAGAGATAGGACATTATACTTTAACATATTTCAAAGCTTTTTTTTTTTTTTTTAAAGATAGTTTTTTTTTAAAAATATATTTTATTGATTTTCCACAGAGAGGAAGGGAGAGAGATAGAGAGTTAGAAACATCGATGAGAGAGAAACATCGATCAGCTGCCTCCTGCACATCCCCTACTGGGGACGTGCCTGCAACCCAGGTACATGCCCTTGACCGGAATCGAACCTGGGACCTTTCAGTCCGCAGGCCGACGCTCTATCCACTGAGCCAAACCGGTTTCGGCTATTTCAAAGCTTTGAGGAACAATGGGTACAAGTTATAGGAAGACTGTTCAGCTCAATACAAAGAGCAGGTCAAAATCACACAGGTTACCCTGGGCGACAAGGTGACATTGCTTCAGCTGATGAGGAGTCACTCCTCACTTCAGTTCAAGCTGGATGCCCTCTGATGGATGTGTTATAGAGGTACTTCAAGCATGGAATAGGTGGCTGGACTGTAGTAATATTTATAATTTCTTCCAACCTCAAAATCTAAGATTCTATACATGTCTCCCTAACTAAGGTAACAAGCACAATAACACAAGTAGGGTGTCAGCAGTGAAGCCCAACAAATTAAATATAGAACTTGATGGCATATAGTTTCATCCCTGAACCATTTCTATGAATGAATCAGAACCGAGTCTATCATGAAAGTATATCTCCTTTTTTGTGTTCTACCAATTAAGACAGTACTCATGCAATTGAAAGTTAACGTTCCTACAGTCCAAGTGCCCAATAGTTGATGAGTGGATAAAAAAGCTGTGGTACATTTACACCATGGCATACTACGTGGTTGTAAGAAAGAAGGAACTCTTATCCTTCGTGACAGCATGGATGGACCTGGAGATTATTATGCTAAGTGAAATAAGCCATTTAGAGAAGGACAAATATCACCTGATCGCACTTATATGTAGAATCAAAAGAACAATATAGGACCAGAGGCATAATTAAATAGAATAGACTGACGGATCTCAGAGGGGAGGATGGGAAGAAAGCAACCAAAGAATATACATGTATATATGCATAACCCATGGACACAAACAATAATATGGTGAAGGCTTAATGGGAAGGGGGGTGGGGCAGGGTGGAGGGAGGGAAAGGGTGGAGAAATTGGGGGACATCTGTAACAATCAACAGAAAGAGAAAGAAAAGAAAATTAATGTTTTTAAAACACATCAAATACATACACAATTTTCCTTTGTAATTCCAGGGGTGTCATAAAACCAGTGGGCATCTTTCAACATCTTTCTGGGGTCAGTTTCTTTTTTGGGGGGGTTTAACTTGAAAACATAACAGGTTCCTTTTCCCTTTTATAGGCAAGGGGAATCAGATCAAACCCAAAAGGCAGCTTTACTCTTTTGTCTTTCGGAAAACAAAAAAAGTTCTCCCAAATCTTCCTAAAATTGGTTTCCAAGAAAGTTTTTTTTTATTTTTGCTTCAAACAAGTTTCTAAAAACTTTGGGCTAAAAAAAGGGGGGCCCAAAAGGAAAAATACCTTTGTTTTTTTTAAAAAAAACAATGGGGCCGTGGGAGGGAAAGAATTACGGACGGGGGCGGGGGGGGGGGGGGGGCCGGTCAAGCTAAGAGATCAACCAAAGGACTTGTATGCATGCATATAAGCATAACCCATGGACACAGACAGCAAAGAGGTGAGGGCTTGTGTGGGGGCTGGGAATGGCTGGGGAGAGGTCAATGGGGGAAAAAGGAGACATATGTAATACTAAACAATAAAGAATTAAAAAAAAAAGTCATCAGGCCCTAGCCAGTTTGGCTCACTGGATAGAGCTTTGGCCTGTGGACCAAAGGGTCCCCAGCTCGATTCCGGTCAAGGGCATGTACCTTGGTTGCAGGCTCCTCCCTAGCCCGGGCCCTGGTCAGGGCTCATGCAGGAGGCAATCAATTGATGTGTTTCTCTCACATCAATGTTTCTCTCAGACTTTCCCTCTCTCTTCTACTCTCCCTAAAAGTCAATGGAAAAATATCCTCGGGTGAGGATTAACAACAACAGCAGGAGTCACACTCTTGCATTGATCAAGTGTGTGCCTGGCTGTGTACATCGCGTATGAGGGAAATTACTGTAAATCAAACTGTTTGTAGTAAATGAAGGTTGAAAAGAGATACCAAGGAAAGGGAGCATCTATTTTACAGCTGCTGCATGGAGTCAACAACTCTACTGTTCTGCACGGAGGGGCTGTATCTTAGTGGAAATGCTTTTACTGCTGTATTTCAGGTTGCTCAACAAAGAATTTTAGCATAGACCACACAAGAGTTTCTTGTAGAAGATGCTTACCTACTACATAACCATGCTTTTTTAAGAGATTAAGTTGTTTTCTTTCTAGCTGACTAAGATCTTCTTCAGCTTCAGTTGCATATTTTTTCAGCCTTTTCCCCCTTTCAAACATTCTGTAAGGAGTTGGGTTGCAAATAGGAAACTTCAGAAGGTTCAGTGTGGTACCTGAAATACCAAAAAATATATTTTAATAAAACTGCACAAGGGAATATGGGGCAGAAAAGTAACATTTCTGAGGAGCTACACACTGAATTGGGTACTGTGTTTTATTTCACTGAACTTCATGACAAAATTATTCTTACTTTATAGACGAGGAAATAGGTTCAGAGACTGGCTTACAGGCTCAACCAGGATGTGAATCCCAAATCTGCAGATCTGATTTCTTTTCATTTTCACATACTACCATCTTACATAAAAGCACTTCTGTGAATAGTTCAGCCCAAGTCCACAACAGGGAAGTTAAACACTGATTTCGAAGGAACAAATGAGGCAGTTTTGTCAAATGTTAAATACAAACAGGGTCATAAAAGGACCCATTTTGTAATTACAGAAGTTTGTTAAAACCATAAAATCGAGCCCTATCCAGTTTGGGTCAGTGGATGGAGCATTGGTCCATGGACTGAAGGGTCCCAGGTTCAATTCTGGTCAAGGGCATGTACCTCAGGTTGCAGGCTCAATCCCCAGTCTCAGGTCTGGGCTCATGCGGGAGGCAACCAATCAATGTTTCTCTCACAGTGATGTTTCTCTCTCTCTCCCCCCTCTCTTCCATTCTCTCTAAAAATGGAAAAAATATCCTCTGGGTGAGGATTAACAAAACGAACACACCACAAAATGGACATTGCTTTCAACAAAGCCACACGTCGTACTGCATTAGTGAATTATTCAAAGGTTAAATGTGTAGAGTATACTGATCACACGAATAAACTCAAGATAGTGGAGGTAGGTTTAGAAAGTCCAAGGACTTCCATGTACACATCCAAAGTAAAGCTCCAAGGGAAACCTCAAGGAGAGCAGGGACTTTGCCGCCTGGTTTATCTCTAGTGCCTGGAACAGTGCCTGGAACATAGAAGAGCTCCATAGATAATTCTATTAGAAAATGACTGCAACTACTACATTTCCAAGCACTACGCTGACACAGAAGAGAGGTGTTATTAAAGTAGGGAGAAAATTATTAACGGGAAGGCTACAGACAGTACCTGGTGGACATTAAGCATCTCAGAAAACGCAGGGGGCGGACCCCCTAAAGCTCACCAGGCCAAGAGGAGATGGTGGCTCGGTCGATAGCCTCGGCGCCCTTGGCGATGCAGTAATCCGACTCCAGGAGCGTGTTGAAGAGAGTAGACTTGCCCGCGTTGGTGGCGCCCACCAGGTAGACGTCGCCGCGGTAGCGCCAGGAGCGCTGCAGGGCGGAGATGAGCTCTTCCACTCCGTACCCGGTCTTGGCGCTGATCAGCCGCACGTCCCTGAGGACAGTACGGGACTTGGCCGAAGGACTGGAATTCTCTTCCCTACCAGGTGGCCCGCCCCGGCCGGGGTCCCGCTGGAGCCCGGCGCGGGCACAGTCGTCCCACAGACGCTCGCGGAGCCGCTGCAGGTAGCCGGGGGCGTCCTGGGGCAGCAGGTCCACCTTGTTCCCCAGCACGATCAGCTGCTTGCTGCCGACAGGGCGGGCAGTCGGCAGCAGGGCGTCGGGCAGATCGAGCAGTCCACATGTAGAGCACCAGGGCGGG
>NW_005871175.1:285455-335777 GCF_000147115.1 Myotis lucifugus | reverse complement strand
CAAAACTGCTCACTCATTTCCTCCGTCGTTAGGGGGAGAAATCGCCCTCTGGCCCAAGGGGAACCCCTTTTTCAGAGCCCGAAGATGGCGGGGAGGAAATGGCGTCCGTTATTTTTCTTTCCCGGAAGCGGCTGCCAGAAAGCCATGGCCCGCTGCCGTGGAAGCTAATCCCCGAAGTGAGGGCCAGAGCAGTCTGCGGGTGAGGCGTGCAGGCAGCATGGGGAACGTGGCCCCCGAACTAAGAGGCGGAGCCAAGTGCGCGCACGCGCACTGAACCCAAGAGGCGCGCGCGTGAATGCTGACTAAAGCCCGGGACTACCACACGCTGTCATTAGTCAGCCGCCGCACTTCACTCCTCCTCCTGCTCCTAATCCCGTTAATTCTCGCCATCAGGGCTCCGAGGCTCGAGAGCCCGCTTAAAGCTGCGACAAAGGTTCCAGGATCTAGATTGTGCTCGCCGGGCTAAAGAGGCTAGTGAAGGTTTTGTCACTTTCAGGCTTCCTCAACGCGCCACTGCTGGCACAACCCGCCCATAGTCACGTTTTAAAAAGCATTGATTTTTGGCTTTAAAAGTGCAAAACCTAGAGCAATAAATGCCGCGGATTTACAGCGCAATTTAAACTGTTTATTAAATATTGGATATCTTTTTTTGCAGGTGTCATTATTTGTGTAACAACATTGAAAAACAAACAAAACCTTTATTGGCTGGATCCGATCATCCGACTGTAGTTGCGGTCCCCGCAATCAGCCATAGGAGGCGTTGGCCGAAAATCTGCGCCTGCGCATTTCTAACCGTTACCACGCTAACCTACCATTCGCGCATGCGTGAACCTTACATCGGCTACGTAGGTGGCCTTTGGCGGAAGACGCAGAGTGTTCTGGGAACGCCGGATGCGGAAATCACTTTGTCTCACGCTCCAGGTGCCGGTGGTTGCTTCGTGCTTTTTTGTCTGTGATTTCCAGCGTTAGGAGTTCGGGGACCATTTGCCACAATGTATGACGCAGACGAGGGTAGGTGACCGCGGAGACACATCTAAGGGGGAAACGTGGGGAGCTGGGCGAATTGAGGATTTGCAGAGTCCCCCCAAGCCGGCCACACAGGTGTCCCCGGTCTTGTTTTCCTCTTACCCCGGGTCGGGAACGAAGCCGGGATTGCCAGAGGCGGAGGGTGCAGGGAATGTAGCGTTAATGTTCCCGGTCAGGGCGACACTTGTTTTTTCACTGCTTGCTTCTTGATGAATCACACATATTACTTTCTCGTATTGAAATAGCGAGCAGACCATAAAGTCAAAATCCGTTTTGACTTTGTTTGCAGTAAAGGGCTCTTTTTAAAATTTCCCTGAAGGCCAGAGTTAATGGGTTAATTGAATACAGTAGTTGAATTTTTGACCGTCAACCTTTTCCAGACAACCTGTGCTCTGGGGGTGGGGGGTGGGGGTGGGAGGAGGGGGGTCTAGTTTGGCATTCCTTCATGCTGTCATATGTCTAAGTAATTTATCTTAAAAGATGGCCTTTATCTTAAAAGATGGCCTTTAAATTTCCTCTTCCCACAAAAATGACACAGTTAACTGGGCCATATGTCTTTGTTTTTTCTTTTCACATATATTTGTCATGTCTAGTGTGTTTTCATGTGTATTTTTAAAACTCCCTCTTCCATTCTCCACAGCTACTATTTCAAACTTTGTTTTCTTCTGCCTCCCAATACTGTGGCCACTCCTCACATTTCTTCTATATATCTATATCTATATCTATATCTATATCTATATCTATATCTATATATATTTATTATTGATTTTTTTACAGAGAGGAAGGGAGAGAGATAGAGAGTTAGAAACATCGATGAGAGAGAAACATCGATCAGCTGCCTCCTGCACATCCCCTACTGGGGATGTGCCCGCAACCAAGGTACATGCCCCTGACCGGGATCGAACCCGGGACCCTTGAGTCCGCAGGCCGAGCTCTATCCACTGAGCCAAACCGGTCAGGGCACTCACATTTCTTCTTATTCCCTCCGCTACTTCATGGGGAAAACAGAAAGACAAAAGCTTAAACTCTACTGATTAAACTTCTGTCTCATTTATATGAGTCTAGAAATTTATTATCATTACGACGTTCTCCTTTCTTCTATCTCAATGGAAAAGAAATCCAGAAAAGACTTTTTAGCTTTCTTTTTTGAGTAGGTAATATATTCTTGTGTCTCACAAGCCAGAAAATATAAAAGTGTCAGGACTCTCTCTTGTCTACCACCTTCCAGTGTGAACCTCCCTCACAGTAGGTAGCCACTGTCCCTCGATTATTTTTTATGTTTTAAGATATATTTTTATTGATTTCAGAGAGGAAGGGAGGGATAAAGAGATAGAAATATCAATGATGAGAGAGAACCACTGACTGACTGCTTCCCGCACACTCCCTACTGGGGATTGAGCCCGCAACCCGGGCATGGGCCCTTGACCAGAATCAAACCCAGGACCCTTCAGTACGCAGGCCGACACTATCCACTGAGCCAAACTGGCTAGGTCTAGAAACTTTTTCTTACCCCCCTCTCCTTGTGTACCGTAGGGATCAGTAATATTAGTTTATTTAAGAATTTATTAAATAACTTTATTTTAGATATGTATTCAATTCTGAATCCAGAACTCAGAATATAAAAGAAAATACAGTACACTTACTCTTAAACATAAGAAGATGAGAGTTATGTTAGAGGATCAGTGCACACTGATTTTTCAAGTGCCCTATTCAAATTATAATTGCTGTATAATTACCCCAACATTTGGCTGCCTAAAAATTAATATGTTTATGGAGTTAAGTGGTCAGGAATTTGGGTAGAGCATAGTAGGAATGACTTGTCTGCTCCATGTCAGTAGTTCACCTGGGAAGATTCAAAGGCTGGGTGTTGACAGCTGGGGGCTGGATGATCTGGAGTGTTTACTCACGTGCCTGGCACTTAGCTTAGAAGGACTCAAGGACTTGAATCGCTGACTGGAGCATCTGTAAGTAGCCTCTCCATATGATTTGGGCTCACAGTTTACAGTTTTAGATTACTAGGACTTCTAAATGGCAATTCAGGGCTCCAGAAGAAAGTGTTTCAGCAAACAAGGCGGAACAACACTGCCTTTCTGACCTAGTTTCTAAAGTCACATAACATCGTTTTAGCTGCACTGTCTTAGTTTTGGGAGAGTTTGCCCAGATTCAAAGGAAGGAAACATAGCTGGTGTGGCTTGGTGGTTGAGTGTTGACCTATGAATTAGGAGGTCACTGTTCGATTCCTAATCGGGACACATACCCTTATTGTGGGCTCCATACCCAGTAGGGGATGTGCATGAGGTGGCTGATCAGTGATTCTCTCACATCATTGATGTTACTATCTTTCCCTTCCTCTCCCTTCCTCTCTGAAATCAATAAAAAAACAAACATATATATAAAGGGAAGGAAATATAGACCCCTGTATCTTTTTAAAAAAAGCTTGTGAAATGGAAGATATGATTGTGGCCGCCTTTGGAAAATACAGTTTGTCATACCTGTACATGTGTGAAATGTTTCTGTAATGGACCATCCCACCTTAAGCTATTGCTCAACTATTGGAACCCTTTTCTGTCTCTACACCTTAATCTTTGACCCCAGTCTCTGAGGACTATGAGCTTGCTCCTAGTTACCTGCATAGATTCTATTAATGAATAGAATGGGAAGATGGGAAACTTACAGATTCACACACTTATGCTGAACCTTTGTAATGAGGCCTCTTTGTATATTGGGTGAATACCTGTGTGATGTACACCTATGTGTACATAGATGTTTACCCATGTGTGTTATTCATTACAATTTAAGTAATGTAATTGAAATTTTAGAATAGTGAGGTAGAAGGATTGCTTTTAAAAAAATAAGTTTTTTATTGATGTCAGAGAGGAAGGGAGAGAGAGATAGAAACATCAGTGATGAGAGAGAATCATTGATTGGTTGCCTCTTGTGTGCCCCACAATGGGGATTGAGCCTGCAATCTGGTCATGTACCCTGACTGGGAATCAAACCGTTACCTCCTGGTTCATAGGTCGACACTCAACCACTGAGCCACACTGGCTGGACAAAAGTATTACTTTTTATTTAGCAGATAACATCTTTGCAGCAAGATGTTAATTAGCATTTTTATTCCAGATGAGTACAATATTTTTGTTTCTTGCAGATATGCAATATGATGAGGATGATGATGAAATCACCCCAGATTTGTGGCAAGAAGCATGCTGGATTGTAATCAGGTAACTTTTAAGGCTAAACTGAATAAGCTTTAAAAGGCACTATAACCAATAAAGGGATTTCCTACTTATTCGGTTCTTGAAAATTAGCTGTTCTGTATCATTGTGCTACGTGAGAGCCAGTTTCTTATTTTATTTATTTATATTTAACTTTAAGTATTTTGGACTTACAGAAAGGGTACACAATGAATTCATGTATATACTTCACCTAAATGTTAACCCTATACTATATTTTCTTTGCCTTTTTTTGTCTCCATATTTTTTTCTGAAACATTTGATAGTAAGTTGCAGACATAGGAACATTCTTTTACATAAATCATCAAAATTAGGAAATTAGTATTAATATAATAATCTTATTTAATCTGCAGACCTTACCCAAATTTTGCCAGTTGTTGCACTAATGTTGTTTATAGCAAAATAAATTTTTTTCTGATTCTGGATCTAACCTAGGATAACATACTGTGTTTGTTTTTCATGATTTATTCTTTTATCGCCTATAATATAAAACAGTTCCTCATTTTTTTTTTTACCTTGACATTTTTGAGAAATACAAGCCAGTTATTATTTCCCATTTATTTATTCATTCATTCATTCATTCATTCATTCATTTAAATATGTTTTTATTGATTTTAGAGGAAGGGAGAGGGAGAGAGAGATAGAAACATCAATGATGAGAGAGAATCATTGATCAGCTGCCTCCAGTACACCCCCCCACTGGGCATTGAGCTTGCAACCAGGGCATGTGCCCTGACCAGGAATTGAACTGTGACCTCCTGGTTCATGGGTTGACGCTCAACCACTGAACCACACTGGCTGGGCCTGGCCAGTTACTTTTTAGAATGCCCCTTAGTTTGAGATTTGTGTGATAGTTCCTTATAATTAGATTTGGGTGATTACTTTTGGTAGCAGTGATGCTCTGCTCTGGAAGTATTATATTAGGAGGCACATGATGCCTATTTGTTTAATTATCGGTGATATTAATTTTATTTCTTTGTTTTTTCTTTATTTTAAATGGATAAAGTTACAATAGGTTGTGTTTCAACCCAAATTCCCCTAATTTAAGTGTAATTAAAATGTAATGAAACTCGGGAAGAAACCTTACATATAGATAAGAAAACTAACATACATACATACACACACACACACACACACACACACACACCACGCACACTAGAGGCCCAGTGCACGAATTCGTGCACCAGTGGGGTCCCTCAGCCTGACCTGTGGACATTCCCCAAGGGCTCCTGGATTGAGAGAGGGCACAGGTCAGCCCGAGGGATCCCACCAGTGCACGATCGGGGCTGGAGAGGGACTGCGGGAGGGCTCCAGGGCGTGTCTGACCAGTCTGACCAGTCCCGATTGGCCGGACCCCAGCAGCAAGCTAACCTACCGGTCAGAGCGTATGCGCCCTGGTGGTCAGTGTGCGTCATAGCTACTGGTAGAATGGTCACTTAGGGTTTTTTATAAATATACTAGAGGCCCGATGCATGAAATTTGGGCCGGGGGGGAGGGGGGGTGCGGGCCAGGCCCATTGCCGGGCCTGCAATGATGCCAGCATCCCTCACCAGGGACTCCGGCCCGAGGCCCCTCCCCTCCCTTCCTTCAGTGTGGATGCTGCCTTGCATCACAGTGAGCACAGCGTTCCTCGCCGTGGACTCTGGCCCAAAGCCCCTGCCCTCCCTTTCCTCCGCCTGGCCAGAGTGCAAACACTGGGCTCGCATCGCTATAAGCCCAGCATTCCTTGCCAGAGACTCCAGCCCAAGGCCCCTCCCCTCCTCTTTCTCCACCCGGCCGGGGCACGGACCCTGAACATTCCTGGAGGCGGACTCTGGGAGCCCAGCGTCCCTCGCCACAGATTCCAGCCGGAGGCCCCTCCCCTCCACTCCCTCCACCCAGCTGGGGCGTAGACGCTGAACATCCCTGGAGGCGGACTCCGCAAGCCCAGCTTTCCTCCCTGCGGACTCCGGCCCAAGACCCCTGCCCTCCTTTTCCTCTGCCCGGCGGTGAGCAGATGTTGGGCTCGTGTCGCTGCAAGCCCAGCGTTCCTCACTGTGTACTCCAGGCCGAGGCCCCTCCTTTCCCCTCTGCCCGGCCAGGGCGCGGACTCTGGCCCGAGGCCCTTCCCCTCCCCTCCTTCGACGCGGACGCTAGGCTCATGTCACTGCGAGCCCAGGGTCCTTTGCTGCGGACTCTGGCCCGAGGCCCCTCCCCTCCCCTCCCTCCACACAGCCAAGCCTGATGCTGAGCTCATGTTGCCCGGCTTCTGGGTCCTCCACACAGCCAAGCCGGATGCTGAGCTCATGTTGCCCGGCTTCTGGGTCTTCCCCGGGGCCGGGCTGCCTCACCGGGTCCGGGGCCGGGGCCCAGGTCCCATGAGTAGCATCGGTGGCGTGCTGCCGCTGGCCCCTCCTACTGTATGCAAATTAGCCGCCATCTTTGTTGGCAGTTAATTTGCATATCACGCTGATTAGCCCATGGTAGGCGTAGCGAAGGTACGGTCAGTTATTCTGTTTGTCTATTATTAGATTAGATATCTACACTAATAAAAGATAAACATGCAAATTGACCCTACCTTCGCTATGCCTTAAGCCACGCCCACCAGCCAATTAGAGCGACTATATGCAAATTAACCCAACCAAGATGGCGGCCGGCAGCCATGGAGCTGGAGCGAGCTGGAGGCTTGCTTGCTCCAGTGATGGAGGAAACCAAGCTTCCCACCTGCCGCAGCAGCCCAGCTCTGAGCTCCACTCAAAGCAACAAAGTTTCAATTATAGAAGGTAAATAAATCCCAAAAGAAGAAAGAAAAAAAAAAAAAAGGAGAGGCTGGGAGCTTCCGTTGCCGGGGGGCTTGGCCAACCTGAAAACGGCCCTCAGCCCCTCACCCAGACTGGTCAAGTACCCCAGTGGGGACCCCCCACCCTAAAGAGGGTGTGGCCAGCCAGCAAACAGCCATCAGCCCCTCACCCAGGCTGGCCAGGCACCCCAGCGGGACCCCCACCCTGATCCGGGACACCCTTCAGGGCAAACCAGCCGGCCCCCACTCATGCACCAGGCCTCTATCTACACTAATAAAAGAGAAACGTGGTAATTAGTGTACGACCGCTACCCTTCCCTTTGGCTAATCAGCATATCCTTATGCAAACTAACTGTCAGCCAAGATGGTGGCCGGCAGCCATGCACTGAAGCGAGCAGGGAGGCTTGCTTGCTCCAGTGACTGCGGACTCCAACGTTCCCCGCCTGACTTGCCGGCCTCTCAGCTGCAACTCTCAGCAACTATGTTGCAAATATAGAAGCTAAACAAAACCCTAGAAACCGGCTTTCAGTCAGCTGGGCTTCAGCCAGCCGGACCGCAACATTGTATCAAATACAGAAGGTAAAGGCCAGAAACCTGCTTTCAGCAGTGAGGCCTCAGAGCTAAAGCTGGCCCAGAATAGAAAAAGAAAAAAGAAAAAAAGGAGCAGTTGGGAGCTTCAGTTACCCGCCAGCCTGAAAACGGCCCTCAGCCCCTCACCCAGACTGGCCAGGCACCCCAGTGGGGACCCCCACCCTGATCCAGGACACCCTTCAGGGCAAACCAGCCGGCCCCCACCCATGCACCAGGCCTCTATTCTATATAGTAAAAGGGTAATATGCCTCCCGGCACCGGGATCAGCGGAGCAGCGAGGCTCCCGGCACCGGGATCAGTGTGACAGGGGGCAGCGCCCAAACCCCCTGATCGCCCTGCGGCTCTGTGAGTGACAGGGGGCAGCGCCCCAACCCCCTGATTGGCCCTGCTCTGTGAGTGACAGGGGGCAGCGCCCCAACCCCCTGATCGGCCCTGCTCTGTGCGTGACGCGGTGGCGCTGCAACCTCCCCATTGACCCTGCCTTGAGTGTGACGGGCGGTGCCCAACCCCCAATCGCCCCTACCCTGATCGTGACTGAGTTTGGCATCGCAACCTCCCGATCCGCCCTGCTCCGTGCATGACAGGCGGCGGCGCCCCAACTCCCCAATCGGCCCTGCTCTGAGCCTGACCAGGGGCTGCACCTAGGGATTGGGCGTGCCCTCTGCCACCTGGGAGCAGGCCTAAGCCAGCAGGTCATTATCTCCCGAGGGGTCCCAGACTGCGAGAGGGCACAGGCCGGGCTGGGGGACCCCCCTTCCCCCCCCCCCCCCCCCCAGTGCACAAATTTTTGTGGACCGGGCCTCTAGTTCTATATAATAAAAGGGTAATATGCAAACTGACCCTAACAGCAGAACGACTGGGAATGACTGGTCACTATGACACACACTGACCACCAGGGGTCAGACGCTCAATGCAGGAGCTGCCCTCTGGTGGTCAGGGCGCTCTCACAGGGGGAGCTCTACTCAGCCACAAGCCAGGCTGACAGCTGTCAGTACAGCGGTGGTGGTGGGAGCCTCTCTCGCCTCTTCAGCAGTGCTAAGGATGTACGACTGCAGCTTAGGCCTGCTCCCCGCTGGCAAGTGGACATTCCCGAGGACTGCCGGGCTGCCAGAGGGATGTCTGACTGCCAGCTTGGGCCCGGTCCCCCAGGGAGCGGCCTAAGCCAGCAGGTGGACATCCTCCTTAGGGTCCCAGACTGCAAGAGTGCATAGGTCGGGCTGAGGAACCCCCCCCCCCCCAGTGCTCTAGTGTATATATAGATATAGATATAGATAGATATAGATATAGATATAGATATAGATATCTCTTTGTTGATTTCAGAAAAGAAGGGAGAGGGAAAGAGATAGAAACATCAATGATGAGAGAGAATCATTGATTGGCTGCCTCCTGCACACCCCACACTGGGGATTAACCCCACAACCTGGGCATGTGCTCTGACCGGGAATCGAACCAGTGACCTCCTGGTTCACTTGAGATGCTCAACTATTGAGCCACACCGTCCAGACAAGAAAACAAAATTTTAAGTAATAAGGTAACATCCTGCTGTGTTAGGCTGTAAAATGCTGCAACTCTGCTGTCATCAGACTAACCATTGCTTTGTATGAGTAACATGATGATGTCTCTTTGATCCCCATCTGCTCCAGGATGCACATCTTTTGGTTGACACTTTCTCCCTTTTCAAAGAACATAGGCTTCTGACATTCTGCCAGTTGTATTTGTAATATAACTGAACCTTTTTTGAACATTGTTAAAAATGTTTTGAGTTTTTGAGATGTCAGTATATATTTTTCCTATTAAACAGAGGCTATAAATAATTTGTATTGAGACATTAGGATTTTCTATAATATTTGGATATTAAACACCAAGAGTCTTTTCTACTAAGAAACAAAAACCAGGTAGGCGTTCTGTGGGATATGCCTATATTCAAAGAATATTTTCGTTTTAGATGAAAAAGAATTGTTTTCAACATATGTGGTAGATTGCTCAAGGATAAAACACTATTGTGAATAGTCACTGCATTTAATATTTGTTACAAAATAAATGATTTGATTTTTACATTTTTTTTAAATAGTTTATTTTTATTTATTTTATTTATTTTTTAAATCCTCACCTGAGGATATTTTTCTATTGAAATTTAGAGATAGTAGGAGAGGGAAAAACAGAAACATTCATGTGAGAGAAATACATTGGTTGCCTCCTGCATGAGCCCTGACCAGGGCCCAGGCCGGGGAGGAGCCTGCAACCTAGGTACATGCCCTTGACTAGAATCGAACCTGGGACTCTTTGGTCCGCTGGCTGACATTCTATTCACTGAGCCAAACCAGCTAGGGTAATAGTTTATTGACTTTTAGAGAGGGGGAGAGAAACATTGATGTGGGAGCACAACATCAATAGGCTGCCTCCTGCATGTCCCCTATTGGGGATCGAAATCAGGGCGTGTGCCCTTGACCAGGAATCAAATCTACAACCCTTCTGTGCGAGGGCTGATGCTGTACCACTGAGCAACACCAGCCAGGGTTCCTGTAGCTATTCTTAACGCTGTACCTTATGTAAGCATTGTGTACTGTGTTACCTACCAGAGGATCAAACTTCTAATATTGCTGGCTGTAGTTGATTGAATAAGAGTGGGACCTTGGCCCAATGCCAATCTCTAGGCATGCCAGTGATCTGTGAGGTGACCTGATGACGCCAAATGGGTGATTGGTGTTTAGTTGGGTTATTCATATTGTATCAGAAAATTGATGTGAGTATGGGTGAGTCATTAGGTATTAGGGAGAGAGGAGCAGAAGTAAGGAGGTATCACAGATGTAAGATGCAGGGGTCACAAGGTACAGGAGTTGAGATGTGGCGGTGTGCTGGTGGGGAGGCTCCTGTTGCTATGGGGTGATGAAATACTCCAATCCTTAGGATTGTGTTGGATCTCAGAGCTCTTGTAGTCTCACTAAAGTCTCACCATGCAGCTGTTCTTGGGTGATGATGAGGAGTGAGATTCCTCTTGCACTTATATCTACTTGTTTCTTTTTATATGTCTCTTTCCCCATCCCTCACATAAACAAGTGTCTATTCCTTATAAACAATGTCTGCTCTTGTAGATTCTCCATCCTTTAGGGCTTGACTGTGTGATTTCTGTATCTACACTACTAGCACTGATCTCTTACCGATGCTCCATCTTTTAATCTTCATTCATTTGCTAAGTATTTTCACTTGAATGACTTACTGTCATCTCACCTTTAACATATTCAAAATAGAACTAATAATCTTTAACCTGAAATTGAAATGCTTAATACATCCCATATTTTAGTCATTGATATCTTTCCTCTTATTCAATTTAGAGCTCTTATTTTTATCTTTGACTGGATTTATTTTAGTTTTTGTCCTGACATTTTTTTCAAGAAATGTTTCTAAGAGTTTGGATGAAATTTATCTACAAAGGACATTTGTAAATTAGTGCTCTCTTATAGTTCTTTATTTTTATTTTTTAAAAATATGTTTTTATTGATTTTTATAGAGAGAAGGGAAAGGGTTAGAGAGATAGAAACAACGATGAGAGTAGTTCTTTATTCATTATAATTCTTACATTGTGCCTTTTTTTTCTTTCTTTTAATCTTTATTGTTGAAAGTATTACATAGGTCTTCCTTTTTCCCTCATTAACCTCTCCCAACCCTCTCCCATCCTCCCCTTATGTTGTGCTTTAATTATTTTACTCATAAGTATAAGTCTTATTTCCACAAACTTAAGAAGTTCTACAAAGACAGTTTTCATAGTCTCACCCCTTTTTTGGATACTTCATAGTATCTTGTGTGGTGATGGGCATATAGTGGTTGGTATTTAATAACTGTTTGTTGAATTTATTTGTAATAAAAATGGGGAAATATACTAGAAAACATCACTCACTGTGTTGTGACTAATTATGGACTCAAATATTTTCCTAGTTCCTATTTTGATGAGAAAGGCTTGGTCAGACAACAGCTGGATTCTTTTGATGAGTTTATTCAGATGTCTGTTCAAAGAATTGTGGAAGATGCTCCACCTATAGACCTACAAGCTGAAGCTCAGCATGCTAGTGGAGAAGTTGAAGAACCGGTAAGATAGTTATTCTAATAAAGTAACATAAGTAAAGGAAGACTATTGATTTGAAATTTCAGTTCTCTCACCTGCCTTGAAGGCTAATAAAAAGTTAGTTGGTGTTTTTAGCAGAGTACTTACAGCATCTTCAATCAGCTCCTGATTTATTCTTATAAGTGGAGAGATGCATTTTTGCAAGTATAGTTGACCCTTGAACAACACGGATTTGAACTGCATGGATTGATGAAATACATGGGTTTCTTTCATTCTTCTACACAAACAATGTAAACTTACAGTATTGATAAATACAGTGCAGTACTCTAAGTGTATTTTCTCTTTAACATTTTCTTTTTCCTAGCTTACTTTATTGTAAGAATATTGTGTTATCAGTAATGCTTCCATTCAACAGTAGGCTATTAGTAGTTAACTTTTGGGGAGTCAAAAGTTTTAAGTGTATTTTTAACTGCATGGAGTTGGGGTATGGGTGTTCAACTAGAATCCAAAATCCCAATCTTTATCAGATAGTAGGTATTTGATATTTGGCAAAAGGGAATTCAGAAATAAGATGAAGCCAGAAATAGTCATATTTCTTAGAAAAACCCACTGCTTTCTTTCACAATAAAAGGAATCATTAAAGAAAAATGTATTTGAAGGACTTTTTCTCTTGATTATTTGTTGAATGAAATACATTATAGCAGTATAAGAAATAAAGGAAAATCACTTAAACATATTAGCTATTTTATTTTTTCTAAGTTCCTTAGTCTTTGTTGATACATGCATATTTTTAGCATTGTTAAAATCATAGCAAGGGTATAATTTTAATACTCTGGTTTTACATGAATGATTGTAAGGAAGTATATAATCTAAAATAATGACTGTCTGTAGTTTTTCAGTGGTAGAGAGGCAGTGTGAAAGGCCTCTCGAGATACAGGTAAAACTGAGAAACAAAGTGAGACAGGGAGAGCCTCAGATACAGAGGTACACTGAGGGAGGGAGAGGTTATTATTTTTAGTCTTTTCTGTAGTTAGCTCCTAGGGGCTGATACGTTATTCTCATTCTAGTTGGAGATGCTGTAAAGTCTTGCTGTTAAGAACAAAAATAATAGTCTCTTCTGGCAGTGTGCTGGACCAATAAGCATAAAATGCCTTTTTTATACTTACGACATTTTTCTTTTTTTATATATTTTATTGATTTCAGAGAGCAAAGGAGAGGGAGAGAGAGATAGAAACATCAGTGATGAGAGAGAATCACTGATCAGCTGCCTCCTACACGCTCCACACCAGGGATTGAGCCCATAACCCGGGCGTGTGCCTTGACTGGGAATCGAACTTCAACCTCCTGGTTCATAGGTCGACGCTCAACCCCTGAACCACGCTGGCCAGGCCATTTTTTCTTTATTGTCTTTGCAAAACAAGAGAGAGAACAATGTAACATAGCATATTCAAAGTGCGAATACCATAAGTACTTTTGGAGGAAAAGATCTCTGAGGCTGGGATATCAGAACTTGGTGGAAAAGATGGAGAGACTTAAGCTGACCATGAAGGGCAGGGTAGAATTTATCTTAGTAGAGAAAAGATACTTAGGCATTTCAGCAAGAAAATGCTTGATGTATTTGGCTTGAGTATGGCATGGGGACCACCACAGTCAGTGTATGGTTTTTTTTGTTTGATCTGTTTTTTGATTATGGAAAATAAGATGGAATCAGATGGTCCCAGGCTTTGGATGTCTTTGGGTGTCATGGGGAATTGTTGAAATGTCAAGTAAAGTGAGTATAGCATTATTTTAGAAAGATTACTTTGGAAATGGTAGGAAGAGGTTGGAGGCAGGTAAAAATCTTAGAATATCCTAGGTTTAAAATAATAATGTCCTATGTTAGGGTAATGGTGGAAATAAAGAGTAGATGGATGGCTTCCCTTTGGTTCATTATCATCACTGTTTCTCTTTGCTCTTTACCTACTCCATTTTAGGAAACTTGAATGTCGATAATTTACCTTAAGTAGTTTGTTTAGTCCGATCTTCTCCTTCTCTGAGATTTGATTGAGAGAGAAATTTACTAATCCATTTATCTCTGGAAGTTCTCATGGATCTTGTTTTATTGGGGAGCAAGTATATATTTAATTGAAAAACTTTTTTTTCTGCTGTGGAATGAGCTACAGTCAACTGGAGTTGGTAGTTCTTGTCCTTCATATAGAATAATTAGAATTTTTTGGAACTTTAAGAATTAAATTAGGTGCATTCTTTTTTCTGGTGTTCGGTTGATTAGAGGACAGCTCTAACTGTATGAATTTACCTTTTCTTTGTTTTCTGGTAACTTTGTACTTCTGACCCTAAGGACAGGGCACATGAGACTATATGTATCTTTAATACAAATACTTTTTCGTTGTTTGATATAAACTAAAACTTTTATGGAAAAAGATTATTTATCCTCTATGTGGTTTCTTTGGTTTTATTTCAGCCAAGATATTTGCTGAAGTTTGAACAAATTTATCTCTCCAAGCCTACTCACTGGGAAAGAGATGGTGCTCCTTCACCAATGATGCCAAATGAGGCCAGATTACGAAATCTCACGTAAGATTTTTTTCCAGCAACTGGTAGCGAAATACAATTCAGAAAATGTAATTTTAACTAGTTGAGAGTTTTAGCAAATACCCACTATTACTAAATTGTGTTCTACTTTTATTTTTGAAGGTATTCTGCTCCACTTTATGTTGATATAACAAAAACGGTCATTAAAGAAGGTGAAGAACAACTGCAGACTCAGCATCAGAAAACTTTTATAGGAAAAATTCCAATTATGTTGCGTTCAACTTATTGCCTATTGAATGGCTTAACAGATCGTGATCTTTGTGAGTTAAATGAATGCCCCTTGGATCCTGGTGGCTATTTCATTATTAATGGATCAGAAAAGGTATTGTGGCATTATTTTTTTAAAAATTGATTTTAGAGAGAGAGAGTCAGTGAGGGAGGGAGGGAAGGAGAGAGAGAGAAACACCGATTTGTTGTTCCAACAAATTCATTGATTGATTCTTGTATGTCCCCTGATTGAGCAGGATTGAATCCGCAACCTTGGCGTATTGGAATGATGCTCCAACCAATTGAGCTATCCGGCCAGGGCTTGTCTCATTATTAAAAAAAAAAATTGCCAAAACCGGTTTGGCTCAGTGGATAGAGCATCGGCCTACGGACTGAAGGGTCCCAGGTTTGATTCCGGTCAAGGGCATGTACCTGGGTTGCGGGCACATCCTCAGTAGGAGATGTGCAGGAGGCAGCTGATTGATGTTTCTGACTCTCTATCTCTCTCCCTTCCTCTCTGTAAAAGATCAATAAAATATATTTTAAAAAAAAAATTTACAAAATGATGATTAAAATTTGAAAGTTGGAATTAAAAAGTAAACTTTTATACAGAATAATCTGGAAGTGGTAGTTGAAATATTTAGGGTGGGTGACAGTTAAACTTATGTAAACCAAACATTTACTTTATTTAAAATATATATATTTTTTTATTAATTTCAAAGAGAGAGGGAGAGACAGAAACATCAATGATGAGAGAGAATCATTGATTAGCGCTCTCCTGCACACTCCCTACTTGCAATTGAGCCCACAAACCGGGCATGTACCCTGACCGGGAATCGAACCCTGACCTCCTTGTTCATGGGTTGACGCTCAACCACTGAGACACACCAACTGGGCAACCCGAAATTTTATTTAGCTGTATTATATAATATGTCCTATATGGTCTGTTGTTTGGGCTTACAGGTTTCTATGAAGCATTTATACAAAATGGAATTTGTAAAGTTTAAGAATTGATGTTTCAGTGAGCCTATATAATCAAATTAAATTAAGATACTGATTGCACTCTTCTTTCTTTTTCAAGGACCTTGTGGGTTTTATGGCTGTAACTTTTTTTATTGTCTATATAGGTTCTAATTGCGCAAGAAAAAATGGCAACGAACACAGTCTATGTGTTTGCCAAAAAGGATTCTAAATATGCCTACACAGGAGAGTGTAGATCATGTCTGGAGAATTCTTCCCGACCCACCAGTACTATTTGGGTTAGCATGCTGGCAAGAGGAGGACAGGTATGGACTGGGATATGATGTTTGAGTTAATTCCTTTTTGTAGTTTATCAGACTGCATTCTTAGTCAGAAAGTTTTTCTTGAACATATTATCAGTGTTATATGATAAGCATTGTTTTATTTACTTACTAGAGGCCCGTTGCACAAAGATTTGCACAAAAGGCCTTGCTTCCTCTGGCTGCTGGCACTGGTTTTCCTCCAGCACCTGGACCCAGGCCTTTGGTCCGGCCGCAGCGGAGAAGCCAAGGCTTCTCTGCTCGGGCCGCAGCAGCAAGGCTTGGCCTCTCTGCTCTGGCCGCAGCGGTGAGGCTTGGCTTTTCTGCTCCGGCTGCAGCAGAGAATCCAAGCCTCTTCAGTCCTCAGTCGTCTTCAGTCTTTAGTCGTCTTCAGTCTTCGCTCTGCGTCTGCATATGCAAATTAACCACCATCTTTGTTCGGTTAATTTGCATACTCATCCTGATTGACTGGTGGGTGTAGCGGAGTGACACCAATTTGCATGTTTCTATTTTATTAGTGTAGATTGCTCTGTAAGATTACTCCAATAGCAACATATATCATTTCATAGTTTCTATAAGTCCAGACTTGGTGTGGCTTAGCTGGGTCCTCTAGTTGAACATCTCTCACAAGGCTGCAATCATTGTGTTTTCCTGGACTGCAGTCATCTTAAGGTTCAGTCACGTGGTTGGTGACAGCATTCAGTTCACCATGGGCTTTTGAACTGAGAGTCTCAGTCCTTGCTGGCTTTTGGTTGGAAGCCTGTCTCAGTTTCTTGCCACATGGGTTCTCTCTATGCAGCAGCTGACAACATGGCAGCTTGTTTCATCAGAGAGAGTAATTGAGAAGAGCCATAGAGTGTACAAACAAGGGGAAAATCACAGTCTTTTATAAAATAATCTTGGAAGCAATATCCTCGTTGTGTTGGATGCAAGTCAGTACCCTGAGCCTCGTACTCAATGGGAGGGAATTGCACAGGCAATAATAGTAGTGGGCAGGGATCATCAGGCACTATCTTAGAAGCTGCCTATCATAGGCATGTTACTTAAAATAATGTAATCTAATAATAGCTAGCATTTCTTGAATATTTGCTGTGTCAATTATCTTTTTCAGATTGCTTGATTTAATCTTTATGACTATCTTGGAAAGTAGTTGTAATTACCTCTATTTAATTTCATGTACATTTAAAAATATATATTTTTATTGATTTCATAGAGGAAGGGAGAGGGAGAGAGAGAGAGAGATAGAACATCAGTGATGAGAGAGAATCATTGATCGGCTGCCTCCTGCACGCCCCCTATTGGGGATGAGCCTGCAAACTGGGCATGTGCCCTTTACTGAAATCGAACCTGGGACCCTTCAGTCCGTAGGCTGACGCTCTATTCAATGAGCCATACTGTCTGGGGCTCATGTGCATTTAAAAAAAATTTTTTTTTTTTTTTTTATTGTCTAAAGTTTTACATATGTCTCCTTTTTCCCCAGTTGACCCCAGCCATTCCCACCTTGGGTATGCCCCCACAGCCCCAGTGTCTGTGTCCATTGGTTATGCTAATATGCAATGTGCATTTTTTATGAAAGTTTATTTGAATAATCATACATGCATGTTCAAATAGTTCAAGAAGCACAAGAAAGGATGTACTATAAAAAGTAGTCTTTGACCCCCCAGATCTCTTCCTCAGAGGTAGCTGCTTTTGATAATTTTTTTATGAATCAGTTCAGAAACAGTCTTAATGCAAAAAATACAAGTGGGAGCATACCACATACACTTTGCTGTTATCCTTTGAAAAAAACATGTTTAGATCAGTGCTTGATCATTCTTTTTGAGCTGTGATATTCCATATGCAAATTTTAAAACTATCTTATGGTAGACATTTAGGTGTCCAGTCCTGTGCTCTTACAAATAGTTTTGCAGAGTCTAATTTCACTTTTTGTAAGTCTTACAAAGATAAACTTAAAGATTAGAGAGTTTTAACTGCCTGAAGTTAAATAGAATGTGTTAATTGAAAAGGTTTTTATTAAATGGTGGTGGAATGGGGCCCAAAAAAGATCCCCAGGTGGTTGTGATGTGCATTTATTTTTGAGAAGCATTGGCCTTGGTTATGGAGGGCAAAGATAAATTCAACATATTAGAGAAGTCATCATGTTAGCTATGGGCAAAATGAATTAATTAGAGGCAGAGAAAGGAAAATCGTCTGGATTTAGTGACAGGTTTGCTATAGTATGAGGATGGATTACTTAAGATTCTGTGATTTCTATCCTGAGGTTCTGAATAGAATAACTTTCAAGAATTGATTTTTAGAGAGACCTTATTGAGTTCATTTTTAGACAAAATATTTTTTGGGGTTGGGGTGCATGATATAGGCATTATTTCTTAATGTTTTGCTTGTTTTGAAAAAAATCTATAATGAAACAAATAATGGACTAAATGGAAATAATTGATAGAAATAGCCAAATGGTAGTTGGAGATATGAGGGTTGAGAGTACAGGAAAAAGATCAAGATGAAGATTTGGGTATCATTTATGAAAAATTGTTACTGGACACCCATGAGAAGGGATAAGGTTTCTAAGGAAGGAGGCCTGAAGTAGGAGGAAGACAACAGAAACTGTCATTAGAGGGATATGATAATATAGGGTTTTGAGGCCAAGGGAGGGCTGAATTTGATATTGAAGGAAAAAAATATGATTAAAATTGAGAAGCCACATGGTTGTATACCAGTGTAGGCTAGGAACTTTTATTTCATTACTGTATGTGTGTGCAATTAAAGTGAGAAAGAAATGGGAAAAAATAAAGCTTGTGAAAGAGGCTGTTTATTTATTCAAACAAGAAAATATCACACAGACCAGCTCTGAGCTAATACTTATTTTTCATTCTGTGCTTAGCTTTTTCAACATTTGTCTGTCCATATTCTCTCTCCCTCTCTTTTTTTCATATTCTCTTTCTCTTTTTTTAAAATATATTTTATTGATTTTTTAAAGAGAGGAAGGGAGAAGGATAGAGAGTTAGAAACATCAATGAGAGGGAAACATCGATCAGCTGCCTCTTGCACATCCCCTATTGGGGATGTGCCTGCAACCAAGGTACATGCCCTTGACCGGAATCGAACCTGGGACCTTTCAGTCCGCAGGCAGATGCTCTGTCTACTGAGCCAAACCGGTCAGGGCCATATTCTCTCTTTTTGAGCCCTTCTCTGTTTCTTCCAGATATGTTTTGTTTTTATTTGTTTTCTTGGTGGATGGAGAGGGTGAGGGGTCAATGTTCATGTTTTGCAGCCAAAAGTCATTTCCAGATACAGTATTGGGTAATTCTGAGGAAATCTTGGCAGGCAGATAGTAGAGAATGGAAGTTTTTTCAGGGCTAAATGACAAGCCTGTCCATAAAATTAGTAAATCTGTTCCAGTGTCTTTGAAAAGCAGCCATTCCTCAGAGTATAAGAAGCATGCTTCTTTTGAAATACGTACAGTGATGAGCATATATGTAAAATGGTTCTCACTGATACTTTTCTATGGCTGTGATCTCTGTATACTCATTCTCTAATGTTATTTTTCCTAGGGTGCAAAAAAGAGTGCTATTGGTCAGCGCATTGTGGCAACTCTACCATATATCAAGCAAGAAGTTCCCATTATTATTGTGTTCAGAGCATTAGGTTTTGTGTCTGACAGAGATATTTTAGAGCATATTATTTATGATTTTGAAGATCCAGAGATGATGGAAATGGTAATGTATAAGCAAAATATATTCCTAGTGTTTTATAAGAGGTTTAAGGTTACTGACTTGCTAATCTTTTTTTTTCAATCCTCACCCAAGAGAGAGGACAGAGAGTGAGAAACACCCTTGTGACAGTGAAACGTTGATTGGTTGTCTGCTGCACGCACCCCGACCAGGGATGGAACCCGAGACCTTTTGATGTACAGGATGACTCTCCAGCCAACTGAGCCACATTGGCCAGGGCTGTTGCTAATCTTAAAACAAGCAGAAAGCCACTCTGAAGAGCAGTTTACCTGTAACAGATCTCATGCTATTTACTGTTAAATTTTAACTTTTTATTTTGAAGTAATTTCAAACTTACAGAAAGTTGCAAAGAACTCTTATATACTCTTAACCCAGATTCACCAGTTGTTACCTTTGGCACATTTGCTTTAGCATTCTCTTTTTATATATATTACTTTTTTCTAGAACATACGAGACTTATTTCATGGATCATGCTCTTTCACTCCTAAATGCTTCAGTGTATATGTCCTAAGAACCAAGACATTCACTTACATGATCAAAGTATGATTATTAAATCAGGACATTTAACATAGGCACAGTTCTAGTAACCCACAGACCTTCTTCAGGTTTTTGCCAGTTGTTCTGATAATGTTCTTAATGGCATTTTATTTTTTTGGTTCTGAATTCAGTATAGGATCATGTACTCCATGTTGTTTTTATGTCTCTTCTCCTCATCTTTTTCTCAGTGTTTCATAACATTGAAATTTTTGGAGATGATAGGCCATTTATTTTGTAGAATTTCCCTCAGTTTTTTTCTCTTTTTTTCATATTTCCTCATGATTTGATTCAACTTATGCATTTTTTGGCAGGAAAAATACAGAAATAATACTGTGTGCTTCCTAGGTTATTGCATCAGGAGTCACATGATGTCATTTTGTCCCATTATTTGTAATGTTAACTCTGCAGTGTGGTGTCTATTAGGTTCCTCTGACTGTAAAATTACAATTTTTGTGGGAAGGTTCTTTGAATCTAGGCAAATAATAATTTCCTTATGAGTCTTTTCCATTAATGATCTTTGTCTTAATAAATAGTAGTTGATGGTCTTAAAGTTGTCCTGAATTGTTCAGAGACTTTAAGACTACAGAGAAATAAGGTAAAATACAGGCTAAGCATTGGTCACAAAGTTAGAAAGTGGAGTAGGATTACATTGTAATTATTAGAGTATTTATTTATTGATAAGTTACATGAGAAAAATGAGTTCTGGTTAGATTTGACTTTAAGCTTTCACCAGTAGTATGCTTTAAATTTTATTTTATTATTTTATTTATTTGTTTATTATGTTAATCTTTATTTGAGGATTTTTTTTTTTTTTAAGAGCGTGAAAGGAAGGGAAGGGAAGGCGGTGGGTGGGAGGGAGAGACATCAATTGCATGCACCCCGAGTGGGGCCCAATATAGAACCTGCAACCCACACTCTAACCACTGAGAAACACTGACCAGGGTTGCTTTTTAAAAATTTAAATACTTAATTTATGAGTATTTAAGTGTTTAAAAGAAAAGATAATACATGTTATCTTTTATCCAAAAGGCATCCCAAATGATTCGAACTGGATTAAGAAAGTATTCAAACTGGAAATTTCTTAGTAAAGTGAAAGACCTGATTTGCTTTATGTATATTGTCGTTTTGAAAAAACTGTTTGTTCCTATAGCTCCTATGAAGCGTAAGTCAAATTTTACAAGTCTGTGAGTCAAGCATTCACTGTGCAAAAGTGTTTAATTTTTTCTTCTGAAAACACATTATTATCGTTAATACCTTTTTCCAAATCCATATTAACCTTAAGAAAACAGTTTCATAAGAACAACAATTTCCTTTAAAAAGATCATTTTCGTTTACCATACTGTGGCCTCACTTTGACTGGTTTACCTGACCTTTTTTCTGATCTCTGATTCTGTAATTGGAATTTGGATGCTTAAACTTGTGAATCAGTGATAATTAGACATAGGAAGTCAAAGGCGGTAAAGACTTGTCAGTATATGTGATAGGATTTAAAATGTATTTACAGGGGTCAAAGTTAGGAAATGTTACCCCTCTTTTCTCATGTTCATTGTTGTGTAAAATTGGAACTTAAGAAGGTTAGAACTAGAGTGAAATTTAGATATTATTATATCTAGCCTTTTTGTAGATGAGGAAACTTAGTACATGGCTGCTCAGATACCAGAGGTATGGAATGTAGGTCTCCATAACAATGTGTCTTTAAAATATTATCTTTTACAAAAAACTGAGTGGTTTTATTTGTAGGATAAAGACCTCTTAAACCAATTTTTTTTGTTTTGTTTTTATTGATTTCAGAGAGAAAGGCAGAGGGATAGAGAGATAGAAACATTGATGAAAGAGAAACATCATCACGTGGCTCTGCCTGCATGCCCCCTACTGGGGACTAAGCCCCCAACCCAGGCATGTGCCCTGACCGGGAATCAAATTGGTTTCCTCTTGGTTTATGGGTCTGTACTCAACCACTGAAACATACTGGCTGGGCCCTTATAAACCGAGGTTTAAAACCAATCTGGCCTATTTATTTTTAGGTTAGTAAATTTTGATTTGACTATTAAACTTCTCTAAATTGATTTTAGATATTTGGAAGGAGCTTGTTTTGCCATTAAAATATAAAAAATAAACACTATTTTTATAGTGGAATTATTTGTATTTTTCTGGAAAGTGTTGATTAATGGATTTTGTTAGAGATCTAGATATCTAACGTGTCTTCAAAGTCTAAGATTTTTTTATTCCTTGATTTTCTAAAAATATTTGCATAATCAATTAGGTTCATCGGGATAGTTAACATCTTATAAATTGACAGTTAACTTATTTTTAAAGTGAAAGTATGAATTTTAAAGTAACTTATTTAAATTATCTGATAGGTTAAACCTTCTCTCGATGAAGCTTTTGTCATCCAAGAACAGAATGTTGCACTAAATTTCATTGGTTCAAGAGGTGCAAAGCCTGGTGTCACTAAAGAGAAAAGAATTAAATATGCAAAAGAAGTCTTACAGAAAGAAATGCTCCCTCACGTTGGTGTCAGTGATTTTTGTGAGACCAAAAAAGCTTATTTCTTGGGGTATGTTAAATTTCATTGTTTTAAGTTCTTTGCAAAATATGTATTTGAGATAAAGCTTTCCTTAAAGCCCAAAATGTCAGACATTATGTTTTTAATAAATAAAATTTTAAAAAATCCCAAAACCATGTTTTTCCTTTTTCTCACCTTTTCTTTTTGTTTTTTGTTAAAGGTATATGGTGCATAGGTTACTTCTGGCAGCTTTGGGTAGAAGAGAATTAGATGACAGAGATCACTATGGAAACAAAAGATTGGATCTTGCTGGACCACTACTTGCATTCTTATTTAGAGGGTAAGGAATTATAAGATGATATTATTAAAAGTAGAGAGATTTCACTTTGATTGGCATTGTACGTGGAAGTGCTAAACTATCATTCATATTGGGTGCATGTGAAGTTAACTACGTTCTCTTTACCACTTGCCCAGATTTAGTTTTGCGTCATGTCTAAGAATTTTAAGTTTGTGAGGACAATTTATTATAGTCCTTGCTTACTACATTTTCTCTATTCCTCTGGTAGTTTTGCAAGGCATTTGAAAAAGCTTAATTACTGCTTTCAATTTTTGAAGGCTGATATTAGAACTTTTGTTATTCCTGTTTTGTATTTTATAAAAACACAAAGGCTGCAGGGAACTCTATCAAAATATTAGCAGTGGTTGTCTCACAGTATTGGGGTCATATGTGATTTCTGTTTTATACTTGCCATAATGAACATACATTTTTATAATTAGAAACAAGTTATTTTAAAAATAAAATATGTAGACAGTTTAATAAAAATAAGATTTTAGCAATGTTTTATATATGTTCTGTTATTTAGTGTGTTGCAGATTAGTATTTGTTATCATCCCGCTAAAGAACCTCTTGACACTCTGCCCCCCAATTGCTCTCCCCATATATGCTTATGTTCTGTATGTACATCTATGATCCTATCTAATAATAGAGAAACATGGTAATTGACCATTCCTTCGCTATGCTGCCCATTGGCTAATCAGTGCGATATGCAAATTAACCACCAACAAAGATGGCGGCTAATTTGCATACTGCAGGCAGGGCAAGCCCGCCATCCACCCCTGTGTGCCACCTAAGCCCCGCCTCCAGTGGCGACCCCCGTGTGCGGCCCTGGACGGCGGGCATGGCAGCGTGAATGTGCCGCCTGAGTTCCGCCCCCAGCCGGGACTCCCGTGTGCGGCCCTGGGCGGCAGGACAGTGTGGCCGTGATCATGATCAGAAAGCCGGGCCGCAGGCAAGGCGACTCCCCGGGACCCTGGAGCTGTCCTGACTGCAGCTAAGAATTTTAAGTTTGTGAGGACAATATATTATAGTCCTTGTTTATTACATTTTCTCTATTCCTCTGGAAGTTTTGCAAGGCATTTGCAGGGTCCCAGCATCCCGGGACCCAGGAGCCGCCTTGCCTGCAGCCTGTGATCGTGATCGTGATCGTGATCGGAAAGCCGGGCCGCAGGCAAGGCGGCACCCCAGGACCCAGGAGCCGCTTTGCCTGTGGCCCGTGATCGTGATCGTGATTGTGATCGGAAAGCTGGGCCGCAGGCAAGGCAGCACCCCGGGACCCAGGAGCCACCTTTCCTGCAGCCCATGATCCTGATCGTGATAGGAAAGTCGGGCCGCAGGCAAGGCGGCCCCCTGGAACCCAGGAGCCGGTTGATGAGGTCTGCAGGTGAGGCAGCGATCAAGCTATGAGGGGGAGGAAGGAGCTACAGGAGCAGCTCTGGCCGGAGACTGAAGACTTCCACCAGAGCGAGGAGCAAAGACTGAAGTCTCCAGTCGCAGTGAAGACTGTGTCCAGAGAGAAGATGGAAGGCGGTGGCCAGAGTGAAGGTCTGGGTCCCGGGTGCAAGAGGAAAACTGGTGCTGGCAGCCAGGAGAAAGAAGGCCTATTGCACGAATCTTCATGCAACGGGCCTCTGGTTTATACATAAAAAGAATAATAACACCTCTCTCTCGCTCTCTAGACCAGCGGTTCTCAACCTGTGGGTCGTGACCCCTTTGGGGGTCGAACGACCCTTTCACCGGGGTCACCTAAGACCATCGGAAAACACATATAATTACATATTGTTTTGTGATTAATCACTATGCTTTAATTATGTTCAATTTGTAACAGTGAAATTGGGGGTCACCACAACATGAGGAACTGTATTAAAAGGTCGCTGCATTAGGAAGGTTGAGAACCACTGCTCTAGACCAACCACTTTTTGTCCCCTTATGGGCAATATTGTCCCTGTTGAGAATGTATGCTGTAGACCTTCCTATGTTAAAAATAGTACCATTTTATTTGGCAGCATGTTTAAGAATTTGCTTAAAGAAGTACGGATCTATGCACAGAAGTTTATTGATCGAGGAAAGGATTTTAACTTGGAGTTGGCAATTAAAACAAGGATTATATCTGATGGCCTAAAATACTCTTTAGCTACTGGAAACTGGGGTGACCAAAAGAAAGCTCATCAAGCCAGAGCTGGAGTATCTCAGGTAAAGATGTCGACTGTGATTACAGGCCTGATTGCAAAATGTTATGGGACTAGCAGATTGTTTCATTCGTTGAATATAAATTATTTTGCTTTTTCCCCCAGACTTGGTCAGATGTAAGAGCATTGGAAACTTGAATTATGAAAATGAAATTTTTCTTTTTTTAAACCTTTATTGTTAAAAGTATTACATATGTCCCCTTTTTTCCCATTGACCCCTTCTAGCCCACCTTTATTCCCCCAGAAATTTTTCTTAAATTAGCTACTACTATTACTAATAGAGACTTAAAAGTTTTGGCATGCATCAAAATAGTTAATAAATTAGAGTAGCCATTTGGAAGGTCAGATAGTCCATGTTAGTGAAATTTTTATGTCTTAAAATCTTCATATTAGAAGTTGACTGAGGAAAATATAACACTAATTTCTAACACTGATTTCTTTGTTGGCGGGTCATATGTAAAGGGACTGCAATAGCTAGTCTTAGGTGGAATAATGGGGGAATGTTTCACAAGGCACTTTAATTTTTTTCTATTTATTTTTCATAGAAGATTGAAAATCTATATGTATATGTCTAGCTTTATGGAACTTTTTCTTTTGGATCTTGGCCTCTGCCTTTTTTTTTTTTGTTTTAACTAGCCTGTATCACCTGGTTAATTTGGCATTCAAACACCAACTTCAAGTGCTTGATTCCTAGAAACCCAGAGGCTCTGAGAAATTCTGGGAAGCTTTCCAATAGCAAAGTTAAATTTCTAGTTCCTTTTAATTTAGTAAGGATTTATTGAGTATACTTGGTGTTTGTGATCTTGGATTCACAAACATGAATGAGATACTATTGTAGCTCTCAAGGAGCTCACCATCTATCAGAGGAGACAGACTCATCTGTACACAGCTCACTAGGCTGGGGCTGCACTATGCTAAAGGCCACGTTGCCAGTTCAGTTCAGTGGATGGTTATTGGAACTGTTGATGAGCCAGGCACTGTGCGACACACTGGAGTTGCACAGATGAATAAAACATGATTCCTGATCTGCAGCAATTTACCATCTGTACTCAGAGGTAGATGTAAACAGATAGTTACAACATGGTACAGTAAGTATTATAATGAAGAATGTGCACAACCGCTCTGTGGGAATGCTGCAGAAAAGCACTTAATGCAGCTTGAGAGGGTGAAAAGTCATTCTTTACAAAGTAACACCCAGCTGAATCTTGGTAATTGGGAAATAGTCCAAGCCTGGGAGGAGTGGAGAACCAGTGGCTCACAGGACACTGGGAGAAAATTTCTTGATATCCTGAACAAAGGATGGAGAAGGGAAAGAGTGTATGTAGGAGGAGCTAGAGCAGTCTAGGATTTTCAACTCAAAGTGGGAGAATCAGGAAGATGGGGTTGGAGAGGGGAGCTGGGAATAGCTCATATAAGGGATTGACATGTTTAATTTTTGATTTTTAGGTAGAGTCACAGTAATTGGCAGTGTGGAGAAAAGATTTGAGAAGGTTACCCTTGGTGGCAGGAAGATTGTTGCAACAGGTTTAGTGAGAAATAACTAGGGCCTTGAATAGACTATCTTGTAGATGGAGACAAGTGTGAGAAATGTTTAGGAAGTGCATTTTGTAAGACTTTGTGATTGATTAGCTAAGTGTGGCTTGGTGGTTGGATGTCGACCTATGAACCAGGAGGTCATGGTTCAGTTCCGGGTCAGGGTGTGTGCCAGGGTTGCAGGCTCGGTCCCCAGTGTAGGGGGTGACTGGTCAGTGATTCTCTCTTATCATTGAAATATCAACCAAAAAAATGAGTTTGCGTGTCACCTCTATATGTGACACGGCACCAGAGTTAAGTTAGGGTTTTTCAAAATGCTGGCACGCCGAGCTCAAAAGGTTCGCCATCACTGCTAAGCATTACCTTGCTTAATATCGTGTAAATTTTGAATCTCCGTGTTGGATTTAGAGGTCTCAGGATGGATTAGGGGTATCTGCTATGGTCAAAGGAATGTGAGTTGATAGCATTTAACACTTACTGAGTGCATGATGTATGCCAAGTACTGTTTTAGGTACTGGGATGCAAGAGAGAATAAAACAAAAAATCCCCACCCTTGTGGAATTAATGACCTAGTGGTTGGAGACAGGCCATAAAGAAAACATTTATGTGGTATGGTGGTATGTAGGAACTTATATTAAATATTTACTATTCCTGTTTAAGTTACGGAAGTTACAGGGTGAACAAGATTATCCAGGGAAAGATGGAGAAAGGAGGGATGGGGTCAGTTTGACGCTCAGTGGATTATCTGTAAAAATATGACTTTTCCTCATTCAAGTATTTGCCAAAAATGTGATAATTTTACAGAAATGCCCCAACTTTAAAGATTTGCCATTGTGTTGTAGGTATTAAACCGCCTGACATTTGCATCTACTCTTTCTCACCTGCGTCGTTTAAATTCTCCAATCGGTAGAGATGGCAAGCTGGCAAAGCCAAGACAGTTGCATAATACGTTGTGGGGAATGGTGTGTCCTGCTGAGACTCCAGAGGTAATACATTAAAATTTGTGTTCAGAACAAAGAGTCAGCCAATAATTATGTAGGATGTAATTACTTTCAGAGTGAGTTTTTATGTAATCAATCATGTAGTGTGGTTTAGAACTAAGATAATTTTGTTCTTCAAAAGTAGGAGTAAATCCTGAAATCAAATTGAAGGAAAAGTGTCTATGGAAAATAATTTTGGTACTTATGCTAAAGCAGTGTGACTAATACTTCGTTTGTCATTTTAAGGGCCATGCTGTAGGACTTGTGAAGAATTTAGCCCTGATGGCTTATATTTCAGTTGGATCTCAACCTTCTCCAATTCTGGAATTTTTAGAAGAATGGAGTATGGAAAATTTAGAAGAAATTTCTCCTGCAGCTATTGCTGAGTGTGTATAGATGTAATTTTTAAAAAAGCTATTATTAATCTTTGGTTATAGCTTAATTTAGAGTTACTAAATGCAAGATGCTTTTGGTTTTGTATTTCAGTGCAACCAAGATTTTTGTTAATGGCTGCTGGGTTGGAATACATAAAGATCCTGAACAACTTATGAACACTCTAAGGAAATTGCGGCGTCAGATGGACATCATTGTGTCTGAAGTAAGAGTCTTTAATTAAGAGGCCAGGATCTGTGGGATTTCTAAACAGGGCATAAGACTAGACAAAAATTATTTTTGTATTGGCGTCTTTCTTTAACTGGTTTCTCTTGTATTGTAAACTACATTGTCAAAAGTGTAGGTAATGTTTTGATCTAAATTCAATTAGTAGTAGGTATTGCTTGCTCTAAGGCTTTAGATATATGCTTCTAAAAATTTGACGTGTAAATTTAAGTTATTAAATTATATTTTAGAACTCAAATTATATTTTAAAGTAAAAGGAATTTTTTGAGGATCTTTTTGTAAGGCCAACAACAATGCTTTTAAAAGAAATAATCACGCCTGATTCTTTGAATCCAGAAATTCATTCATAAAGAGTGATACACCTCTAATAGATTCTCATATTTAGGTGGGTATTGAAATGCTTTGGGATAAGGATGGATTTTTAAAAAATCATTAAAATATAGTATGTGTACTTTATTACTCTCCAGAATAGGACTTTTGCTTTTAGTGTACTGTATTAGGGATATGGCTCAGGCATTTGAATCTCCCAAATCTACCATTGGGCTCTGTCTAGGTCCGTGGTCGGCAAACCGCAGCTCGCGAGCCACATGCGGCTCTTTGGCCCCTTGAGTGTGGCCACGAAGTTTCAGTGCGCGCCCGCACGTGGTATTTTGTGGAAGAGCCACACTCACGGGGCCGCAGTTTGCCGACCACTGGTCTAGGTGAAAGTGGATTTGAAGGGAAACTATAGTACACTTAAGGCAATAGCTGGCCATCTTTCTACCTAGCAAAGCAGAGAAGAGAGTTTGGTTGCTCCAGACTTTCCTCTAGAAGGCAGACACCCTAGGTCAGTCAGTGATGGTGAACCTTTTGAGCTCGGTGTGTCAGCATTTTGAAAAACCCTAACTTAACTCTGGTGTCGTGTCACTTATAGAAATTTTTTGATATTTGCAACCATAGTAAAATAAAAACTTATATTTTTGATATTTACTTTATATATTTAAATGCCATTTAACAAAGAAAAATCAACCAAAAAATGAGTTCACATGTCCCCTCTGACACTTGTGTCATAGGTTCGCCATCACTGCTCTAGGTTTTGACCCAGGCATTTCACAGCTTGAAGGCAGGAAGAGCGTGTTTCATTTGAGGGCAGGCAGGGCTAAGAGAAAGCCTTGGAACCAAAATTGGCTGTATTTTTATGATTGAGAACTTTGTTAATGCCATGTTTTTCTGCTGAGGGCCTCCTTTAGCTTTTCTGTATTCTCTGAGGTAAAATTAAGTTCTTCATGCTGTTTTAGGCCTTTTTACTTTCAATGGGCCCATTCCTTCAACCTGGAGTATTTCTGCTCCCTGTCCCCCAATGGCTCCTCAAAAACAGGCTGAAGGGAGGAGGGTTGCTTATTATTTTTTCAGGTAAATCTCACTTATTCTGCAAAACATATATTAACACTCATCTCTTTCAGGATACCTTACCTGACTTCCCAGTTTGACTTAGATCAAGACAGACATTTTCTATAAAGGGCCAGATATTAAATATTTCAGCCTTTGTTTACCATACAGTGTCTGTTGTGTGTTCAACCCCGCTGTTGTAGTGAAAAGCAGCCACAGATAAAATACGAACGAATAAAACTTTATTTATAAAAACAGATGGCAGGTGAGGGCAGATTTGGCCTGTAGGCTGTTTCCTGACCCCAACATTAAAATGTCTGACTCACTCACTACACTATTAACTCCTCAGAGACAGGAAACATGTCTTACTGTGACTGTTATTTTCCACTCCGAGCATGGGGTCTGACATATAGTAGATCTTTTTTTTTTTTTAATTTTTATTTCAGAGATGAAGGGAGAGGGACAGAGAGAGAGAAATATCAATGGTGAGAGAGAATCATTGATTGGTTGCCTCCCGCACATCCCCTACTGGGGATCGAGCCTGCAACCCAGGCACGTGCCCTTGACTGGAATCAAACCCGGGACCCTTCAGTCCGCAGGCCGACGCTCTATCCACTGAGCCAAACTAGCTAGGGCATATAGTAGATCTTGAAAGTTTATTGAACATTATAAATGGACCTGTGTCCTTGGAGTAGGCACTTTAGAAGTTGTCTGGTACTTTTTCTTTTCCTTCATATTTTCTGATAACCAGAAGTTCTCATTTTACCCCTTTGTAACTTGAATCATCTATTGGGCTTGTTTGGCTTTCCTGTCAGTAGTCCTCTGTATACTACTAAAGAACACCTGTTTCCTTTGGAATGTAAGATACTGCTTGGCCTTTGGGAGGACACGCTCAATTTATGTCCTCCTGGTAAGTTAATAGAGCTATATTCTACTAGGAATTCTCTAAGGATTCAAGGCAGTGCATTGAAAGCAAGGTTTTTTCTGGGACTTGAGAATGCCACTCATGATGTTTTGCTCATAGACACAATGTTTCTCCTCAGATTGTTTCCTAAGGACAGGAAGTGGGCTAAGAGCTTGGAACATTTTCTCTTTATTGGCTTTGACTCTAGTTTTGAGGAACTTGATGTTTTTGATAAAGCTTATATTATTTTTACTATTGTTTTTAAACTGAGTAATCCAGATCTTTTCCTTTCTTAAATAGACCCAATCTTTTCTTTAATAAAAGTATCCAGATGTGATTTCACTTTTTAAAAGTACTTTTGTGGAGAAATTGCAATCTATTTTTCTATTTTTCAACTCATTGGCAATTTATTTCATAGTTGACTTACAAGATTATATATTAGATTTAGGCAATTCACTTAAGTCTCTTGACTTATTTTTTAATATATGTATGTGTACTTCAAGTTCTGCAGTGCTTTTAATAATTATTATGTTCTTTATTGAAAATTTTTGATATTGTCTAGGAATATATTTTTAGCACTATCCAGTAGAAATATAAAGTTAGCGACATATTCATTTAAAATTTTTTTAGTTGCCATATTGTAAAAGTAAAAAACAAGTGAAAATAATTTAAATAGTATATTATTTGACCCAATACATCTAAAACATTAAAATTTCAACATATATTCAAAATGAATATTATTAATGGAAGTTTTTACATTTTTTTTCTGGTACTACCTTTGAAATCCAGTGTGTAGTTTATTCTTACAGTATATCTCATTTCCCATTGGTCACATTTCAGGGGCTCAGTAGTGACATGTGGCTAGCAATTGACTACTTGCATTGGATGGCTAGACTGTAAGCCATTTGTCTAATAGGTGACTGGGAGGAGTCTAGCTTATTCCTGGGAAAGTATTGTCAAGGCAAAGTGATATGAGGCTGGTTATTGAAAGGTTACAGAGTGAAGTATATGTGATTATCAAAGAGGCAAAATAAAAAATTGTCATTTACTAGTGTTTGTGATACCTGAAACAGTTTTTTATTTTACTTTATCTTGCATGATATTATTACCAGATGTTGTTGAGGTCTATAATTACCAAGGTTAGATATTTATCCTTTATAAAATTTTACATTATACCTAGACTTTTAATGTATTAAACAATGGTGATCTATTGAGATTTGTCCATTTTTTGGACAATGGGTACTCCAGGAATTCATTAGGAGCTTTATTGCATTTTTAGCTAAGGCTTAATAGAGAAACTAATAGTCCGTGCGATTTTTGTTTTTTTCCATCTAGGTTTCTATGATCAGAGATATTCGAGAGAGGGAGATTCGGATCTATACAGATGCAGGTCGTATTTGTAGACCACTTCTGATTGTGGAAAAACAAAAGCTTCTGTTGAAGAAGAGACATATTGATCAATTGAAAGAGAGAGAATATAACAACTACAGGTAAGTACATGCAGTGAGAAAAAAGTTGAGATATAATTCATATATCGTAAAATTAATGATTTTCAAGTATATAGTTCAGTGGTTTTTAGTATATTCACAAGATTGTGCAACCATCACCACTATCTAGTTCCAGAATATTTTCATTGACCCAAAAAGAAACTCTTCATTAGCAGTGATATTTAATAATAAAAATATATCACTCGCCTTTTATTTAATAATAAAAAAAAATATTTTTTTTTTTAGAGAGGAAGGGAGAGGGAGAGAGAGATAGAAACATCAATGAAAGGAGTGAATCATTGATTGGCTGCCTCCTGTGTGCCCCACACTGGGGATTGAGCCCGAAACACTGGGCATGAACCCTGACCAGGAATTGAATCCTGACCTCCTGGTTCATAGACCAACATTCATCCACTGAGCCAAGCCAGCTGGGCGAGTGATATATTTTTATTATAAGAAAATTCAAACAACATGTGCAATAAAAGCCCCACTTGATACTCTCCTGTACTTGTTAACAATTGGGTGTATATTCCTCCAGACCTTAATCAATGTATTTATATACTAAATCCCTAACCCCCACAAATAATTTCTTTAGAACAAAGCACAACAAACTTAAAATATGAAACCACAGTCTGTTTATGCTTTTGGAATACTCATTATTAGGTAGAATGCCTAGTTAGTTAAAAGAGTTCAGGAATTAAGGAAATTAAGAGAATTCTTTTTTAGTTGGCAGGATCTTGTGGCCAGTGGGGTAGTGGAATATATTGATACTCTAGAAGAAGAAACAGTGATGCTGGCAATGACTCCAGATGATTTACAAGAGAAAGAAGTAGCTTATTGTTCCACATATACACACTGTGAGATTCACCCATCAATGATTCTTGGTGTCTGTGCATCTATTATTCCATTTCCTGATCATAACCAGGTTGGTAGCCATTTTTAACTTCTTATTTGTGAGGAATTGGGAGAAGTAGAATAAAAGTTAGAGATTAGTGCAGTTTTTAAAGAAAAGCCTTTTAATGAAAGGCTGTGAACTCCTATAGAATCAGCACTTAATATGCTTATTCTTGTGCTTCACTGTTAGAAGCCATAATTAGCTATTCCAAAGGGTCATCACTTATCTTTCTGAACCCCCCCCCCCCCGCCGAAACTTTACCAATCCTTCTGGTTTATGTCATAACCTGTAGAGCCTATTCCTTTAGGAGTAATTACATTTTTATTGATTCTGTTGTCATTTCTACCTTTAGTCTCCTAGAAACACATACCAGTCTGCTATGGGTAAGCAGGCCATGGGAGTTTATATCACCAACTTTCACGTCCGTATGGATACATTGGCCCATGTTCTCTATTATCCTCAAAAACCGCTTGTGACTACACGGTCTATGGAATATCTGCGATTTAGAGAGCTGCCAGCAGGTATGTTTGGTTTTGTTCTACATTTTTTAAGTTCCTGTCATGCTTAAGGCACTTTTCTGGGTGCTTGGGAAGGTTAATAAAATACATATGACACAGTTTCTTTTTCCATGGAATTTATAATGTGGTGGGAAACATGAACACAATTAAATAAAAATGTAAACATGTCAGAAGTGTTATGACGGAGGTATAGGGTCCTTTGGTAGCACAGAGGAAGGAAATGGTGTATTCTTGTTGAAAGTGTAGAGCCAATTTCATGGGGAAGGTAGCATTTCAGACTAAAGTTGATGAAAGGATATTTGAATTTGAGAGAAGGTTTCAGCAGGACCTAGATCCAGGAACACATGAGACCTGGGGACAGTCAGTAGTCGTGTCCTTTTAATATGACTGCAGTGTAAGTGCATGTGAGTAAAGCTTGGTCTCACAGTGTGCAGGAGAGCAGGTTGAATTTCATTTGGAGAATGAAGACCTTTTTGAGCAAAGAAGTAATACAATTAGAATTTTTTATTAGGAATATCATGTGGCACTCGTCTGAGAGTAGATCAGAGTCAGATACAGTATTAGCACAGAGGTCTAAGTGAGAAATGATAAGGTCCTAAAGAAATGAAAAAGACTAAGGGGTGATACATGTTAGAATACACTTGATAGGACTTGTTGACTGGGTGGATGTGGAACAATGAAGAGGTGGTTCCTGGCGTGGGTGAGCAAGGAGAGAGAGGTACTATTAATAAAATTGGAGCACAGTAGTAGAAGGAAGAAGTTATAGAGGTAATATAAATTCAGTTTTTGACATGTTGATTTTGAGTTGCTACGAGTATCTAAGAAATGATCTTCCAATAGTGAGTTGCAAATATGGTTTTAAAGAAAGTCAAATCTAGAGCTGTTAAGTTTTTGATCTATTAATGGTAACTATAGATTACTATGAAATTGCTGAGGTTAAATTCAGAGTTAGAATACAGCCAGAGACAGACAGAATATAGGCACCAGGAAAGGAAATCGGGAGAGAGGTTTTGAGATGTAGCTGATAAGGAGGAGAATCGGGAGTTTGCCGGAGGAGATTCTCAAGGAGACTGGACAACAGGCAAAAGGGTGCAGAGAAGCTTAAGGCTATGAGAGTGTTGAACATCAAAGGAGACAGCATAGTTCTTTGGCACAATTGTCTTGTTAGTATTATGAACAGAATTTTGTCTTTGGGGGTAACATTATTTATTTAATAAAGTGTGCCTTGTAAGTAGTGACTTTAAATTATTAACTACAATCAAGGATCTAACATTTTGATAACAGATTCTCACAAGTTCGAGAATGATTTATTTTTAAAGTCCTCCACAAGGGGTTACTCTTGTCTAGAAAAACAAAATGATAGGTTTTCTACAGTACACTCAGATCGTTGAGCTTACAGTGCTGTGTTTTCTTCAACATTTAGATAACTAGTTTCTCTATAGCTAGAGAAGAAAAGAAATATAACTGAAGGGTTGGATTTGAAATAAAATGTTCCTTTGGTACTGAGATGAAGTGTTGAGAGCATGGCTGGTAGGAACTATATGCCTTTCAGTTCTGTTATTATTTCATGCTTTAATCATGTTATCTATTTTAAAAGCCTTTATTTTGAGATAATTTCAAACTTAAAGAAAGGTTGTAAGACTAGTACAAATAGCTCCTATATACTCTTCATCCAGATCTCCTAGTTCACATTTTACCATATTTGCCTTGTTCTTCCCCTTTCCCTCTCTTTCTGAACCATTTGAACACTTGGAGTGCGGGTGAATTTCCCGCCAAAATATAAGATGGCTCTGTCTTTTGGTTTTGTTCCATCCACCAAAAGGGTGGATTACAAACAAATATTTGGTAATACGCAGTTACAATCGGCCCGAGTTTACACGTTTCCCGCACTCCACCGCAAATCTATATGAATCGAGTTAAAGACGGCTCCCGCGGAGTACGCGCAATTCACGCGAGCCGACTTAACTCGTTTCCCACACTCCAAGTGTTAAGAACCCATTGTGGCCCTCGAGTCAAAAAGTTTGCCCACCCCTGGTCTAGGATCTAATTTAGGACTGTGCATTGCAATAGTTGCATGGCTCTTTTGTCTGCTTAATCTGGAACAGTTCCTTAGTCTTTCCTTGTCTCATGACCTTGACGTTTTTGAAGAGTTCAGGCAAGTTACTTTGTACATTCTCTCTCAAATTGGGTTTGACTGTTTTTCCCTCATAATTATATTCAGGTTATGAATTTTTGGCAGAATTAGCATGGGAGCGATGCTGTATTCTTAGTGCATCATATCAGAAGGCCCCATAGTGATTTTAACTTTTATCATGTGGTCAAGATGGTATCTGTCAGGTTTCTCCACTTTTTGTTAAAGTATTTTATATTTTTAGTATGTAATAAATCTTTTGTGAGGATATACTTTGGGGCAATGTAAATATCCTGTTCCTTGTCCAACTTGCAGCTGTTAGCTTACCATGATTGCTGCCAAATGGCGATTTTCTAATTCCATCATTTCTCCCATTAGGAGGCTGAAATTGTTCCAGATTTTCCAGTGGGAGCATCTTCAAGATGACTCCTCATTATTCTTTTCCTCATTATTCTTTAAGTACTTACTTCCTTACATTTTGCCTCAGCTTGTGCTTTCCTTTCCCTAAATATGGACTCAGCTATTTCTCCTTTTAGTAAGGGTAGTATGTAAAAACCAGAATTTGGGTGTGAGGTACGCTCCATGTTATTAGAATGTCATCTAGGTTCTCTCAGCTGAAAGAACTAGGAAAAAATATATATGCATATGCCCATATACACCCTGTTTTGTATTTTTTAAAAAAAATGTTTTTATTGATTTCAGAGAAAGGAAGGGGGTGGGGGGGAAAGAGGGATAGAAACATCAATGATGAGAGAGAATCATCAATCGGCTGCCTCCTATACACCCCCTACTGGGGATCAAGCCTGCAACACTGGCATGTGTCCTGACTGGGAATTGAACTCACTGGGAATTGAACCATGACCTCCTGGTTCATAGGTCAATGCTCAACCACTGAGCCATGCTGGCCAGGCCTTCTCTCATTTTTTAACTTTACTAGAGGCCTGGGGCACAACATTTGTGCACAGGGGGCAGGCGGAGAGGGGTGACGGGGGGTCCCTCAGTCCAGCCTGCGCCATTTTCATTCCGAGAGGTGTCGGTTGGACATGTTTAATGCTGCCGCAGAGGCAGGAGAGGCTCCCACCACCACTGCTGCACTTGCCAGCCGTGAGCCCGGCTTCTGGCTAAGTAGCACTCCCCCTGTGGGAGCTCACTGACCACCAGGGAGCAGCTCCTGCATCGAGCGTCTGCCCCCTGGTGGTCAGTGTGTGTCATAGCGACTGGTTGTTCTGCAGCTTGGTTGATTTACATATTACCTTTTTATTATATAGGATATATCAAAGAGTTGTGAGTTCACACTAGTGTCTCCCATCTCAATCCAACACCATAGTGTTTATTTTAGACTGCATTCTCCGACAGTGAAAAGCCTGGCTCCTATTGTCCTCAATGTATTTACTTCTTTGCTCAATGTACTGATGGATCCAATCTCCTGACCATCCTGGCTGAATTATTGGATCTGGCCCCTGCCTAACACACCAGCTGGCAGTGGCTAAATTCTGAGCCTTGACCAATGGGAATAGGCTAATCTGTTTATCATAAGGAATGTCTTTTTAAAAAAATATATATTTTTATTGATTTCAGAGGGAGAGAGAGATAGAAATATCAACAATGAATCATTGATTGGTTGTCACCTGCATGCCCCCTACTGGGGATCGAATCCACAGGCCGATGCTCTATCCACTGAGCCAAACCGGCTAGGGCAGGAATGTCTTTTTGATTAGTATCATTCCTATTCCTGTAGAGTACTGTTATCTTGATTTACTAATATACCTTCTGGGAGCAGAGATCCTTGTGACAGAAGTTCACCTTGACTTAAAGTGGGTCGGGATTCAGAGCTGAGGCTTTAAGTGGGTGAGAACAAAGTGGCAGGAAGTGTTTGAACTTGGTTGGCAGGTGGGTTCCAATCCCAGATTTCAAATGTATATAGTCTTTGAGCTGACAGATATTTTTAACAAAGTTATTAATATTTATTGAGCATTCAGTTTGTGTGAAACACCATCCAGGGTGCTTTTACACATGTTATTTCTAAGCATCATAAAAGCTTTGTGGTGTTTCTTCACCTGCAAAATGAAAATGTTAATAGTACCTACATTATAAAGCTTTGGGGATGATTTAATGGTTAAATCCACTTGAAACTCGTAGCTTAGTGCCTAGCAGTAGGGGAGCAATAAATGTTAGTTGATCGGTAATAGTAGTGGTTATGTCATCTCTGTTTTACAAATGTGGAGACAGGATCAGAAAGGTTATTTGCCTAAAATTACATCACTTAAATATATAAATCCAGAATTTAAACTCTGGCTTATTTTTTTCATTTTTGACCAGATGTGGCCTTGACTTGAAACCCCCACCCCTGCCATCTCCCTTTCTTATGCTCTTTCCTCTTCACTACATTGCTTCTTGATTTTGGACTTTTGAGTGAAGAAAAAAGTGAAGAAAAATTATTTGATACATAATTCAGAAGCTCACTGTTTTTTAGCTAAATTTAGCTGATCTCATACCTGCCTAAATACCGTGGATAAAGGTTGTAGGATGGAGGATGTTGCCTCCTGGGCTGTAGTAGATGTAGCCTGTGCAGGCAATCTAGGGATTGTCACACACGAGGCAGAAAAGCCTCCCAAGGGCAAGACAGTGAGCACCATAGGCTGCATACCTGGAGAAGAGTGGCCATAGCATTGCTCCATGGAAACGTAGGGACATGCTGGGGAAGTCTTCTCATGCCACGTTTCACAAGTGCCACATATCTCGTAGGATCACATCATTTCTTCCCAGACCCTGAGATTTCTGAAAATTCTCAATTCTTTTTAGGAACCCTCACTTCCAGAATCCTACATTATGCTGCTTAATGGTGTGAAACTTAAAATTATTCTAGTTCTCCCAAAGAATGCATCCAAAAGGATGATGACTAACGTGGATGTTACTAAATTGTTCTTAGAGGAGGAAATAATTTAGATTTCAAGAGGAGCTTTTATTGCGCACCTGAGAAGTGACTATTTGACTTTTCTGACCTCTTCTTGACTGCCTGCTACTGGGAGCTTTATCTCTGGCCTTTCCCAGGAAAGGCTCAGCTTCCCTGACACTAACCTTCCGTTGGAGAATTTCACTGCCTCCTTCCTCCTTCAGCAGAGGAGTCTATATTTTTCTGCTCCCAGTGTAAATACACCAAGCTATTGAGGCACTCAGAATAACAAATGTGCTCTTGTTTCTATGATCCTTTTTCCTTGGAGAGCAGACAAGATTATATTTAGCACAAGTATTTAGTGTTATCTGTTAAATGGGTTTGCAATCTCAAATTTGTAAAAGGTTAGGCCAGATCGGTGAGTAGTAGGTGAGTGGAGAGAGGTTTGCCTTTCTATTGGGTTTAGCCCTATTAAGTTTCAGCTGTGGTGTGATGTGTATGTGCAGACCCAGTGATCTGATCAGATCTGATCTTTCAAAAAAAGTTTGAAATCAGCTTTTGTGTGAATCTACTTTTTAAAATGTTAGGAAGGAATTCAGGTTAAAAACAAACTGGAATCAGCTACCTTGGGCCAGTGTGTAAAACAGCCGGTGGAACGCTTTCTATGCCATAGCAGCCAGAGCTTTTGAGGAGCAAATGTAGTTTTCAGGGAGGAGGACCTGCCCTTTACATACATCTCTTTCTCCAAATCCGTTTCTTGTTTGGTTTGGGAATTAGAGACTTGGAGGAGTGTGTCTAAAGTGTCTCAGACCCAGACCAGCAGCACTGCCACCCCTTCCCTGCACTCCACTTGTTTAAACTTACATGCCTGCTGTACACATAAAGGAGTAAATGAATGGTATGTCATTCTATGAAGGGTGGGTTGTTTGAAAATTGAATTTAGCTTTAAGGAAGCTAATATAAAAGATTGATTATTCAGAATTCAGATAATATGAACATCCGGTCATCCAGATTTTGGTTTTTTTATATTCTGTGGTCATAGTTTTTATTCCATATTTGAAATGTTTAAGTCACGATATTATGTTCACTATAGCTTTAGAGTGTATTTTCATTTTTGGAAAATCTGATGATTCACAAATATGTGGATTATGTTAATTGAAACCACATTGAATAATCATTCCTTATATTGTAATCTAGTGTGTTTTCAACTTTTTTTCTTCTTGAATACTTGTTTTTTACAGTCTCATCAAAAGTAGTTTTGGCAAAAGCAACTAAGAGTAAGATTGTGGTGGCTAAGATCTAATACCGTTTTTTTGGTGGTATAGGGAGAGGATCTAGGAGCAGTGTAACACTGGAAAGAGGTAGTACCAGGTTAGATCGAAAACCAGAAATCAGCTTATTGCTTTATAACTTGGATCACCCATAAATTACTTAATTAGTACTTTCTGATAATGAGAATAACAACAAGACCTTCTTTATGGCACAGGATTACTTTGAGAATCATGTAACTTGGTTTGGGGAGATACTTTATAAATCTGAGGTAACTTGTATGTATAATCACTAATTATCAGAAAGGATACATTGGGAATGAATGCTCTTAGGATTTGCTTATATTAAACGTTAAGCCATCAGAGTGGTTGCTCACAGATTGCTATTCCATGAGGAGTGAATTTTGACAATTACCATGGTGATAACATCTGTGGCAAATATGGTGAAATAAAATTGATGCAATTTTTCTTTGTTTCCCAGATGATGCTTTAATGTTTGTTCTTCAATGCACCACAGGTATCAACTCAATTGTGGCCATTGCATCATACACTGGATATAATCAAGAAGATTCCGTTATCATGAATCGTTCAGCTGTAGACCGAGGCTTTTTCAGGTCAGCATACTAATATTTTAATTAAAAAAACTTCTCTAAAAATAGGTTTGACTTTTATATGTTCAAACTTTTTGGTGATTTTGAAGGTCAGGCTGGAAGAAATTTTGATCTGACAGCAGATAAATTTTTCTGTTAAGATACCTAACCTTTTTTCTGTTAAGATACCTAACCTTTTGCCTCAGTTCATGAAGTCTGGCATGCTTGTGTGGTGAAATCTATGCCTTACTCCAGAAAGCGGAAGGCCTGGTTGATGGTCATGAACAACTAAAGACACTGCTTCCTGTAGCTCAGGATTTTCAGATGCTAATATTTTGACCCCACCCCCACCCCTTTTGTAAGCAAATAACATGTTTGCATTTAGATAATATAGAAACATCTAAGAAGTAAAAATAAACCTATAATCTTAGAACCATAAATAACTTAAAATTACTATGTGTTTTCTTTTCAATCTTCTTTTCTGTTATGCTGTTATTTTATTAACAAGCAATTTGAAATCCACGGCATATGAAGATTGGTTAAAAAACTGGGAATTTAGAAGAGGATGGATGTGTGTGTGTGTGTGTGTGTGTGTGTGTGTGTGTGTTTGGTTTCAGAGATAGCACTAGGACCAGAGAGGTGAAATTATAGTTTAATATGTCACAAACGTCTCATTTGCACTACTGGAACAGATCCTGGGTGACCATCTCTGGAGGTCCTATGGAAGGATTCTTATTTTGAGTAGGAGGTTGGACTCAGTGACATTAGGTCCTTCCTGTTCTCACATATAATTCCAGCTGTGATCAGGTTATGGGTCAAGTACTACATGTATGACCCATGTGATAGCATTTAGGACTTAACTTTGACCCTTAATATAGTTAAATAACTGTTAACCTCTTTTCATGATTTAGATTATTTCCCAAATACTATCAATTAAGTAAAAATTATTGTTATATTCTTAGTCCTATTATTAGAGGAAAATAGAAGTTACCTTCAGAACTATGTGTTTTTTAGGTCTGTTTTCTATCGATCATACAAAGAACAGGAATCTCAAAAAGGATTTGACCAAGAAGAAGTTTTTGAGAAGCCTACACGTGAAACATGCCAGGGTAAGTGATACTGGCATTTAAATTATGGAATTCAAAGTTAACTTAGCATGGTTTTCCTAATTACTTTTTCTGGGGTTTGTTCCCCCCGCCCCCCTTTTAATTTTTTGCGGCATGGGAGTATGTTTTTATGTCATTCTTAGAACTCAGATTTAAGAAAATATGTGTGTTTGCCAAAATATTTTGTACCTAGGAGTGGGCTTGATACAAGTTCTTCTGTCCTGGTAGATCCTGCTTTGAAGAGGGTATTTGGAAATCAGAGAGGTTGTGTGATATCATGGGACACACCTCAGCTTCATTTTCACTTGTACTGTGTGTGTCCAGTCCCTCAGTTTATGTATTGGCATGGGAACTCCCTCCTCTCTTCACATTGTGGTGTGACCATATTTGTCTAGTCACAGTATTTGTATACATTTAACAAATAAATGAGAGGATACTTAGCCATTTTTTTTTTCTAAAAACTCAAACTTCTTTTTTGTAGTTGTTACTATTTTCATGGACACCTAAAAAATATGTATATGGTATTATGGATAGAATGTCCTAGGGAAATGGGGTATCTTTGCTTCAATTTTGACTTCTAATAGTATTGCATGAAGTAAAGTGGGTTTTGTTTCCCTAGGCATCTTCTTATTACTCCATTTCCTGGGATGGTTCTATATAATAGTGAATTGGTGCCCCGATTAACATAAGATAACATTCAAAATTTCTGTGCGAGGATGTGTGTAGAGGCCATAGCTATTTTCTCATGTAATATAGAGGTCAGAGGACGGCCACACAGCAGATGGAGAATTTGATTTTTCAGTGCTCAGTCTAGTGCTTTTTAGAGTTCAGAATAGTTTATAATATTTGGAACTAGAGGGCCCGGTGCACAAATTTGTGCATGAGTGGGGTCCCTGGGCCTGGCCTGCGGGATCGGGCCGAAACCAGCTCTCCGACATCCCCCCGAGGGGTCCTGGATTGCGAGAGGGCGCAGGCCAGGCCAAGGGACCCCACTGGTGCACAATTGGAGCCAGGGATGGACCCAGGAGGTTGGCCAGCCAGGGAGGGACCGCGGGAGGGCTCCAGAGCATGTCCGGCCTGTCTTGCTCAGTCCCAATTGGCCAGACCCCAGCAGCAAGCTAACCTACTGGTTGGAGCATCTGCTCCCTAGTGGTCAGTGCACATCATAGCGACTGTTCAACTAGTCGACAGTCTGCCCCCTGGTGGTCAGTGCACGTCATGGCAAGTGGTTGAGTGGCCTTAGCATATCATTAGCATATTATGCTTTGATTGAACGGACAACTGGACACTTAGCATATTAGCCTTTTATTATATAGGGTAAGAGTATTATACTAGGGGCCCAGTGCACGAATTTGTGCACCTTGAAAGGAACTATGGGCCACGAGGCTGCGGTGGGCACAGGGGTGGGTCTTGGCCCAACGGCTGCACCCTCACTTGGCCCCTCCCGCCACAGCCCCCCGTACCCTGTCTGCTGGCAGCCCCGCTCCTGCCGCCGCTGCTCCCACACGCTGACGGCACTAGCCTCACTCACGCCTGCTGATGGCAAAAAGTGATTGGGGCCGGCGCCAGCAGCGGGTACGAGTGGGGCCAGCACCATCAGTGGGTGTGAGTGGTGGCTGCTGCCCTGATCGCCCCTTAGAAGTAGGGGGAGGTGGAGAAGCCCTCAGGGGCTATCGGGGCCAGCAGCCGCCACTTGCACCTGCTGCCGGTGCTAGAGCTGCCGCTTTCACCCGCTGCCAGCTCCAAGTGATCGAGGCTGGTGCCGGGTGCCAGCAGCGGGTACCAACGGCGGCTCCGGTGCTATCAGCGGGTGCGAGAGGCGCCCCTGGCTCCGATAGCCCCTTAGAATCGGGGGGTGGAGAGGTGGAGAAGCCCTGAGAGGCAATTGGGGCCAGCAGGTGCGAGTGCCAGGTGGGACTGTGGCGTGTGGGAGCATAGAATTTTCAGTAACCACCAGAGGCTCGCCCCAATGACAGCGACTGGCGCCCTGCCTTGGTCTGGTGACCCTGCTCACCTCCACCACCCCGCTTCGGCCCATGCCCACCATGTTCCACGCTCTGCCTCCTGCTGCCAACTCTTGCCATGTTCTGGGCACGCCCCCTGGTAGTCAGCACACATCGTAGTGATCGGTTGTTCCACTGTTCGGTCTTTTTGCATATTAGCGTTTTATTATATAGGATGGTCATGGTGAGTTAGAGATTCCTGTGAACTTCTCAGACTTAGAATTGATTTATGTATTGGGTTCTTAATCTTTGTGGAGAGGATTATGTGACATTTTAAATACTTTTCTATGTGGTAGTACCATTCTAGAAATGCCATCTCTGTTTCTTTGTAGGTATGAGGCATGCCATATATGACAAGCTGGATGATGATGGTCTGATAGCTCCCGGGGTCCGTGTATCGGGAGATGATGTTATTATAGGCAAAACAGTCACCCTGCCTGAAAATGAAGATGAGCTGGAGAGCACTAACAGACGCTATACCAAGAGAGACTGTAGCACTTTTCTCAGGACTAGTGAGACAGGCATTGTGGACCAGGTTATGGTAACTCTCAACCAAGAAGGATATAAATTTTGTAAAATAAGGGTGAGTATAGCTTTGTCATATTATAGCTTTGTCATACTACTTTTTATGGAAAGTAAACCAGATGGACTTAACTAACCTATTTTATATGAATTCAGGTACGCTCTGTTAGAATTCCACAGATTGGAGACAAATTTGCCAGTCGACATGGTCAAAAGGGTACTTGTGGTATTCAGTATAGACAAGAGGTAGGTATTTTTTATCCGCCTCACTCCTAACCCAGAGTTTCGTTGAACATTTTATTAAATCAAATGATTTAACTTAAGAGCCCAAAGGAGGCAAAGGCTTGACTTTTAATTTTAGTGTTGACGAGGTACATGAACATACTGTATTAAACAGAATTTAGGACACATAAAAGTTCAGATAAGAGGAATCAGTTCTTGTTCCATAGCTATGAGATTTAAGTTTAAGATTCTTTTTAAAAATTCATTTATAGGATATGCCTTTCACCTGCGAAGGAATCACCCCTGATATCATCATAAATCCCCATGCCATCCCCTCTCGTATGACAATTGGTCACTTGATTGAATGTCTTCAAGGGAAGGTAAGAGGTTTTCTTTAAGAATATGAGTTCCAAACTGATGTTCTTTCCAAAATGTTGATAGGTGATTTCTCTTATATTTGACTCAGGGTACTTTGGAAGAAGCTAATGTGGCATAATCATAACCAATCACAAATTGTTTATGATTAATTATGCCTTTTTTCTTTTTGCAAAAATTTGTAGTAATGGCTAAGTCAGAATTTTTATAAAATTTACTGTATCAAAGCAGTACACACACACATATATATATGTTGGTTACCCTTTTTATTGGTTCTTTTCTATAGATAAGAGTTAATTCATTGGTGGTTAGTTCATCGAGAACTTAAATTTATAGCTATATTATTAGCTGTGTGTGCATCTTTCAGTGGAGGTTTTTCTATTTTTACGTATCTTGTTAGAGTAGATTGGCTGCAGCCTAACAAGTAGAGGACTTGGATTTTGGGCATTAAAATGTATTTTCCTTGAGCCATAGGAAGTGTTTGGGAGTCTCTCTTTTTGTAACTGTTCTCATGGATTGCTTCCTATTTGAAGAGTTATAATTGAGTTTTTATTTTTTAGGTAAGTTAGTTATAAATACTATGTTAATAAAATGAACCTATGATATTATAGCTTTCCATAACAGATTTTTTAAAGTTCAGAATCCTTTCTTTTCTAGAAAGGATTTTTACAGATTTCTAAGGAGAAATAAAAGGAAGCAGCCTTTTAAAGATTACTTTTTTTGATAAAGGTTTCAGCTAACAAGGGTGAAATTGGTGATGCCACTCCATTTAATGATGCTGTTAATGTGCAGAAGATTTCTAACCTTTTGTCTGATTATGGCTACCATCTCAGAGGAAATGAGGTATGTTTGCGCTTATGTATTTTTTTGTATGTGTGTAGTTTCGTTCTTTTTTTCTTTTTCTTTTTTTAAAACATGTTTTTATTGATTTCAGAGAGGAAGGGAGAGGAGAGAGAGATAGAAACATCAATGATGAAACATCATTGATCGACTGCCTCCTGCATGCCCCTTATTGGGGATCAAGCCTGCAACCCTGGCATAAAATCATGACCTCCAGGTTCATAGGTTGACATTCAGTCAGTGAGCCACACTGGCCAGGCCCTTATTTTTTTGTATGCTTACATGGCTGTATCAATGTAGTTTCATTCTTAAAGAATTTAAACCTTTTATTGAAGTATATACTGCAAATATGTTACAAATTATAAATGTATAGCTTGGTGAATTTTCACAAAGTGAACATACCACATCCTGAAAATTAAATTGCCAGAACTCTTTTATGCATAGATGCCCCCTCTTGTGTCTCCCTCCAGTAACTACCTCCCCTGCTCCACTCTATTGACATCTAACAGTATAGATTATTTTGTCTGTTTTGATTTTTATATAGATGGAATCATACAGTATATGTACATATATTTTTTGCACTTGTTTATTAATATTTTTAAGTCTGTGCTTCAAACTCTGTTTCAGGTCTTGTACAATGGATTCACTGGTAGAAAAATCACATCACAAATTTTCATCGGCCCCACTTATTACCAGCGTTTGAAGCATATGGTGGATGACAAGATTCATTCTCGTGCTAGGGGGCCTATTCAGATCCTTAACAGACAGCCCATGGAGGGTAGATCCCGGGTAAGAGAGCTGCTTCATTGTCAGTGACATAATTCACATAGTAAAGGCAAGATAAATGTTTGTTTCTTTCCTTTTATTAACCAGTTAATGAGTTGGTTATCTAGCATCCTTCAAAGTTGACCAGTGATTTGTTTCTCAGTGGAAACTCAACTGATTTCATGTTTTTGTGTATTAAGAGTACTAAGGAAGCCATTACCATCCACCTGTCTGGTGATCTGAACAATGCATTTTATTTTACTCCCATGCTGGGAAAACCTCTCATTCACTCATTCTTTCCACTCCCTTTGCCAGCAGCAATGTTACCATTTCAGGCTTGATTACCCGGGAGACTCATTCATGGAAAAGCTACTTTATTGAGATCAAATTTTATTATTCATTTTTGAGTACAGAGTTGAATTCTAGTAAGTTAAGTGATAGCATGATGAGACTTGACTCTGTACTTCATTGTATTTTATGAGGAAAATTATATATATTAAAAGGCTAATATGCTAAGTGTCCCTCCCTCCGTCTGACTGGTCGCTATGACACGCACTGACCACCAGGGGGCAGACGCTCAATGCAGGGGCTGCCGTGACGTGCACAGGCCATTTACAGGGAAACGGCACCGTGGACCTGGCATCCACAAAGCAACACTCGGCTTCCCTGAAGTGGGACACAGGCCCCGTCACCACCCTGGAGTGACAGCCCACCAAATCACAGCTGACGCTCCCAAGACCCCATGGCTCAAAATGCGGTCCACAGCCCAATCCAGCCCAGAAACGGTGGCTGTGGGCGCTGGGTAATGATGTCACATAGCAATGCCCAGCTTTCTTTCCCTAGCAACTAGCCTCCTTGGAGTTTCTTCAGCCCAGAAAGATGACTTGCTTTATAGCCAGGTGCAAACATTTTACACTTTAACCAAATGTCTGTGAAGCATTTTCTTATGCCTCATCTCATTTGACCCTCACAGAAGTCCTGGAGTAGGCAGATAGGAGACTTGGTGGAATCCTATTTTCTTTTGATTAGCCAGAAAACGGAGTTTTAGAAAGCTTAGAAATTTGACTCAACTGAAAAGAAGTAAGAAATGGTGGACCTTAAAAATGACTTCAGGTTTTCTCACTGTGCAGAATACAGTGGGGCCTTGACTTACGAGTGTTCTGGCTCTCTATCCCTCTCCCTTCTTCTCTGTAAAAAATCAATAAAATATATTAAAAAAAAAAAAAATTCGGGTTACGAGCCAGCTTCAGATACCCCACCACTAGTTGGTGCAGCGAACGTCACAGTGAACGCCACAACATCAGCCCAGCATCACGTGTCTCACTCGTTCACTTAAATGATTTGACATACGAGTAATTTGAGTTACGAGCTCCGTCACGGAACGAATTAAACTCGTAAGTCAAGGCCCCACTGTATAGTCAAACACTGCTGCAGTTAAATATTTTACCCTTTGTTCTACCTGCGTGATCTACAATAATAATCTGTGTTGTGCTGATATTTACTGCTGTGTTGCTGACAATTACCTGAAAGAGAAGTTGGGGTGCTTCCCTGGGATGGAAAAAATTTAGCTACATCAGAAAGCAGGTCTAATTAAGCAAGTTTATTCTATATCCATACTAATAAAAGGGTAATATGCTAATTAGGCCAGATGTCTTCTGGATGTCCTTCTGGACATCCTTCCAGACAAAGCCACAGTGGCTGCAAGGGCCGAGGGCCTGCAGCCGTGGCTGCGAGGGCTGGTCCAGCACTACGGTTCCTTTTGCAGAGGCCACGGGAGAAGGCGCCGCAGGAGAAGGCAGAAGGGAGAAGGCCGGCGCTAAGGGAGAAGGGAGAAGGTGGCAGTTAGGCAGTTAGGGGGATCAGGCCAGGAGGAGAGAGCTGTTAGGCAGTTAGGGGGATCAGGCTGGCAGGGGAGCAGTTAGGGGCATCAGGCAGGCTGGCAGAGGTGGTTAGGAGCCAGTGGTTCCAGATTGTGAGAGGGATCCTGGGTTGTAGAGGGTGTAGGCTGGGCTTAGGGACACCCCCTCCCATGCACGAATTTCGTGCACTGGGCCTCTAGTATATATATAAAAGGCTAAGTTGACTAGCGCATGCGTGATACATATCAAGCTCTTGTGCCAATCACATGCACGTGTTTCGATCTGTCATTGTCGATTGTGAATTTGGTTGACAATTCTTGGTTCACAAAATACCACATGAGGGCGCGCACGTACAATGCGATTGAAACTTCGTGGCCCATGCGCAGAAGTTGGTATTTTGTGGAAGAGCCACACTCAAGGGGCCAAAGAGCCGCATGTGGCTCGCGTGCCGCAGTTTGCCGACCACTGCACTAGTATGGTATATGTGAGAATCTAATGTGTTTACTCTATGTGGGGACCTTCTAATGCACATTAAATAGTTGATTGACTTCTCCCCTTCCCCCACATGTAGAGAAAATGCTAGGATATACAAATTAGAGTCTAGTTTTCCTTTACTAATGTCATTCTTTACCTATGCTATTAGTCAAGGTGCTGTTGATATCTATATATATAAAAGGCTAATATGCAAAGTGTCCCTTCGGGAGTTCCATTGGGAGAATAGGAGCTCGATCGCTTGCTATGATGTTTGCTGACCACCAGGGGGTGGTGCAGAACATGGCGGGTGATCAGTGGCGGCGGCGGGGTGCTGAGGGAGTGAGGGAAGGAGGCGGCGGGAGGCTGGGGGAACTGTGTGGTGGAGGCGCGCGGGTAGCGAGGGAAGGAGGAGGTGGGGAGGCGGGGAACTTGATTGGCCCTGATCGCCGGCCAGGCCTAGGTACCCTACCTGTGCACGAATTTTGTGCACCAGGCCTCTAGTAGAAAATAATACAAAATAATCTGCTTTTCTCTTAACAGGGATGGTGGCCTGCGTTTTGGTGAAATGGAACGAGACTGTCAGATTGCCCATGGGGCAGCCCAGTTTTTAAGGGAAAGACTGTTTGAGGCATCAGATCCATATCAGGTTCATGTTTGCAATCTTTGTGGAATAATGGCGATTGCTAACACCAGGACCCATACGTATGAATGCAGGGGCTGTCGGAATAAAACCCAGGTGTGTATAGACTTTCTGGCCAGTTGATAACTGTTTAGGATATAACTATGTTGGGCTAATTACCCAGGCAGATTTAGTGTGATGGAACAGATTGGCATTTTCACAATTTTGAATAGCATGCCTCTGTAAGATTCCTAGTTTTAAATGAGAAAAACAAAATTTGATTTTTCCCTAAAAATCAGTTTAAACTTTACTGTGGTAATATCACTAAGCTGTTCATTTTTTTCGAAAAGGCCTTGTACAAGAAATTTTTAAAAGTGGGTTTTTAAAAAGCCTTTTGCTTCAGGAGGGTGCTTATGTCTGGCAGAAAGGGTCAAATACCAAAGCCTACTAGGAGAAAGAATCACCTTGGGCCAAGTTAGTAGAATGAGTTGTATCAGCCTATCTTTTTGTTTATCTTCAGCACCAAGTCTTTACCTTTTTCTGGGCTAGGGAAGTGGGCTCATTTCAGTATAACTTTGCTAATTACTTTCTTTTTCTTTCTTTCAGATTTCTTTGGTGCGAATGCCTTATGCGTGCAAACTGTTGTTTCAAGAGCTTATGTCTATGAGTATTGCACCTCGAATGATGAGTGTTTAGCTCTTTTAAAAGATTCTCAACAAGACACTTATCAATGCCTTTTGTGTCTTTTTATGATAACGACTTTTAAAAATAACAAATATGTGTTACATTGTGACAAAAAGCATTTTATTTGTTTTGTTTGATGATATGCATGCTTTTCTTCTGTAAACAGGTAATAAATTTTTGTAGATAGTCTTGATGTGTTATCTCTGTGTAAAGTCGGTGAATATAACAAAGGTGTTAGTGGACTGGATGAAAAGAAACTGGTTATTAGGCAAGAACAGGGTAGTAGTTATCCATGACTATGTTTAGCTATGCAGACTAATATATTCTTCAGGTTTATAGCTTGGCACTTTCACCTGTTTAAAAAAAAGAAAAAAAATTAGTTAACATATATGTACATGGTTGACTTTCTAATTTTTAGGTGGCTTAGTGTTTCCAAATAAATGAAGTTAAAATGTGGGGGGATAAAGGATATGTAACTGCATAGATCAGTGATGGTGAACCTTTTGAGCTTGGCATTGTCAGCATTTTGAAAAACCCTAACTTAACTCTGGTGGCCGTGTCACATTATATAAATTTTTTTGATAATTGGCAACCATAGAA